>NW_023144634.1:7004511-7514367 GCF_012932325.1 Thrips palmi
TCTCTATATACATCTCGACAAACGACTGTATTTTATTTTTTTAATGCAACATTTTGCTTTGCACGTTTTCTTCAGGTGGAACAATACGTACTCTTCTCATGGAATGACCCTCCTGAAATTAAAGTCAAACGCCAATACACGCACACACGCACGTACGCGAACAGACAGACAGACAGACAGACAGACACACACACACACACACACACACACACACACACACACACACACACACACACACACACACACACACAGTGAGTCTGACTGACACCCCCTCCTCGGTTTGTGCGTCCGCATATAAGCACAGCATAATGAGGGCAGCGAGTCCCTGTTGCCCCCCGCGGGGCGTGCCCGGCGTGGCCCGGGGCCCTGCCGTATGGGTGATGAGCCCCCCTAGGGGTCATCGGAAAGTGGTTAGAAATAAGCCAAATTTTATAATTAGCACGCACGATTCCTCATTAATTTGTCATCGTCGCGGTGCCCCGTCGAACCGGGTCGGCGTTTCCAGGAATCGGGAGCGACCGGGCCCGTCCACCACGAGACCCCTAACAACAACAACAACAACAACAACAACAACAACAACAACAACAACAACAACAACAACAACAACAAGAGGTAGAAGGCTTCGGAAAAGTGTGGGCCCGGTAATTTGTGGCGTAAAATTGATAATACGTGGTCCGTGGAATCGTGCGCGTAACGATTGGGGCGATACTGCGACCCTTCGAGAGCGATATCGAGATATCGATCGAGTGTCGCGTCCCCTGACGGTGGGATCGTGCGAACTGCGCTCGGAAGTTGAACTTCCACTGCCGGCCTTGATGGCGCGTTGCTCGGCGTTGCTCGGCGTTGCTGCTGCGAGCGCCTCTCCGGCCGAGGGCGCTTTTTCCGTCCGCCAGAACACTGTTATTTGCGTTTGCGCCACGCCGCGCCGCGCCACGCATCGAATCGGCAGTTAAGGCAAACACTGTTCACACCAAGAGTGTCGAGATCGACGTGAGAGGCAGAGATAATATCAGCCTTTCTTCGTCTAATTGTGTCGTTATCTCAGCCCGGCTGCTGCCGTGTTTCGTGTTTCGGCCCGAATCCGTGGCCACTACACCGGCGGGCCAGTCTGGAGGAATTTGTCCGATCGGGGAAATCACAAGGCGCTGCTGGCATCGTTTTCCTAGTTTCGGTCCACAGCTCTTGGACCTTTATCTTCTCCTTTATTTCTGTAAATCTGTCCAACGAGGTCAACAAGTACAACACCGTGGTTATAAACGGCCGTGTCGGAACGTTTCGGGGCGAACTTGTGAGCTGCCCCGAAGCGGTGTAATTGCTGCCCCCTCGGCCCGTCCGAGACACCGAGGAGGCTTGGACGCACCGATGCGCTACGGGCATTAGCCCGGCAGGGCGGTTAACTCTAATGCTCTGGGAGCAATCAGAATCATTATAAAGAGGAGACCAATCACAGAGGGTGAACACGGGGGGGCCGTGTGTGTTCGTAACCGGAGGTTCGAGGCCCACCCTCGGCAAAGATACAATAAAGGGCCGCATGCGCTCTACTCTTGCGTTCAGGTCCCCGAGGGAGTCCTGCCTGGGAGTCCTTGCTCCGTCTGTGTGTGTGTGTGTGTGTGTGTGTGTGTGTGTGTGTGTGGTGTGTGTGTGTGTGTGTTCATCGCCCACGTGCTACACACCGGTACGGTCAACATTTGCCGTGGCCTGACAGCCCGCCGCGTTAAATTTATACCCGCTGCTCGGACACTGCGCGAAGACGCCGCGTCTTCACGGGCCGAAGGAGTCGATTCCTCGCGGGCTTTGCAGGACTTGCAGGACGAGCAGCCTAACGGAATGAGGCGCGCTGTCCAGCCTCGTTGTGTCCGGCACTTTAGTTTGGGCGAGGCGGATCCTGATATTAGGCCGGGCGATCGGTACACTGCGATAGCGAGTGGCCTGCCGGCTATAAACGCCCTGTAAATCGGCGCGCTCGGTAGCCCGGCGTGGCAGTGGCCATGCCGTGGCCCGGCGCCTCACGTGGGGCCCGCCAGCCCCGCCGGGCCCCCGGTCCTGTTCCGAACAAATTTGTTCCCCACTACGCTAGAAAATCGGTGGACGTATCAAGCCGGCGTGACCGGCCCGTGTGCCTGGCCGACCGCTTCGATGCGTCAAACGGGCTATCGAGAACCGCGCCGAAAACACGACCGGGAACTCATTTTCAGCGCAGCGCCGCACGGCTGCTTGTTCCCTTAGTGTACTCGCTGCCCACGCGGCCAGAGCTGCCAACCCCCAGTCAGTAAGCCAGTAGTGGCACGCGCCGCGCCGTTACCTGTACCGAGTGGGCTGCAGATGTAGCAGATGCAGCGACAACGCACGGCGCGTTGCAGCGAACGACGCACGTTGCGCAACCAACACATTGACAATTTGCTGCCCCATCACGGGTGGCATGTTTATCATATTTTTGCATCCAAGGCTACCAACTGCCGCGCTGAAAAAAAATCACAAAAACAAGACGGTCGTTTGCAACTATAAGTAGGCAAACCCCAACAATGTTTCCGGATAAATTTTCGCTCTTTTTTTCTTCTTCTTCTGGTGGGTTGGTATTGGTCAGCCTTGACATTCACTCTAATAATCCCAGGTTGTGGCATCACTGCGGTGGGGCTCAAATCATCTGCATCGTCACCAACTGAATTAGCAGTGCTGCAATTGGCGGACCCGGCCGCAGCCCGCCGCGTCGCGCGCCGCGTCGTCCCAGAAGGTCGCCCGAATGCAGGCAATGCAGGCGATGTGCATACGCCGCGGCTTGCGCGACTAGCGCTGCGTGTTCCAGGCAATACTCCTCGTCACAATGCTCATAACGCGGCTCCATTTTATTGCGGTTCGTCCCTGCAGTCCTGGCGGCTGATTCCGAACACTGATTTCGCCGCTCCGTCTCTCTCGCTCTCACGGCACGTCGCGCGGCGGTGCGAGAGAGACAGAGCCACAGTTCGGAACGGCGCAGCGCAAGCGCTGGCAGTGCCACGGCAGTGCCGCAGAGACATATACCGGTCACTGGAGTCTCGCCAATGGCCTATTGTTTGCCGTCCGCTTCTCTTACCGCAGGCGCAAAAACCCGGCGAAACAACAACAACATTTTTTGTGTTGTTTTTAATTCGCACGGCGTGCGGCCTTTGGATTTGTTTCGATCCTAGTTTTCATGTACAGCATTAGTGGCTCGTTTGCATAATCGTGATGTGCCCGCCTCACGTGTCCGCCGCCTTCGACAAGTTTATGCGCTGGGCTTTCAAGGCTACGAAGGGACCTACGAAGGGACCTACGAAGGGGCTTTCAGTTTTCGTTTCGGCTTTCGCGTTTTCCTACAGAGCTACCTACCACAATTATACAAAACAAAAATATTGAAGGTTTTTCTTTTAATTTTCCGCACATTTTTCCAACAGTATACGCCTTTTGCGGTGAGGGAAGGCGAGAAGCAGGACTGATCCATATCAGCGGGGCAGGATACTGTCTCGTGTTCAGATCAGGCCGTGTCCGAAGTCCCGCGCCGAGCCCCGCACAGCCTCGTCTATCGACTCGTTGTTTGCATGCGAGACTAAATTTAATCACCGCTATCACCAGGCTTGTTGAACTCTGTCCTTCTGTCGTCCTTATCAAAGATTCGTCATCGATGGTTGCAAGCGTCTCGGCCTTGGCCGTGATGGTGCTCGCTCGCTCGCGACATCGACTTGCAGTGCCGGGGCCTTGAACCTGAGGGCCAGTTTGGACTCTATCGGGGCGAGCTTTACGGTCAAACGCCGTCTCTCTCGCTCTCGTCTGTAGCGTCGCCCAGAGGTGCGAGAGAGACACAGAAGCGTTTGAACCATCAAGACCACAGGTAGGCATCGCTGCTATAGCGCCTCGGATAGTCGGACAATGGGGCAGAAAATGACACGACAAGGGCTGAGCAATCATCGGAACAATACTGACACGTATTGTCGCAGTTCCTGCCATTGTTGCGACAGGTCCGACGGGCCGGGCGGGCGAATGCACGAAGAAAGTGTAGGGATCGGTGTGATATCGACAGGCAACGCGTGGCACTTGTTGTTCTAGCCCAATTAAATTACCCAATCCGCTCGAGGGGCGTGGCTGGCCGGCCGGGCGGGGCGCTCTCTCGCACCTGATAGGCGGCAGTGTAACCACTGTGTAACCTGTTTGCACCGAGTATCGGTGACCCATCTTTCTATTATGGTCTCGTAATTACGCGTATGATGCGTCAGGTGCCCTAGATAAGATAAGGCATCCGAGGAAGTGCCCGCGTATCAACTCGGCCCGGCGACATGCTGTCTGGGCTGTCTGCCCCGGTGCACTGCCACATAAGCCAGCTCCACACAATGCTGGGGAAAAATGTATATTGAAGGAAAAATAATCGAACGGAGACTGACCCACATATTCACGCCTGTTTTGTTTGTTTTTGTTGTTTTTTTGTCTCTTTCGCCTCAAGGTCGGGCCACGCAGGAAATGCGCTTTGGTGCATGCAAGTGCTGCAGGTGGATGCAGTCGTTGTATGCGGGCATAGTGCACTGTGTGTGTGTGTGTGTGTGTGTGTGTGTGTGTGTGTGTGTCTGTGTGCGTGTGCCTTACGACGTCCGCCCCGCATTGCGCTATCAGAGCGTCCTTGGAGCGTCAAAAGGAGTTGACTCTAGTATTCGCTAACGAGGGCCCTTGCAGAAATGACGCGTACAGGACGGTCGGACGGACAGACAGACAGACGGACGGACGGACGGACGGACTGCACGGCGGTGCAGCGGGCAGTGCAAATTACACATTGGGTGGATGATGCTATACAGCACCAAGATGGATGGGAATACACACGCGCGCCCGTATGCGTGCGGGTGTGTGTCCGTGTGTGTGATTACGCTTGAGTGTGTGTGTGTGTGTGCCTTAGAAGCAGCAACGCGTGCCTGCTCTCGATGACACACACACACCTACAAAAACACACACGCACACAAACGTGGCCAATTCACGACGCAGTGTGACGCGATATTTTAAAACTTTGAAGACGTGCCTCGTGACGTTTAGAGCGGCGCAAAAGGAAGGAAGGAGATTGCGGGAGTGGGAGCCTAGTCGCGAGCCGAGCCGCGGCGGGGATATCCGCGAAAGGAAAATCACTCGGTCCCGCGATTGTGCAATTAAATGTCCGTTCGGCCGGTGCAGGCGGTGCAGACAGTGCAGGTGGCGGCAGACAGTCTAGCCAATGCCACACACACACACACACACACACATGCACAGGCAATTGATGGAGGCGATAGGGCAGGCCATCCACTTGTTGGGGGCAGTCCCTGTTGCATCACTCCGTTGTCAACATTGTCTTCGTCGATTTTTATATTTTTCCCTCGCTTTTATCGCTGCTACCTGATTACTCGTCGCAGGCCTGTTCCCGCTTAGGAAATTTTTCCATCCCGCGAAAATGGAGTCATAATGACTAATGAAATCGAAAGGATAATGGCGACACGATTTTCTCGGCAACAATGTCATTGCTTTTCGTTCCGAGGCTGCGCCAGGCCGCGCCGCTACTGTGCTGCACACCGCTGACCTACATCGGCGCGGCGGCCGGCCTGCACTTAGAGGACACTAGATTACAATAAAAAGCAACGGTCGTTTTATGCGTCTTGATTCAATTCCGCTCAAAATAAGACTCGGCGGGGCCTTGGGCGCAACAATGGCCAGGGCAGGGCACGCGTTTGCTCCGAACGTTCCGAACGTTCCGTCGGTGCCAGCTCTCTCCTTTCTAGGGCCTTGATTTCGGGCGACGACATCACCGAATCACCGCAAACCGTGTGAAGCCCGCCGGGACCGCCGGCACGGAACGCAACGCATTACCAGCCAGCCCGATAAAGCTCACCGGTGTAATGAAAACGATTCCCGGTCGGTCAAACGAGCTGCCATTTCCGCGCCTCGCCACAAAGTGGCGGTTCAAAAATGGGCCCTTTGCACGGGTCTACTTAGCCGGGTAACGAGCACCATATCACACACACACACATTAACATTTGATGGACCGAGGATTGTGAAGCAAAGCGATACTAGAGCATGGGAATCGCTGGCCGTGTGTGTGCCGTGGATCAGGGAACCGGAAAATGTAATTTCGTGTCGGCAAGGTGGCTGCTCCGCGCTACTGTACGCGCTGCGCGCCACGCCACTGGCAGGCTCCGATAGTGGCGGTGGAGTGACACGCCGCGCCGGGGGCGGTGGCGTTGTTGTGCTCCCGTCATACGCACACGCCATCAGCAAGTCGAGCCGCACGCACCGCGGTCATTTGCAAAGCCGCCAGCGCCGTCTTCAGCCATTCAATCTCTTAATTTTTCGAAGAGTGGCGTCATTGCGAATTGATGATTGATTCTCGTGCGACAGTGAGGCTCTGGAATAATCCTCCGGTCTGCAATCGGAGCGGTCTGTGCTGCTGGAGCGATTACCGCCCGGCCTTGCAGCGTAGGTGAATCCCTGGATATCCTTCCTGCAATATCGCATCCTTTTCCAGTTATTTCGTCTCGCTAGGCGGCGCGCTGCCGCCGTGGCTTCCGGCCTCGCCGCAGTGATTGGAAGCAGTTTAGCCAACCGGAAGCGGTGCGCCCCGCGATCGGCTTGGCTTTGTTTTCCTCCGTTGGCAGCACTGGCCGCCGTTAAGTCCGCCAACGGCGGCGCTCCTAAAATGTTACGATGCTTATTACTGTGAAACGAATCGAACGGTAGCGAAGCCGGCGCCCGAAGTCGAGGCCCGAAGACGCCCCGAAGTGAATTCGGGTGCGGCCCGAGGCGGGCCCCGCGGGGCGCTGGGGCCGCGGATCGAACTAGGCCCTTCATCGCACTCCGTCGGCCCGGGCATATTTATCATGAGGTGGCCGCGCTGCCGCGCTGTCTTGCATGCAAAGGCAGCCATTAGCAGTGGGCCGGCTGCAGCGCTGCAGCTCTGCTCCGTCTCTGTCACTCTCCCTCCGAGCTGCCTCTGCTCCGTCTCCGTCACTCCTCCTCCCAATCCGTGCTCGGCCCGACGGACCCGACGCCTCGCTAACGGGACTGAGAAATGGTCCGAGGCCTCGCGGCCCGTCGACTGATTCCGAGAGCCGCTTTCGTCGCTGTCTCCCTCGCGCCCGCACGGGGCGACTCGTGAGTGCGAGAGAGACGGAGCGGTGAAAACGACTCTCGGAAGCGGCCTGCTGCCCGGACGCCCGGCCCAGCAGGCCGGTTCAAAACAGCGCTCTGTCTCTCTCGCACTGGTCGGGCTGCAGGGCTGCGAGAGAGAGAGAGAGAGAGAGAGAGAGAGAGAGAGAGAGAGAGAGAGAGACGCAGCACCGTCCCGAGCCGGACGACGGGGCCCGGGCCGCGGCCCCGGTAGCAGCCGAGGTGTTGCTTTCCTGAGGGCTCACGCTGCGGGCACCACGACCAAGTGTGAAATTATATTCCTAGTGCAGGCAGCGCGGCGCGGCGCGGCGCAGCAGCGACCTGGTGCTTAATTTTACGCCCGCCGCGCGCCGGGGCCCCTCGATGACCCCCCAAATCTTGGACCAGCGTAATGCGTCGGGGATTATGGGTCCAACATCACAAAGATACATTAACTCGTTGCTGCAAGTCTGTGTGTGTGTGTGTGGGGGGGGCGTGTGAGTGTGTGTGAGTTAGCAGGAAAAGAGAGTCTGCTCGCAGTGGTGCAGCTGACTTATCTGAGACGTGACGTCCAAAGTCCGCGTCGCCGTGACGTCTTCGATTTGACGCCATTGTATGCACCGCTGTCTCCGCACGTCAGAGGCGCTGCGCTGGGCTGCGCTGGGCCGCGCTGGGCCGCGCGCTGTGGTGAGCAGGCCCAAGGAGTCGGTCACAAGAGCAGCGAGTCATTCAGCCTCTGACGTGCGATGCAAGGCAGAGGAGAGCTATGGTTCCGGGATCGAATCCCGGTCAAAGTTTATTGTTGTATTTTTTTTCCGCTTCGGTTTTATCCCTTACTCCACTGCACTGTTGTCAAAGACCGATCCCAAGACTCGTTGAACAGCTTTTCTCGCTTGTTGCATCGATTGCTGGAAATTACTTGAGCATTAAAACGTAGTGCATCTTGGGTGTGAACGCGCCTCTATCGCACCATCAATCTGTCATACACTTCCAGGGAAAAGCCGTGGAGGCAATTTGGATTTTTAAGTGTACGGACCGGCCGGGTCGGGCGGCCGAACCGCGAGGCAGGCTGGGCCTAGCGCAAAGGGCCCCTGCAGCCTGCATGGGCCCCCGCGGGGGCCCCGTCGGGCCTAACTCGGACGGGCCGGTGGGAAATTGAATTTCGTTGTTTATTAACTTGTCGCGGAGATTCATCCTAGCGGCGTGATTGGAAATGACCGCACGCACACGCTCACACACACACACACACGCGCACACACACACACACACACACACACACACCGTGTCCCGTGCTGTCGTAAATTTTCGTCTCCCATCGAGAAGAAAAGAGTCGAGCTGAGCTGAATTTAATGGCCAGTAATGAGCTTGGCGGGCACAATGTGGCGACGAGGCCTGCCGGAGCTTTCAATCAGTCGCCAAGCAGGGCGGGGCGGGGCGGGGCGGGGCGGGGAGGAAATGATGGCCAAGTCGCGCTGCGTCGCGCCCTGCCCATTGTAGTAGCAGTCTGTAAAAAGACAGAAGGGGACGGGCGAGTAGGTCCTTAGCGTGTCCGCGCTGCCACCGGCGGAGTGCGGAGTAGAGGTTTCCAGGCGCGCTAAGTTACTGCCCAGGCCCAACTCCCTCGGCCAAGAACTGCGACGCAAATCCGCACGCACACACCACACACACACATGTGCAGGAGGTGCAACTTGGAGGCCGTATCGAAATAGCAGCGCCGTTTATAAATATTGTTTATATAAGCCCAGCGCGCGACTTGCGCGGCGGGTAGATTGGACCTGACCATCTCTCTCTCGCACCCGCGCGCGGACTGGCCCTGGCCCTGGTGGCGTCTCGCTCGCACGGCCGCGGGACGCCTAGGCTGGGCCGGCTGGACAGCCGCCAGGCACATCACCGCGACCCTCGCCGGCGGCGCCAAGGCCAGCCTCGATGTCTCGCTCGATGCCTCGCTCGATGTATCGAAAGACGCGTCGATAACACGTGTCGCGCGCGTGCCGGTCCACTGCGTGCTGCGTCGCACCACTGCGTCGCACCACTGCGTTGCACTATGCGTCGCAGGGCTGCTGCAGCCCAATCGTTTCACTTTTCCAAAGCAATAATTTTGAATTTTAAGAATATTCTTTTTAGAAGTCTGTTCGCTCCAGGCTTTGTTTTGTGTGCGGGTTTCGCAGCGTTCGCTGGGCCGAAATCTAATCGTTTTGCAAACTGAGACGTGACCAGTCATTGACGCCTGGCCGGCTGACGACACACTGAAGTGCGACGTAGCTCCGGAAACGCTCCGTCGCCCGGCCGCGCTCCGTGACTCATGAACTCGTCGACTAGGTTACGGTTTCGCCGGCCGGGCCGCGCCGCCGCTGCAACGCACTGCGCTCCGGTGGCGGCGGACCCGGCTCCAGTCAGTGACTCAGTGGCTGGCTGTCCCAATAGGCTATCTCTGGGCTGACTAAGACTTAATGCACTGGGCGCACACGCAGGCGGACGCACACACAGACACACACACAGGCACACACACACACACACACGCAGACACAGACCTGCCCTCGGCCAGCCTCGTCAAACAAAAGGCATTAATTGCAGCACCGCTACCGTACGGTCAGGGCGTGGCCGGCCCAGCGAGCCCAGCGGAGAAAGATACGAATCGAAAAATCAGCTCTGCCCAGGCCCGAAGCACGTTGTCTACACTGGGATAACCTACATAAAACTCGCAATTTCCGAAAATTTCTGGGCGTTTGGAAGAAAATTGACAGAAAACGCTGAGTCGGGGGCCCCGGCGTTTGTCGGGTTGCCTACCCTTTGCTGTGCGGGCGGACGGTGGCCTACCTTGCACACCGCAGGCGGGCGGGTTGCCTACCCTGTGGTTCGCAGGCGGACGGTTGCCTACCCTGCACTTGCAGGCGGATGGTTGCCTACCCTGCACACCGCAGGCGGGCGGGTTGCCTACCCTGTGGTTCGCAGGCGGACGGTTGCCTACCCTTGGCATTGCAGGCGGACGGGTTGCCTACCCTGTGGTTCGCAGGCGGACGGTTGCCTACCCTGCACATTGCAGGCGGACGTTTGCCTGTACCTTACAGGCGGACGGAGGCGCACTGTGAGTGACACCGGAGATGGGCGTCGAGACTGCCGTGTCATCGACCGTTGCAGCCACGCTGCGGGCAGCACAACGGGCAGCACAAGCCAAAACAATAACACGGCGTGGCGGGGCGTGGCGGGGCCGAAGTCCAAGCCTTACAGTCTAGTGACACCGGAAAAAAAACAACGGAGTTTGCTTTCAAACTAACGGCAGGTAATTTCTTTCATAAGTCGAAGCAACACTCTTCGCAGGTGTGATCGCCGTCTGGCTGTGGGCGGGCTAGGCCGCTACTCAATAAACCTGTCTGGACATTGTCGCGGACCTGCAATTAATTCGAATCCCGCTTCGAACCGTCCGTGCTATCTTCCCTCTCACTCGCCCTTGGCCTGGATCCGCACCTCGCCCCGCCACGCCCCGCCACGCCCCGCCACGCCCACGGCGCTGGTCGCGTGCCCGGAGTCGTCGCGCTGGCCGACGCGCGCCGCCACGCCGAGTGGCAGATCGTCGCCGCCTCCGAGATGGTTCCGATTCCGCTCGGCGTCCGCGACGGCCTGCTTGGCCTGCCTGCCTGTCAGCGGTAATTACTCGACGAACTCGAAATGCACTGCCTTGATCTTCAGCAGCGCCATCCTGACCCTGGGACAGTGTCGTGCAGCCCCGCCCCGCCCCGCCCCGCCCCGCCCCGCCCGCCCCCCGCCACGCGCGTGCCCGCGGGACGGTAAAGCTGGTTCAAATCCCGCCCCGCCTGCGCGCCACTCCGGTAATCTGCCGCACCATCTCAGCCTCACTATAAACCGCGCCGCCGTCGCCTTGTGCCCCTTTTTCCACTGCAGTTCATTTTTTCGATTTTCACAGCCCCGGCAGCAAGGCAGCAAATCCGTGACCTACAGCGTGGTGGCCTGCAGTGCAGTGCACGGTGGCCCGCAGGCTGCAGGGGTGTGTTGGCCGTAAACGGACGAGCGCCATCAACCCGCCCGCAAGGCCACGCAGCCGCCTCTGTCCGAACGCTGTCTCTCTCGCACCCTAAGGGACGCGCCACGAGTGCGAGAGAGACAGAGCGGCGACCCCTCGGAAGCAGGTGGCAGGCCGCGCAGGCCGAGGCGGTGGAGGGGAAGGGCCGCGGATGCAGCAGGACGAGAGTCTCTCTCGCGCTCGTGGGGCAGCCCGTTTGAACGGGAGAGAGACAGAGCGATGCAAGCGGCTCTCGGAATGGGTCTGCAGGGCAAGCAGTAAGTCGCAGCGAAGGGCAGGGACACGGCGCGGCGCGGAGCACTCGACGGCCTTCTTTCCGGTGTCTCCCAGTTGTAAATCCGAAGCGAAGCCGCGAAGCCACGACGCCAAGCGCACCGATTGCACTACACTAGAGCAACTCTGCACTCTTCATTTCGGATCCAGAAGAGAAACACCTACATTGACACGTGATATTACCCCCGCGTTTTTGTCGTTTAGATTTCGGGTGCGTCTACAGTGGCAAAATAAAACATTGTTTACTAGTGGACCTGTCGTTCAGACTGCCTCTCCACTTCCCGCCATTTCCTTCGCAGTCGCAGTCCGTCCGTCCGTCAGTCCGTCTGCCTGGCAGTGCAGTACAGTAGTCTTGCGGCGGTTTGTCGTCGGCCCCTATGATGCAGCTGTGTGCAGTTTGGCGCGCGTGTGTGTGCGTGTCGTTACGTAAGGCGAGCGTGTCCGTGCGTAAGTAGTGGTGGTGTGCGCATCACGCTTGTATTGACGCGAAGGACGCGCCACTGGACGTACGTACCTGCAGACTGAGAGTCGTTTTCGACGCTCTGTCTCTTTCGCACTCCAG
The DNA here is from genome assembly GCF_012932325.1 of Thrips palmi. Taxonomy (NCBI): domain Eukaryota; kingdom Metazoa; phylum Arthropoda; class Insecta; order Thysanoptera; family Thripidae; genus Thrips; species Thrips palmi. Next base: position 7,016,490 of record NW_023144634.1, read on the forward strand.
GGGAGTCCGTATGTGTGCGAGAGAGACGCAGCGACGAAAACACCTCCGCTGTACCTGTTTCGCGGCAGGGGGACGCATCTTGCCAACGGGTTCCTCCACGCGTCCGCGACGCCGTGCTTTGAGCGCGGGGCGGAGCGCGGACTGAACACAGTCTTGTCGGGCCGTTCACTGCTCTGCTCGGCTCCCACGCGGCAGGTGGTGCACTCCGCCGATTTCCTAGAAGTCGTTTCTGCCCTTCGCTCTGCAGGCTCCGCAGGCTTCGCCGACTTGGCGGAGGTCAGGGTGCACATCTCGTTCCGCCCGACCGGCCGCCCAATGACTTCATCGGCGCCTCGCACTGCCGCGCTGCCGCCAGCTCAGCTAGGATTGCTTTATTTTCGCCCGCGGCGTGCGGAAAAATTGTAACGTCTCTGCTTGTTCCTGCAGCCCTCGTTACACGGATCAGTAGTTGCGGACTCGGAAGCGAACTGAGAGACGGCCGCCGGGAGGAGGGACTCGTCGTGGGAAACGGAATGAGTCCCGGGTTCGAATACCAGCGGATGCACTTTTATATTTTTTAGCACGCTGACTTTCGTAAATATTTTTTGTCCATGTTGACGTATGTGTGTGCCTGTCTGTCTGTCTGTCTGTCTGTCTGTCTGTCTGTCTGTCTGTCTGTCTGTCTGTCTGTGTGTCTGTAAGTGTGCAAGACGCTCTGATTGACCACGTGGCCTTCGGTCGGACCGCGCTGCGCTGCGCCGCGCTGCGACACCAGTCAAGTGATAGTGCAGCCTGGCCTCAGGCTGCCTCAGGCGGGTGTGGCGCGGCGTAGTGGCGCGGCGTAGCGCAAGGTGTGAGCCCGACCAGCAGAAGCACACTACACTGTTACTCTATTCTGTGCTGTTTCGTCGGTGTCGGAAATTTCCACAGCATGGCTTTGAAAGGTGAGAATCCCAGTGGCGACTCCGCATTCAAAACAGACGTCACGAGAAGTGGCGAGGCAAAATGAAAGCAGGCGCTGCTGGACGGGGGGCGGTGTGATTTCGGGAAGTGAGCAGGACTCCTGGAGGCGCGGTCGAGGTCCTTGGCGCCCGGAGTGAAGCCTCGCGCCCGGCAGGCCTGCGCGCCGGGCTGCCCGCCCTCTGGTTCACAGGCGCACGCCTGGCTTGCGCAACGGAGCGGAACCCAATCGGTCCGGGCTCGGGCCTACAGTGGACTATCCACGAGTTTTCCTGCTGCCACCGAAAGTGAGATCGACTTTTAATTCGAGGAAGACGAGTGCTTTTCGAGAGCAGTTCGCCGACCCTCCCCCGCACCCAGGCAGCGCAGACTCATCCAGACAGTCGTTTTCGTCGCTCTGTCTCTGTCGCGCTCGTGGGGCGTCCCGTATAGGAGCGAGGAAGACAGAGCGATGAAAACGCCTCTCGGAAGCAGCCCACAGGAAGCGAGACGTGTCGGCACAATCCAAACCCTCGAGACAGGGGCGAGGGCAGGAAACGGATCGCGCGGAGCTCGCTCGGCGCACTAACTCTCCCCCAGCACCCACACGCACACACATGCACGCGCACATGCACACGCACGCACGTGTGATTGTCTTTCAGAGCAAGCCAAGCGACAATCTTGAGGAGAGGGCGAGGAGGTCCCTGGGCGTGGTCGGGTGATTTGCCCGTCAGCCACGATCAACATCAGCGCACGGATCTCCAAGAGTCCTTTCGCTCCGTCCTTCTCGCACCCCTGCGGGCCGCCCAGTGGGTGCGACGGAGACGGCGGGGCGAGACAGTGCTTCGGGATCAGCCCTGCAGGGACGGGAAGGACTCCCCCGTCGTCCAAAGCGTCCGACGGGCACAAGTATCCTGCACGCGTTCATCCCTTTGCCGAGTGCGGCGCTCAGGACACGCGTATGCCTGTGCTCTTCCTTCTCCTCCTTCTTCTTGTTCTTCTTCTTCTCCTCCTTCTTCTTGTTCTTCTCCTCCTCCTTCCCGATCATCCCCTGATGTAAATTTTGAAAAATACTTCACCCGCCGCGCCGCCTCGGAGCGTGTTCGCTCCCACAATTATCACAGATAGACTCTGTCGCGTTTAACACGTTGCCGATATTCAAAGCTTTGTCTTGCATTAGCATCATCACACTGCCAACACAAACACTCTCACTCCCCCCTCCAGGCGGGTCCATCTCCCCCGATCTCCCCGGGGTCGCGCTCGCCGCCCGGCACCGGCACCCCGCGCACCCTCCGCGTCTCCCACCACCGCCAACCCCCCGGCAGAGGAACAATGGATGCTGTTGACTTTCCCACGATGAGGCCATGTTGCCCGGGTGCAAATAAACGAGTGAGTGAGGCTTTTAGTTGTAGTTTGTCTGGTCCGCGTGCGCGACCTGTAGCGACCGGGCCCACTGGCGCCGGCGGGGATCGAACCCTCGACGCGACCGCAAGGAGACCAATAGCCTGAAGGCGGACCCTGCTCGTGATGTCCGGGCGCTCGTCCTGTCCGAACGCTCGTGCTTTTCGAACGCTCGAGCTGTGCGAGCACTCACACGCTCAAACTTCCCCATTTCAAACCTTGGCGCGCGTAATTGGCCGCGCACACGGCAGTCATTTATTTTTAATCGACGAGGCGGTGCGGCGCGCGCGTTTTGAAATATGGCTCCGATACGGATCGATATCTCGACTCACTCCCCGCGGAAGCACTTTCCTATCTGCGCCTTATTCGGGGCTGAAAGCGGCCATTATAAAATTATCACGGTGGCCGATCGGGCGACCTCCCCCTCCCCTCCCCCTCCTCCGGCTCGACGACGCCGTCCTCCAAATTCGCGACCCTCCGCCGCAATACGAGCGCAATGATGGCCGTGTTTACTCTGGGCCCGATTTTCTGATTTCGGCACCGCGGCGGTGGCTTTGGCGCGTGGATTTGCGGCTGTTCGACAGTCGCGTGTCAAGATGCACGTTCATTGAAAGGACTCCGGGGAGGCATGTCCCCTCCGAGCGGCAACACGTGGCGCTGCCGGGCCGCCCGCCCGGCCCCAAACGACTTTATTTAAACATTCAAAACGAAGGCGAGACCACTTACGGACCGAACACCGAGCAGTGCGTGCCGTTCGGTGACTTTCGTTTTCGGGGGTAATTGCGGTCCGTGTCTTCCCACCGGGAGTTCCTCCGGCCGGGAGTTCCCAGGACGGCGATGTCTGGCCGCGCGAAGACAGTGTGTCCGTCACGAAGGGCACATTCGAGACGCGTGCGCCCCCCGGCAGGCGCCTGGAGTGGTCCGGCCCTCCGAGGGCCCTCCGAGGGGCCTCCGAGGGGCCTGGGGGGCGCCTGGGAGCGTATAGGACGCCGAGGTCACGTCACGGCGACACCAAACGCAACGTTAATTAATAACCGTTGCCCATCCGTCGATAGCCTGCCGCTCGACAAGCCGCCGCAGGCTGAGTCGCTCTGTCTCCCTCGCACTCGCCTGGCGTCCCCTCTGGGTGCGAGAGAGACAGAGGCCCTTCGCCCTGGAGCAGAGCCTCGGCGGCGTTCCCGGAGGCGGCTGCGGCCGGTTCCCATGGCGGGGTCCCTGCAGTGCTCGGGCCTGCAGTGCTACGGCCTGCAGGCCGGCCGCTACCTCGCGGGCCCGTTCTAATGAGCCGCTTGCCGTTGCGCCCCGGGCAGCGCCGCCCGGCCGGTCAGCCCCGGTCAGAAAGTCGGGCCGGCCGGTGCGAAGAAACCTCTCAATCATATCCAGCAGCGGCCGGGGCCGGGCGGGCACATGCCCCGGGCGTCGTCCAGACCTCCAGGGAGGACCCTGCGGGCTGGGCAGGCCGCCGTCGGAAGCAGGGCGAGCATGCAGGGGGAAAGGGCTTCTAGCCCCTTCCAAAGCGCCTGGCAGGTAGGCAAAAAGCCGTGCTTGACTCTATGCAGGCAAAAGTTGCCACTGCGCTCCACCCAAAGGTCACCTCTGGATCAGCCACTGTCTGCGAGGACCGCCTGCACTGGAAGACACGCAGCGGAAGCACTGTCCCATGACAACCGCGAGCAAACAGGGGCACACGCCAGCGGATGGCCTGCCTGGAGGCGGTGACTTGGAGGCTGGAGGGCGTGGAGGCCGTGCAGGGCGTGCGCGAACCACCACACTTGATTTACGTCATTCGGCACACGTTTAGCAGTGGGGTGGTGGCCTTGTCTCGGCCCAATGGCGTGAGGACGCCGCGGCTTAATCAGGGCGGCCTGCACTGACCGCGTGGCGTCGCGTCGCGCGTTCCCACCGGGACCGATGGCCGCCGATGGCCGCCGATGGCGGGGACGGGTCCGGGTAAATATGATGAGTAAATCGATCTGATCTGGCCTCGCCGCGCCCGGGGCAATTAGGACGAATGACAATCGCCATGGCAACGGGCTGCATCGCTGCAAAAACCGGGCGTTGCGTCGCTGGGACGACCGGCCGTGGCCGCCGATGATGATCACTCGAAAAAGCCAGTACCGCTTGCGAAAGAGTGTCGCCTGGTACAGTGTACTCGCAGCAGCACGCGTTGAGTCGCCGGCAGAGAGCCCGCGAGCCACCCTCGGGGTGAAATGAGACCTCAAGCCCACCCCGCATATGTGTCCGGCAGTGGCACACGCCTCCACAAAGCGGCGGGGACTGTTGCTGTGTTACTGTGAATCGAAGCAACGGTTTGTAAACATTCTCCACACCTCCCCGGACCGACCGCCGCCTGGCCTGGCTGCCCCCACTCGCACGCATGAGTGCATCCGTTGATCCCGCGAGCGGTCAGCGCGTTTCCCACCGGCCGGACTGACCAACGCAAGGAGGTCGCTACACTGATCTAGCCCCCTCCCTACCTACCCTTCTGTTTGTTCCACGCCAGGCCCCGGGGGGCATCCCCCTCCTCTCCCCTCCCCTCCGGACACAGTGTGGCGTTTCCGATCAAATAGTTGGCTCGGTCATAATCGTCCGCAGGCACGCACGCCAAATCAAAACCCCTCCACTCCGCGCTGCTCCGCGCTGCTCCCAGCCACTTCACGTGGGCCTTGATATCAATCAATCAGTTCACACATCGATAGGTGGACCGCTGCGCGCTGCGCTCCCACACTGGGGTAATTATACAGTAGTGCAGCACGCCAGCCCGGCAGCCCAGGCCTGCGCCCCCGGACATCACGCGTCTCGCACCAACAGGTAAAGGCTGCACCTACAGTAGTAGTGAACTTCCCCGGGCCGGAAAGTCCCAAAGCCTTCCAAAAAATTAAATTTATTTTAAAACAAAAGTTTAAAAAAATATAGAAGGTTTTAACAGTTTTGGGACCTAGTCTTCCAATGCAGCTACGTAACTTCTTCTGTTCCCACTAGGCTAGAAAATTTGAGCTGTAGCCGTATTAGAAGCAAAGTAAGCAAAAATTCAACGGTTCAAATTGAAAAGTCTGTCTACGTTTCGCGGCCGACGCGGCTAGCCTGCTGCATTATGCGCTCGGCTCGGTTCATTACGAGCAAAGCCAGCAGGTCCGGCGAGTGCGGAGCTCCGGAGATGTTTACGGCGTCCAGAAAGAAGCCCGACACAAGAAGAGCTACGACAGATTAAATCCGAGGCACCGCGCGCGCCGCTTGTCCTCGCGGTTTCATGAAGAAGGGGTGCGATAAGAAACCGCAGTCCATTACAAGGTGCAGGTTTTGCGGTGGGTCGACCGGCTCCCGCTCACTCCCTCCCTTGTTGGCGGTCAGACAAATTAATATTTTCGGCTGTTTGGTCGTGGCGCTCGATCCCGACGCACAGTGGGCCAGAAGACCGGTGGCGGCGGACGAATCTCTGGACGCGTTTTGAGCTCCAGAGTCGCTGAACGGGACTTTATCGAACATGTGACCCTATCAATGGGTTCCTCGTTCGGAGAGATCCATTGGTGGGGTCACACGTTTAAGTAATTTATAAGGAAAGAGTCAATAAGTAATTTCTTGCGTCTGTGAATGTTAGAAAGCAAGAGAGGGCGAAGAAGCACTGTAGTTGGAGTGCTGAAAAGTCCGTTAGGTGTGCGTCTCTCGGCACGGTGGCCTCTCGCCCGCTTAGCACCACACGCGCAGGCCACATCACCTTGCTCCGCGAACACGAACATGATGGGCTGGACCACTGGGCTGCGGGTTAATTGAAAAGCGGGCTGGCCTCGTGAGAAGACGCGAGAATATCTAGAAAGAAAGGAGCGCCTCTTGAACAAGTCGTCGTAAACATCAATTAGGAGCCACATTGTGATCGATCCGCGAGACAGACCGGTGGAGCGATTCCAGTGTCGCGGTGCTCTGTCTCCCTCGCGCTCGCGGGCCGTGCTGCTGGAGTGCGAGCGAGAGGGCGCGGTCAGCGGGTTGGCGCGACCCCAGCCTCCATGGACCGGACGCGGTCCGGCTAGCTTGACCACCCCTTCTGATTGAATGGAGCCGTGAGTCAGGAGGTGACACGCTAGGCGGGGCATATCTCACACATGCGTGCGCAATAACGTCACCAAATAATTGAAATATGGGAAACTAGTTGCGCTCGGGGCGTCAACCGTCGCGACCGAGGGCGTGTGAAACGGCCCAGTTCGTTATAACCCCCTCCTTGGTCGGATGCGAAGGCCCTTACTGGTTTCTCTTTTTGCCTCTTTCCCAAAATGCAAATGCCGCATTTTTCGTCTGACGTTGACTCGAGGACCTCCGCAAAAGTGAGACATATTTTATTCGCATTCCTCACTTCGGCGGACAATTTCTCACGAGACGTCGTCCAAAGAAAAGAAGACGAGCCGAACCGAAAACACGCCCCGGAGTCCCAACGTTAAGTTTCGCGTACGACTCGTACTTTTTTCTTCGGCCCACCGATCGAGATCTTGACGTGATGAGACAATAAAAGCCTCGAATTCCTCATCGCCGCTCACACAAATAACCCGAGCGAGGGCACAACGCGAGCAATAAAAGAAATGAGTCCGAGTCCAGTACGCCACGGCGGGCAGAGCGGGCACGGCGGGCATCAGTATTCTGGAATGTCACACCGACTGCCGAACGCCGTTCGTTACCGCTGACGCTTTTGTTTGGTATGGTAATGACAGGACTGACGGCGAGCTGACGCGCTGACGGAGCTGACACTGAGGTCACATTCCTTGTGACTCACGCACACAATGGACAAACAGGGCGATGAGACAGATAAGCCCTCAGGCGGCGGGGAATCAAACCGTCGATTTATATTAGCCGCGGAACTGCTGCTGGCCGATCCGGACTGTGCTTCGGCGCCCTGTCTCCCTCGCACCACCGTGGAGCGCCCTGCAGTCACGAGAGAGAAAGAGCGACTGTTTGGACTCAGGCCGATGCACCATGGTGGGCGCAAGGTGTTCCCGTCACCCCCCGCCGTCCCCCAGCACTGTCGCTCGCTCTATTTGTGGGGCCATTTAAGTATAATCATTGCAAAGGCGCGAGGAGAAAGCAATTAATATCAATCAGTTTAACCCGACGGCCGAGTGCGCGTCTGGAAGTGAGTCGTTGCGTGGTTTTTTCACGCGGATGGGGGCAGCGGCGTGGCGCCAACTCTGAAAAAAAAAAAGAAACAGACGAAAAAAGGACATTTTTATTCGACGGTGCCAGTACTTGTTACCAAACGTGGTTCACTGCTTCCTCGTCCATCCAGCACTGAAACAAAATCAAAACTCGCACTGTGTGTGTCTTACCTTGTGTTGTCAAACGCGGTGCGATGATGGTCCCACGCTGCTCTGCCTGCTCACTCTTCCCGGTACCCTGCATCAAGACAAAAGAGTGTCATCGGCGTGTCTGCCGGCCCGGACAAACAGCCTCACGGCCGCGGCAAGCGGGCTCCCCCTCTCGCTCACTCTCATGGGGGGCAGTGGCCGGCGCGAGAGAGACTGCGCCACCGCTCGGGTGCAGTCTGCGGGCACAGCGGGGGCAGTATCGGTACCGCATTACCATACCAAAGGGCCTGTGTGCTCTGCTTCGGGGGGAGGGGGTAATCCCCCTCAACTTGAACACACCGCGACGACACATGTGCCCTCGCGCACACACATACACACACGCACGCATACCGACAGCATGAGTCCAGCTCGCTGTGCACCGCGGCGTGTCCACTGATTTTGTCGCTCATCAATCAGAGAGACAGGCGCGTAGCGCTGCCACCTCGACAAGCGCCGTGTCGACGCGGACGGACGCCTGCTCACTTTCGGCACAGTGCAGCAGACGATCCAGCCGGGGCGGATAACTCCCCCAGTGGAAAGGCTATGGCATTGAGACACCTCACCTTGCGGCTGGGCGGGGTTCCCCTCCGCCTGCCCCGCGGGGCCGTGCATCTCCTTTGACAGCCTCCCCGCCGTTATGGCCGCCTCGGCGACCCGGCCTCCACCGCCGCCGCCGCCGCCGCCGATCCGGAGCGATCCGTCTCCCAAACGGCCGAAATGGTCAATTGCGGCCGTATTTGCCGGCCGTGTTGTTTTAGCCGTCTAATCCCGCGCAAGACGAACTACGGTCATTAAGCGGCGCCTCCGTGCATGCATCACAGTGTGGCTGCGTGCGAGACGCGCCGCCCCGCGCGAAGCCAGCGAGTGCGACGAGGACGCCAAAACCCCCGCCGTCTGTTTATCGGGCTTAGAATAATCGTGCGACATTCTTTTTCCCCGATGGAAATCTTTATGGGCTTTCCGAAGCATATTTGCGGCCCCAGGCCGTTACGCCCCCGGATGTGTGATGAATGCGTTCGGCCGGATTAAGGCCGCAATTACACATGTTCGGCCGGGAAAAAAGAGCGTCTTCTTTTGTTTTCGGCTGCGACGGAAAGCTCTAAACCACCGTACGGTTCCAGCGACCGTTACTGGGGCTGAGTGGGACCAAGAGCGTCCGAAGGAAACAGAAGATACAATGTTCCAACGAGGCCCACAAAGATCGCCCTCGGGGACTCTAAGGTGTCGTCAAACCCCTGTCGTAGAAGACGATTAAAATTGTAACAAAATTGGTTCGTCGGAGGCGGCCCTAGCTCCGCTATGCTTCTGTCGTAACAACAGCGAAACTGTAAAGCGAACGTATCACCATAAACTGGACGGCAGCGTCTGCTGCCTGACCCCCTGACCGCGCGGGTCGGTTTGAAAAGCGCGCTGCTGCCTTGGCTGCCTTGGCCGCGGCCCACGCGAGGCACCACCTTGCAACAAATCATGTTCCCCCGAAGCGTTGCTCTGTCCCTCTCGCGCTCGTACGGGACGCGCCGTGAGTGCGACAGTGACACAGAGACCAGATGACTCGACTTCGGAGCCGCTCGCCAGCATTGAATCGCGGCACTAACGCGACGGATTGACCGGCCGGAATATTTCACGACAGTGAACCGACAGCGTCTGCCGGAGTAAAAAGCTGGTTATTGACAGAACATAAACCGGTGACAGCCGCGGCTGCCGGCCGCGGCCACGCTGCAACAGGGGCAGTAAACAGGCGGACATTATTCCGACCCCTTGATGGATGCCATAAGGTCCTCTCAGGGTGGTATTTACACTCCGTCAAGGTGGAGATGGATGCGATACCGGTGGAATCTTCGTTTCTCCTTTTATCCGGAGGAAAGGGGGCCTTGGTGTCGTCGCCCGCTCGGCGAAGCAGATAAACGAATTAAAACCCCGCGCTAAATGTTTCTGGAAAGTGTTGTCGCAGAGCCGACGCGATGACAAAGGCCTGTCGCGATCCCTCGCCGGTTTACGGGAGCGGCTTTTGAAAGGTTATATCTCTTGAGAAATCGCGCGGCAGACGCGGACTTGGCGAGTAATTAAGTGGCGGGAGGGTGACCAGGGGTGCGACAATGGGGCCTTCTTGTCGACCTCATTAAGGCGGCAGCATCCCGCCAAGCACAGCGCCCAGGGTTGCGGCCCCCCAGCAGTGCGAGTAGTATGGATGGCTCATGGTAGTGGGCCGCCAGCAGTGCGAGTAGTATGGGTGGCTCATGGTAGTGGGCCGCCAGCAGTGCGAGTAGTATGGGTGGCTCCTGGTTGCGGGGCGCTAGTAGTCACGCCACATACTCATCCCAATGGCCGTTTAAGCAACCTCGCCAGCTAACCGCCCTTCGGCCCGGGTCACCGAAATAGCGAGCATGCCTGATTTGTGGCAGCGAGCTGGGTGGTCGCGGCGGCCCTTGTTCCCCCGATTCTTTCCAAAGAATGAAAAACACGGAAGGCGGCGCGGCGCCCCGCGGAAGTGATTTGTACTGGCGCCCAGTGTTCTGTCTCCCTCACACCCTCACGACTTGCCACATGAAAGAGAGAGACAACGGCCCGCGCGGCAAGGCCCTGCGTCATTACCCTGCATTCCAGTGTCGCGCCTTTCTTTGCGTTTGACTTTCCCGCCGTTCCGCCATCGATCTCGGCGCCTTGTTCATTACCACGCAAACAGGCCGTAATCCTCGGCAGAATCTCCGCTTTATGGTGGCTGGCGAGGCCCGGGCGAGGCCCCCCGCGTCAGGGGACGTAACATAAAAGTTAAAAACCAAACACCGCTTTCGGAATGGGCGCTCCGTGGTACTAGTGTCTCTCCGAATGGCGCCTTATTCGAAACTGTGGCCACCACTCGGCGCGCGTCAAACCTCGCTTTAGTGTCCAGAATTAAAAGGGGCGCGTCATGACCGCTGAATTTCTCATACCCCGTATCTCCGGCGGCCGTGCACGGCGTGTTTACCCCGTGTAGGACACGCACCTTATCTTGGCCAGCCAGGAGTACGTCACGCGGACGCCTCTTTACTTAATCATTTCGTCCCGAATGGTCCAGGCCCCCGGGGGTGTGGCGGGGCGGGGTGCGTTCATTAAACCGTTTTACGCCCTGCTTGGGCAGGCGGAACGTGACCCGGCAGACACCGCCTTTATGAACGGGGGCGGGCGGGGTTTGTTCAGAAGCTGTCTCGCGATGAGTAGCTGCTGATTTTTACAGCCACTTGGGCGCGCAATTAAAGCGCCACCTGGAATGAGTTTGCAGTGGGGAAACAACAACAACAGTGCCGAAGACACGCGCGGCAGCACACGAGCCCCACCAAAACGGCCGGCGTAAAAGTCGAACTTCCACGGCGTCTTGCTTCTCAATCGCCGCCTCGCGACTTTAATTTCGGGCAAACTGCCGCGCCTCGCCGCGCCTTGGGGGGCGATAGTGCCGAGCGGCGGGCGGGCTCTCAGGAAAACATAGTTTCTGCGCCATTCGCTCCCGGGGATGAGCACTGTGAAACCTGATGACGTCACCTTTTCAACCCTTGCCGCCACTTCACCCCTCCTCGCGCGCCAAAATTTTGAAAGGAAATAATATCAAAATGAGCGACGGAAAGGGGTGGCGGCGTTTTGTCGCGTTGAAAAGGCGGCGGCGCGGTCCGGGGACTCCGATTTGGCACTGGCAAATCGATAAATTGAATCACGCCCCGGTTTTTGCGCGCCCGTCCGTCTTTTCGCGATTGCGTTTCCTGGCGGCGCGTGGAGGGGGAATGCCCACCCCTCGGCGTTCGCGCGTCCGCCCTCGTCTTGAGGGGAGGAAAACTATCAGGACAAAACCATCACCTTCCCGGGTCCGGGCCGGGGCCTTCGAGGTAATGACTGATCGGGGAGGAGCGTTTCTGCCCCGCTCATCGGACGGAAGCGAAAGCCGCACCAGATTCCCTGCGAATAATGCAAGCGGCCGTGGGGGTTGGCGGCGATGTGGCCTGTCTCTTTTGCTCCCCATTATCAGCACGCGAGTGAGAGAGACGGAGTGACGGGCGTTACGCCACTTGGTGACACTATTGTGGCGCTGACACGCCGCGACCTTTTGTCCGCGTCGAGTGTGCCACAGTGTGCCACTGGTGTGCCGATGTCGGACGGCCTGCCTGATTGACAGCGGAAGGGGCAAGCCCGGGCAAGCCGAGCGATCCAACGGGCTGGCAACGGGCAGCCAATGGGAGGGCAGCCACGCTACGCCTGCCAACTGCATGCAACCTGCGGATGGCCGGATGGGGTTTCCCACACTGCACGAAAGTGACGCGGCCGCTGACGCTTCCAGCGCGGAGCACGGCGCGCTGCTGCACCACTGCTATGCGAAAGTAAGGCGCTTTTACGCGCGGCTCTCCGTGGCGTAACACGAGGCCCAGGTGCGCCGAATTCCAGCCGAGCGTCTCGCGACGACGACGGCCTGTAAGAAAACCAGTGCCTATAAAATATTTAGAGAGCATAAAGTCGACACTACTACACCCGTGTCGACACCGGTCGCTTTCTGCCACATTCTGATCGACATGTGGAGTGTTTAATTGCGAAGAGTGGGGGGAGGTGCCAGTGGGGATGGCGGTGGAATCAAACAGTTCTTCGAATGCGGCGGCGGCGGCGGCGGCACGGCGGCAGACTGCCCGAGCCGAATCGTCGTCGGCGAGCTTCAAAGTGGCGGTCCGGCGGCGAGTCCAGTGGAGTGTCCGATGGCGGCCCTTTGGCGGGTGCAGGTACACCGGCGTGCAAGTCGATCAGCAGACGACGCGGTGGTCGCGGACGACGACAAACAGCGCGGTACTAAACCAGCAGCGCGGCGTGTGTGGCGCCGACACCCGAAAAAAAATACGATGCGGGGGAGCGTATTAAGATATACGCCCCTGTCTGCGCGGGCTGATCGTAAAACAAACTAGAGAGGAATAAAAAGCCATCAAATAAAAGGAGCTTCCGAATTAGGGACAAGGAGGACCCTTCTTGTTTGCATTTCGCGTATTCCCCGCGGGCAAGGCGGGCAATGGGAACAGGGGCAGGTGCGCGGCTACTTACGCGCCGCGCCGCGTCCTCGGAGGATGAGTTTTATTTTTAATAAAACGCAAATTTGGCGAGGCATCCGTACGCGGAGGCTGTGTTTATGTTTCTCCGCGGCGCTGCTGGCGGAATCCTTGTTTGACGACAGGCATATATCGCGCGGAGGGAAGTCCGCTGAATAATTAATAGGGAGAGCATAATCGCATTGCTGGCCTCATGTGGGGCCGTGCAAGGGTCGATGGTGCTCCTCGCGACCCAGTGGATGACTTTTCTTGCTCTCAAAATTTGTAGACCATTTTGACTAACTGTAAGCCAAAAACAAAAAAAAATTCAGTTAGCATTGAACCTTGGTCCTGAGGGGTGGAAGTCATCCGCTCTCCCATCTGCGCCACCACAAGGGTAATTGTCGCGGAGTGGTCCCGCACGGAATGCGCCGCTCGCGACGCGAAGGGGTCCGCTGGCGGAATCGATTGTTTCTAATATGTCCCGCACATTCCTCGGACGGTCCGGCTGCAGTCGTGTTATGTTAGTGTTATTGCAGGGCGTTACATTCACACGTCGCGACAACGAGGGTCAGGGGCGAGTCCAGGGCGAGGGAGCAGCTCAAATGCCGGGCGAAAGGTCGCACTTTGACCCTGGAAGTAGGCAACACCCCCTGTCTAGATCCTCCCTCAACCCACAGTGTCATCCGCGTCTCCAGACGGAAGGGCTGTGGCCGAAACGCGTGCACAGTGAGTTACACACAAGACAGAAAAAATCTGCCACGGCCGTTACAGACAAAAAACGAAACGTGCGGGTGTTGCGTTTCAACAGCAGTTCAGCAGATGTCGTGGCAGGGCGAAGTGCCACGCGCGGAGCAAGAGAAAAACGACAATGAAGGGGAAAGTGGTTAAAACAATGGGGACAAAGACGTCGCGCCGCGCAATTGTAATCCGAGTCAAAATATTTAGACGCACCGAGCCTCAGGTTAGCCGCGCGACCCGCAGGCCGCAGCAGGCCGCAGCAGGGTGACACAGTTTTGCTCCGGTTACTTATAAAAAAACCGTTCGTCTGCCATGCCCAATGCAGCAAGATCCAATCAAAAATGTAAAAAAAAATCGTAAAAAAGTTGAAAAATATTTACGTTGGGACGCTGTTGTATGTGAAAGCGCGTACTACTGAGTAGGACTTCTTCGTCTCACGGACGTTAAAACAGTCGACTGCGAGAGGCAGTCTTAAAGACAATGGGCAGGGAGTGACGGTTATTAATCGTGCTAAGTAAGTGTGCTTGTTGACACTGATTAACAAAGTTCCGCGGGGTGAGAACGAGAAAAAACGTCAGGGTGGCCTCTTTTTTCCTCATTTTTTCTGCGGTTGGTCTGCTAGGGGTGCTGTGATTTCGGCTTCGAGGGAGCCTCAGAACAATACCGCCACTTAATCGGATACCACTTGACATTAAAAAATTAATGCAAGGAAAAAAACGCAAAAAATGTTTTAAAAAAAAGTTTCTTACTTTGAAACACTTGGCACATCGGCGGCATTTCCAACGACCGCCGCGCACACTGTTATCACAAAAAGGCATTAAGGACAAAGACATTACCGTGACCACGATCAGACAGATGGCCGGGGGCAAGGCGACACCCCAAACGCTTTCCTCCGAGCTCCAGCACCTGTGACACGTAAAGAATTCGGTGCTGGGCGTGGCGGCGTGGCGTGGCGGCCCACCGCACGCACCACCCTTCCCCATGGAACCCGTAATTACCCCCCATGCCGCTGCCGCCCTCTGTCTCTCTCTCTTTCCCACGTGAGATGAAACAAAAAGCTGTCACCCCCCGGAGCGCCGATTGCCACCGGGGTTGAGGCCGCCATCTTTATTATTAGCATTCGGCACTTGTGTCCGGCCGCTCTATCCTAGACCAATCGACAGCCCCCCCGCGGCCGACCCCGGGTGGCCGTGAACCCCTCTAGGACCCCCAGACCGCACGGCCTTCCGCCGCGACGCGCACGCGGACCGCCGCATTTTGGGGGAAGGCGAGTCATATTTGTGTGAGGTTTGGTAGACAAATTATTAGCTTTGTTCGCGGGCAGATGGGCGTCCCGGGGGGCCGCGACGGACCGAAAGGCGATACGCTGCAGCACGCTGGCCGCCGACAGGACGGCCGACACGGCGGTCACTTCAAAGCCAGGGTCTTCCTGGCCGCGGCCTGCAGACTGTCGCTCTGTCTCTCTCGCACCTGCGGGGGACGCGCCATGAGTGCGAGGGAGACAGCGCCGAAGTCTCGGATCAGTCTGCTAGCCGTCACTCATACGACTGTCTGCCGGGCCGCGCGGAATGCAGCACTTCATTCGACTGCTGCTTCTCACTGCAAGGGTAAAGTCGCACGCTGCTGCGAAATTCAGAGACAAATTTACTTTTAGTCGTGAGCAAAGACCCCTGTGGATTTTTTTTTGCAAATATTTTTGGTAGCATCTGTTTTGGTACAAGCTTTTAATTTTTTTTTTGCAGACAAGTTACGTTAAACGGAAACGAATAAAAGCGGAGCTCGCCACTGCACGCGTGCGCGAACACGCGCGGCCTGCACGCCGGGACACGCGCGCGCGCACGCGTCCCCGAAAAGCACAAAGGAGACTTAGGCCCCTAACCTCGCGCCGCCCTGCAGCGCCGTGCAGCGCGCGCTCGGGCCCCGGGGCGTTTGTGTTGCTAACCATTCATCCCCATAGGACCGCATGCGGCGACTCGCTGCGTCTCTCTCTGTCACACACACACACACACACACACACTCACACACACACACTCTTTCACTCACTCACTCACACACACACTCGAATGCAGGCGGGCACAATTGGGGTCCGCGTTGCATTGTGCAGCGAGGGCCAGCCCCCCGCCAATCTATTAATTATACGTATTGATTTTTGGCAATTGTCGGGCCGAGCAGGGCCTTCATTGGCTGCAGCAGCAGCAGCCCGGACGTGGCTTTTATCCGGCCAGGTGACGCCTGGTTGGTTTCGACCGTCAAGTACAGTCCTGGAAGCACGGACCGAAAGCTTGCTCACTAGAAGTTGGTTTCCCTTTGTTCCTTGAGTACAGTAACGCATATGCATGTAGTTACAACTCTTGCAGTGTATTTTTTTCGAGCCACAGGTGCTTGCTGCGCGGCCCGCGCCAAATTGCGCGACGGACGAATTGGCAGCCGATAATGACGTCATAACCCACCGCAAACACCGACGGCAAGGCGGGCGATTGAATCAATCAAGTCGCCGACTGAGTCGTCCAGGGAAAACAACGCGACTTGCTGAGTTCCCCGCGGCAGTTGCGGTCCTTCCCGCGGCCGGGCCGCGTGTCTCTGTCTTGCGCGCGGGGGGCTCGAGGAGGTGTGGCCATGTCTCCATTCGGCGATCCATCATCGCACCTTCCGGACAGGCTTTGTTCTGGCGGTCGATAACGGTGTCGATGATTAGCGATGATGAGCCCGGCCGTGCTTCCGGCTGGCCCTCGCCACTGCACTCGCGAAAACGGGGACTGCCGTTTCGCCAGTTCATCCGTCTCCCGCTAGGCGGTGCTGGAGGTGGCCGTGGAAATGGGCAAATAACGAGTCGGGAGGGTCCGCAAACAGTCACCTGGCCAACGAGGAGCCACCGGTCGTTAGCAGTGTAACTGTCGCCAAGACACACAAATTGAAACCGAGCAGTGTAGCGGACCCACCGTGTTTCACTTTAGTGCCGAACGTCTCCCGAACGACTTGGCTGCCTTTGTCGAGGTCCTCGTCGGCGGCGTCGCCGTGGCAGTGCCGTGGCAGTCCGACAGTTTCGTGCCCAACGGGGCTCTGCATAGTTTCCCGGAGATTGAGCCGCTGGAAGGGGCCCCACAACAAGAGGACCGCGACTGCGGTGCCCCCGTGCGAACGCCGAGCCGCTCTGCCAGCGCGAAATATAAACGTTTTACAGTCTCGTGGGTGTCAATCATGCCGGCCATACGGGCGGGCAAGGCGGCGGGCGACGCGCCGGTCGGGAATTTCACACTGACGGCGTGAAGCGTAGCCTTCATGGCGGAGTCCGAGTCATCGAACCTCGCGTTGCAAGGCACCACAACGAGAAGCGCCACAACGAGGTTCACGCCGACGTGAAAACAGAAGATACATTTTAACGCTTGCTGCTAGTTCCTCCGAAGGGATCGCGACTTTGTAACGCGCCTAGGGTTATGCAAACGTCGAAATGTCCGGCCCTACGGGAACCATTAGAAACCGGGCGTTAAAACGGTCGTAGCTCCGACGCCGTTCGCCCATTGTGTTATTTTATTTTTCTATTGCGAATATAACGAGTCCAGGCGCGCATTGAAAAGTGTTCCTCCGCATATCATAAAGGCGGAGCCGCCTGCGCCCGGCCGGCGGGGCAATATCCACACACGTCGGGGGTGACTTAACGACTCGGGAAAGAGGCGAGAAAGTATTTGCCCTTGGCGTCCGTATTTTGGTCGCGTTTTACTGAAGTCGTTACTGCGGCGAAAGGGATGACGGTGTGCTGCGCGTCTTCGCGGGATGAAAAAAAAAAAAAAGAGTCGGCCTCCAAGTCACTTTTAATGTCACTCGTGCCGTTAAAATGATATCGGAGCGAAATGCCATATCCTGTCCACAACTATGGCTGCCGCATCGATTTACGGTCGGGGACGTGTCGCAATGCAGTTAGATGTAAAAGTGGAGTGAATTAAATTGACAAATACTTTATCCGGCGGAGTGTAAGCGGCTGGAAACAGAGCAAGGGAAGGAATAAACCCTTCACCGCCGTTAAAGCGCGCGTCTCGCGGCCTCGGCCGGCGGCGTTTGATGCGGAGCGTTAAATTTGTCGCGACGGACTTATTACTTTGGAGACACAGACCGGAGAGTGACATTGATACGGTGAGAAAGAGGAAGAGCCTTGGGTGTCGCAACGGCTTCGCGGCTGTGAAGTTGGCGGAAACACATATCGCGTCAAACGGTTTCGCTTTCGAGCGAGGACGCTCAGGAATAACTCTCCGCCGAGTCACGTTTTCACCTAAAATAAAGTTTACGGTTATCCTTTATTTTCAACCGAAGCCCCCGAGGCCAGTGAGCGTGCAAGACCACCGCCTGCGCCATTGTCGCGAAAAATTGTATTGTCCGACCCAAATTATCGAATCGCCAAAAGGCAAACAAACCCGCCAAATTTAATTGGAGCACTTCCCGTAGTGCGTCATGTGCGGGCACCTGTAGGAGGCACCTGTGGCCAGCAAGGGTGTCCACTGTCCACTTCCGGTGCGGGGGAGGAAGTCCCTCGAAAATGTCGCCGTGCATTACTGCGCTGCACACACACACACACACACACACACACACACACGGAGAGGGGACAAAAAGTGAGCCAATTTGGTGGTGTGCGTGCGCGGCAACCCTGCAATCAAGCGGCGCAAATCACGGGTTGGTTTACATAACTAAGCGCGCGGTGGCGGCGGGACGAAAAGTCAGCGTGAATGGCAAAGGACCGCGGGAAAGTGGCATAAATAGTTTAGCGCGGCGAGAGCTCGCAAATACACCGGCGAGAACGGGGCGTGTTTGGAGCAGGTCGTTTCCAATCAGCACACTGCCAAAATTCGACAGAGAAACGAGTGCGTTTTCGAGCGAGCGATTCGACCGCGTTGCAGTAATCGTCTTCGGACATGAGTCCCGCGACATGTGCGCGTCGTTAGCGTCTCGCGAGGAGGAACGGCGAGCTATCTAAAACGCATCGAGGCATCGAAAATTAGCGCGCGGAAGTCGCCGAGGACGCATCAGTTCGCCATTAGCGTCGCGGTTAAAACAACCGACAGCAAGATGGCTACGATGTACGCGCTCCCCTTGAACCGCGGCCACCGCGTCTGGGCTTCATTCCCAATCGCTGCCCCATCGCGTTGACCGGCCTGTCCGGGCTGTCTGTTCGCTCCCCATCGAGGGTGGCGCTGCACTGCACGGCGCCCCGGTGACTGGCCGGCGCGTCGCGGCACGCGCCACCGTTATGGCCGTCGTTCTCGGCGACGACACTCCGACGGCGTTTGACGGCGTCTGTCACGATTTGTGTGACAGCCGCGGCAAAACATTGACTCCTCCGCTCGAGAGACTGGCACTGGCAGCGAGCGCGGCGGGCCGCACGCGCGCCGTCGGAACGAATCCTTCTATTTCGTCCTGTTTATCGCCCTCTCCATATGAGAGGGACGCGTTCGATCCGTTTTTTCTGCCGAACGGCGTTGTTCTATTTTTTCCCCGGCCAATGCATACAGTGCATACTGTCCCCCATCGGCGTCAATTTTTTCCCGAGTCTATCGACTCGTGTGCCGCGGCACGCCGTGTTCCCATTTCGCACGGCTCGTTGGGAAGCGAGGCGCCCCGCTGGCCGGGGCTCCGGCCGTCATCCCAGATTGACAACGCGTCCACCAAATTGAACAGGCACGCGTCGTGGTGACTGCGGTGATCGGGACGTCCCTAACCTCACTTTTTATTTTTTTACTCGACATGATTATCCCCAAGGCGGTGATAGTCTTCGTTGTTAACGGGACGCTGGAGTCCAAGCTTCCGTTTTGGTTGTAGCACAATCAACAAAGGGTTCTTCGAAGAAAACCAGGAACCGGTTGGTACGGGTTTTGAGAAGAGATCAAAACGAACACTATATGCGACGCTCGGAAGTGAGCGTCTGCGTCGCCGTTCTGCCACCCGCGTAGCCATTTTCTTACACTGCGCCTCGTCTTGATTCCTTCTTGATCCCAACCCGTTCCAACTGGTCTTCAAAGAACCCTGTTCCTTCGCACACTCGATGGCGCCAAAAAACAAGTCCGCGACCGCTTTGCGTTTGATTCGCGCGACTGTACCGGAGCGCTGCCTGCTAGCAACGACCCTCATCACGGCGGTCCGCGAGGTGCGATGTCAGCCGGCGAGGTGATTCGCCCGGCCGGGAGTGATATCGACGCGAATGCCGTGCGGTGCGCGCGGTCTCTGCGGTCCCTGCGGTCCTCTGATTGACGTGGCGCCCCGTTATCTGCAGACCACCAAGGGGTGCAGGGCGCCTCCCCCGACCGCAGTCGCTGCAGCTCCGAAACCAGCACCCTGCGCACTGCCTGTGCACTGCCCGAACCGGTCCGAAATTGCGACATAAACACACCGGGTAACAGAGTGGGCGCGAATTCCGGGCACACTAGAGGCAGTTATCGCAAATTAAAGGCATAAACAGAAATAAATTGATTGCACGGGCGTAAGTCTACCCTACAGCGGTCCGTGCTGGCCGCGCTGTGAGAGACCTTCGTCGCCGACACCCGGAAGCTCTGGCGTTCTTCCCTTGTTAGTGGACCAGGTCGCTAAATGAGCCGGGGGGACTGTTTTGACGACTGGAATTCAGCCGAGTGTGGCGGGCGGCAGGGCGGTCCACCGTGGGGCTGCTCTGGGCTGCCCTTTATACATGCGATGCCGGTCCTTATCACTGTTTTCCTGTCCACTACGCGCCGCCACCCCACTGGCCGCACGGCCCATTTGCCCCGGCGAGGACCAGGCCGGGCGGACGGGGAAGGTGACCACATCAAATACAAGACATACTCCCCCCCCCACCCCCGGCCACCGCTCGCTACTGCAAATTGCTTCCTGCATTCCACGCGTGACGCCGACCTAAACGGAAATAACATCTCACATGTCCAGGTTGGGGGCCACGGCGGCACCTTTTGCCAACTAGATAGAGGGGCGTCACATTTGCATGGGGCGCCCGTCGAAATAAGAGGGGCAATGGAAGTGCTGGGCCTCCCCCTGCGGCCGGGAAGTCTGAGGGGAAATGACCCTTTTGCTGAAAATGTTTTGAATTTTCGGGATGGACCAGGAAAATTTTTAGTTGAACAAAGGGTGCTTTTTGTCTTCCAAAAGTAAAAGTTAATAATTTTTTGTACTTTTCCTTTTTTTTTCAAAACGTGTGTTCAAATTTGACAGGCTGCAGGCTAGCGACGCGGTGGCGGTGGGCCTGCCCCTCCCTCGGGACTCCACTTCCGCCTAACGTCGTCTCGGCCAGTCGGTTCTTCCCCCGGAGCAGGGCGGCAGGGACACGGCCCTCCTGGCCACTCCCCGCTCCTCCCCCGCCCCGCCCGGCTCCCTTAATTTCCGCCAATCATGACGCTTACGACGCTTTCATAATAAACACGGCGCCACATGAGGCAGAAAGACAAGGGTGCGTCGCGCAGTATTTTTAATCAGCGGCATGAATGTGACACTTGCGGCCGGGACAAATCGCGGCGGCCGTCGCGCTCCCCTCACGACGCCCACACGTGGGGGTGGGCGGCCGCCTGTCTCTCTCGCACCCTGACGGCCACCCCGTCAGCGCGAAGGAGACGGAGCGAGGAGACCACAGCCGGCAGATATTGCCACCAATGGCAAGACGCTGGCCTCGTCATTTGTCCGGCCGAAAGTTGATCAACGCAGTCCATTGAGCAGAGTGCCGCTTTCATTCCGGCATCATCATGCACGCGCGGGGCTCCATGATGATGGTGGTGATCTCGACGAGCGTGGCCGCGGCTGCCGTCGCTCTGCCCCGCTGAGGTGAATACATCTCGGGAGGCACCTATCCGGGCCGCATCGCCACGGGCAGTAATTGATTTGAGTCGTGTGCCAGCGTTTGTCCACAGTGACTAGTGCTGCAGGAGTTGAATCAGATGGCAAACACATACTAGCGTTGCTGCGGTTCAGAATTGGTGTAAACTGAAGATCTAAACCCAAGTAACCCTCGACCACACAAGTGACATCAGATCCCAGATTAGGCACGTTTCAATGCTATGCATGGCATCTTTTTCTATGCATCTTTTTCAAGACTGTTCAGGAAATGTTGAACTCGTGGTGCGTAAATCTTTGCCAGCACTAAACGCTGATGCGGTTTGACGATAGCTGTTCCGCGGGTCACCGCTGCTCCGTCGGTACACAGAGTGTGTGCTCCACACACAGGCGCCATCAATATCGTCCCAAACCAAATAAACAACAATCGTTGCTCTACATGTGCAGGTTCTGATTGATCGAGGCGTGCGTGGCATCGAGGCCCGGTCCGGCTGACAAAGCGAACGGCATTAACCAGCAGCAGATGGGAATGATGATGTAAAGGAATGGAAAGGCCAATTCGAAAGCGTTCATTTGCATTTTCGGTCCATCACTCCTCGCGACTGAGATTGATCTGAGGCGTTATTGGCGCATTTTCCGACTGACCAGTTCCACGAGAGATGCAGCAAACCACGATGGTGCGACTTTCCTGTTCTTCCCCTCGGAGACTGCAGTTACCATTCACGAAGGAACGAAAATTTTGCGCTGGTCACGAAGGTCCTGGCGACTCCCGCCTTCAGCGTGACGCGTTGGAGCCGTCACAGCAAGCGTCACAGGCTTGCCGCGCAGTTCGCACTTCCGGACGTATGTTCCCTCAGATAATGACACCCCCGCCATGCTTCGCTAATGATGTTTCGCTTACCCTCGAGAGGCCTGTGTGCACGTGCGTGTGTATGTGTGTGTGCGTGCGTTTGTGCGTGAGCATGTGGTGGGGGAGACGGCTCAAGGAAGAGCATCAAAATGGTTCCATGAGTGGCATTTTCTTTTTCGTTGCGATGAATTCATGGCAAATTTGTGGGTGTGTGTGTGTCGTCCTGTCCTTCAAAGAGGGTTGACGGGCAGGTCGCGTGGACGCCGCCAAACGCCCTCCACTCCACGGTCGTATTGTTTCCAACTCAATAATGGTGACTAATGGCGACACGTGACCGAGATTGTTGCGTCGGCCGCCCTGGGCCGCCCCCCTTCAAGCACCCCGTCAACAACCTCCGTCGCCACCCCCGCGCCGCGGCCGGAGCGGCCAGGGTGACTTGCTTGATGTTCACAGCGGCGTCTTGTTCGATTGCTGCCACCACCGCCACTGGCACCGTGACTGTACCGAGGATGCGCGCTTACCTGCCGCGACAGTGGAAGAGTGTAAAGGTTGGTGGAGGTGCTGGAGCACGCGGTTCCCGGCTTGGTTTTGCAAGGGTTGCGCGTGCGGCGTGCGTGGCGGCTGGAGGTGGCTGAAGAGGACAATTACCAACATGAACGCGCCCTAATTTTACGGCCGACTTTTATGTCGGGGTGCGTTTTAAAAGTCATTTTAGATGCATGAACGCTTGAGTGGTCGTGCCCTGATTGCGTGGGTCCGTTTCGATACTTCTTTTTTTACGACCGCGAAAGGGTTGATTCGTCGCTCGCATGTCGACATCCGGTTCGTCGCCGGCAGAAGCGTGCGGGCCGGGCCCTCGGCCGGGCCAGTGGTGGGACGCTGTCCTGCAGCGCGATCAAAGAGGCTCGCTTTCGGCTGAGCCTGTACGCCGGAGAATCTCCGCTCCTCGCTGATCCGTGGGACAGACACCCAGGTCGCAGAAAAAAATCTGTTCGGGCCGACCATAAAAGTTTATCTACTTTTCGTACTTTTGAGTGGCCGTTCGGGTCGTCTGCTGCCGCTGCCGCCGTTCGGAAGGGAAGGGTTGGCTCATTTGTAGGACACGATGGCGGCGCTGTAGGACACGATGCTTCACGCCACATTGCCAGCGTTTTATTTGCCAAACTGCTACAACACGAGCGACAAAAATTAGTTGCCGGAACGGTTCGGGCGTCTTCCTCTACCAGATTCGATGTGTAGAGTCTCGTGCTGGGAGAGACTCTTTCCTAGAAAAGAATGACCCAAACCGTACCGTCGGTAAGTGAGTCATTTAACAGACGTTTGCATCGAGTGGATGCATAATTTAGGAAGACACCCCTAATGAGGCCCCGGTGAAAAACGTATCCGAGGGGCGCGGGGGCTTTGATGTGAGTCCCAGTGGACCCTGTGCGGAGCGGTGCGGAGCCGCGCATGCAGGCCGTGATTCTGGCCAAAGCCCCGGCACGCCCCGCCCCACCCCGCCACTGCCCTGCCCCAACTCTCTTTGAAGTGAGCTATCAGTCCCCGCGACCATTATGCTTATACAGCGTGCAGTAATTTGGAGGCCGGGTAATCATGCGACTCGGCCGGCCTGTCCACCGCTGTGTCCACTCCGGGGGCGGCTGACCTCGCCGCGAGTTTTCGAATCAGAGAAGAACGGCTCGTTTGGAGCGTGATTAAAAACAAACTGAATAAAAACACGGAAAGACATTTTTTGATGACAAGAAATACACTGTTTCCATACGTTCCGCCATCCCTCCAGCTTGTGATGACGTGACACTTCACTTGCGCCTCGCTAATGGTAAGTCTCCGCACAACCTCACACGAATTAGCGAAAACACAGACACGCCGACATGTCGACCCAACAACTAGGCGGCGCTTCGTAATCGCATCAGCCCGCGCGCTCTGCGCCGCTCCGCGCAGCGACAATCACAGGACGAATAAGTGGTGCATAATCTGATAAAAGTGCCGCATAGACAGGCAGACGCCCTATGAATGAATAATCCCCCACTTCATTGATGGCGTGCGTGGAGTCCGACCGACAGAAAATTGGACGAAAATATTTGTCGATGTTTGCGTCGAGTGGAACCACCCGGTGAGTACACACGGCGGCTGCGGCGCGTCAAAGGTGCGGCGCGGCCTCGCGCGTGACCGGTCGGCAGTGCCAGGGGGTAGCGCGGCCGGGAGGCGCCCCCGAGCCCCGCGAGAGAGCGGCCATCTGCATATCAGGCGGACGGGCGGACGCGCAAAGATAAGCAGACAATGCGGTCGCGTCCTCGGCGAAGGACTCGCAGACTCGCTGTGAGGACTCGCACCACAAAGGGACTTGGCGCATAATAGTTGCCGCTGATTAAAGTTCCCCCTGCCAGCGCTGCTTGCGTTGCCTACGCCTGTCCCTAGGTAGCCAGCCCTCACCCCTTTCACTTTTCCGTGTGGTCCCGACCAATCTTTTGTCCCGCCGACACAGCGGCTCGTTTCCAAATCAGCCGCATAGGCCCGGCGTCAAAGTCTCCGCGAAAAAAAAAATCCGCGAGCGTTTTTGTTTTGTGTCGTGGGGCCGAAACGAAGCGGCCGGCCGGGACTGAGCCGATTAGTCCAATTATTAGTCATACAGCGCTGGACAGTGCTGGGGTAGGGCGCGGCCGCGCGGGGACGGTCAAGGTGCACGCTTTTAGCGGGGTGGGTACACTGGGTGGGTGAGGTCAGTGAGGGACGCGCTATCGCATTAGTTAGTGCGTAATGCCATTATAACGAGGATGATCAAAGCGGATGGCAGTCCGTCAGTGGAGCGCGTCGCGCGCTGCACCCACCCCATGGACGCGGGGCCCCCGTCGGGGCATTCCAGGGCGCCCCAGAGTGTCACGCTGACACTGACGCCCCGCCAGGCCCCGACCCCGAGGCAGTTGTCGCGACCCCGGGCACCTAATTTAAAGACGGCGTGCCTGGCGTGCCTCCGTGGCGGCGGGGCGACGAGGGTGCCCGCCACTTCAAGGTGTGCGGTTTGCCTTGGGGTGTCCTGCGGGCCGCCTGCGGGTCCGAGATGCTGCCCAAGTCCCACCCATTCAGCGGAATCGGGACATTACGTCGAATTCATGCAGGAATTTCAGCGACGTCGTTACGGCCAAGATGGAGCCGGGGGACCGCCGGGAATCTACACTCCGCTTTTCCGATGAGAAGTCACACAGGGAGCCCGAGGTGACGTCAAACACGCGTGTAAGAGAACGTCTTGTTCGCCGCAGCGCCGCATCGGCAGAGTAAAGGAACCATTAGTTAGGTGCTCGTTGGGGCCCCTACCGCCTTATTCCAATCGCTCATCAAGGAGTGGTTCGGAATGTCACTGCAGACGACAAGACTCCGCAATTAGCTCGCAGCTCGCGTCTCTCTCTCTCGCACTGCGCTGCGGAGGCTGTCGCCGTCGCCCTCACCGCCACACCGTCCCAGGGGGGCGGCCGACGACAAACTACTTCCGAGCGCGCGGGGATTTCATCCGGACGAAAGTCGCTTCTGCCTAACCTAACGCGGTTAGCGGGACCACACTGCTCGCTCACCCAGGCGGCGGCCCGAGCGCAAAAAGGGAGGGGGGATCTCGAGCGAATAAAACGCGAGAATCAAATTTTTGCGCGGGAGGTGACGCAGACGGAGATAAGTGAGCGCGTGCGCCTATAAAGAAACAGCGCGACACTTCTGTTGCGCTCCGGCGCTACGCCACGCTATCTCGTGTCTTTTTTCGCATTCTTCCTCCTTCCCCGCAAGTTTTATTATCGATGGGACTCCGGAGAAAGGGGCCTTGCGGCTCTCCGGGACTCTGCCGCTCGCTCTGCGCTCTGCCTGCCGGGAGGAGACCAAAAGGATTATTTGACGACCCCCACCCCCCGTCCCCCAATCTAGCCTACGCCACTGGGGCTCGCTTCCGTGCGAGACGGTCGTAAACCCACCCCCGCCACGCCCCGCCACGCCCCGCCACGCCCCCGCGCCAACTGCCACTCACTTCTTCATTCGATCTTGACGAAGACAAGAGGCGCCGACTTATTTATATGCACACACGACGCGCGTCGCGCAGCAGGCAGCGGGGATGCAAAATTGCATGCAAAACGTAAAGCGAAATCATAAACCGAGATTCTCATCCCGGCCTTAGCGAGTCGAGTCCCCAAAGCCAGGCTTAGTCGCGGAGCTGCAGTAGACTCCTCCGGAGACGGGCAGGCCCAAGTGCAACCGAGCCAAGTTACAGTGGGGACCCAAAATGGCGGCCCGTCACAACGACGCATCTATACTACTGACTACTGAGTGACAGTCCAGTTTCGTACTGCGTCTCCAGCAGTCGGAAAGAAAGGACGACAAGTCGGGAAACGGGGTTGTTAACGCTGATCCACGCGTCTGGAGCCGAGCGACGAATTAGCAGGCCGCTTTATGGAAACAAATGGAAGACGAGGACGTCGAGATGTTTGGAAAGTCAACTTTTCATCGTTTGCGTGTTGGCCCAGGCCGTCCCAGGCGAGGAGGACGACGCCAAAGCGAGGCGCAGACGCCAAGGACGATTTATCTAATTCCAGCGGTTTGACAACGCGGCAGCGAGTCTTTCCACCGCCTTCCATCCAATCCTTTCATGGAGACTCCAGGACTGCTCCAGTGAGGACTTGGCGCCGGAGATGAGACAATCTGCGATAACGCGATAACGCACGCGGAAGGGGTGACAACAGTTGGAAAAGTCCCGCGTTCGCACTCCGTGTGTCATTTTCCCCCAATTTCCGGTCCCGAAAAGCTTGGAGTTCCTGCGGGGCGGTCTGGGGGAGCGTGTAGGTCGCACCTGGCCGTGTGTTCGGGTTGGGGACCCCGCGGGACACTGCCGTGGAGGCAGATCCGCCGCGGGCTCCCGACGCCACCACAGGCCGAGCAGTGCTTGCCGCCTCTCTCGCACTCGTCAGGCGTTTCGTCAGCGTGCGACTGAGAGCGACAAAAGACTGTTTGGACTCTGCGTGCTGGCGCCTCAGCGACGGCCCACCATTATCATAATGGTCTCAGGACCATCACTCATGTCCCCACGATTTCAAAAATTTGAGAAAGGATGGTGCTTTCTCTGTCTCACCCTTTCGGGGCCCCTGCGTCCCCGCTGCCGCACGTGCCGAGTCACGCCGCGGACGTCGTGGCGTCCCGACGCGCTCCGCCGCACTCCGACGACGCATCCCCCGAGACGGACAGGCCACGTCCAAATAGAAATATTCTGAAAACTGCGATTGGTCGTGGTTTCACATGCGCCTGTCTGCCTGTCTGTCTGCCTGTCTGTCTGCCTGTCTGTCTGCTGTCTGTCTGCCTGTCTGTCTGCCTGTCTGTCTGCCTGTCTGTCTGTCTGCCTGTCTGTCTGTCTGTCCGTCCGGCCTCCATCCGTGCTGCACCCGCAGGCGCCACATGCAAACGCGATTGGCTGCGGTGCCCGCCCCCTCGGTTGCCTCGCGGTTTCGCCGGCCCGCGGCCTATACAGAAATTCGACACGATCTAGGTCATATAATTTAATCGCGTCGTCATCATGGCGTGTGAGCAGCGCAACAGGAAGAAAAAACGCCGCCAGGGCCACCCTAGACGGTGGAAAAAAAGTCAAGTAATCGGGGGCGAGAAAGAAAAAAAATTAAGGTAAGGCGGAAAGAGCGCGAAAAAATCGGATTTATGAGATTGTTATTAAGTTCCGGTGCGTAATAGCGGGAGCAACGCGCGCGTGAAACGTCGCGGTTCGGACAGCTTCCCACCAGAGGCCGCCACCGTCGCAGTGTCGCGGAGGGGATGCACCTCAACATGCTGATCGCCGTGGTGGCGCCCCTGATTACAGGCCATATGGACGGACGCGTGCCCGGTGGCCCGCGCTGGCCGGCCTTTCCCACAAGCCGGCCGCGAGCGACGCCGTTTTTATGACTCTCGTCAATACGAGGATCGACAGAGCATGACAGCGCGTCACCAAGCGTCACCCCCTCGCACCCCCGCGCCATGACGCCACCGCGCCGCCACCCCACTGGAAAGGCGTTCCGCGGCACGCGCACTTCCCATGACCACCGCGGTGCCGCGTAGCCGCGCCGTGCAAACACTGGGGGACGCTCCCTGGAGAGCGCGGGGAGGGGAGGCGGGGGTCACACGTGCGGTCAGGGGAGGCACATACATGCACAAACAAATCGGGAATAGAGCGGCGTGGAAGTCACCGTCCTCATTGTCGGCTTCGGGACCGGGTTGGCTGGCGTGTAAAAGGTCGCCGAAGACCACCATCCACTTGAGGCTCCGCTCGTCCTCGACGCGCGGACGCGCGGCAAAAGTCAAAGTTGGCCGGCGAGGCTCGCGAGGCGGTAGTGGCGGTGGGCGGTTCGAAGCCCCCACACGTGTACTCCACGCCCTCTGGAATGCCTCCCCCAGTCCATTATACTCCGCGACCCCTTGTCTTGTTCGCGTCCCCGTGCCTCCCCGCCTCGCGTGCCGCTGTGTTGCCTGTGTTCTCGTAAATCCGAAAGGTGACTGTGAATACAGATGGCGAGGAAGGTAGTCCCAGCCAGCGCCTCGTACCGGTCCATCGTACCCGCATATCTGAGTCGGGGCGGGGCGGGGCGGGCTGACTACCGCCGCACCCTAAGCCCCCTTCTCCCTCTCCACCCCTTCCTTACTGCTGCTCCGAAAATCATGACCGTGCGTGTGTGCCCCCAGTCCCCCGGCCGCTCCGGGCATTTGTCTGTATTGCCGCTGGAGCGCTGCCTGGAGCGCTGCTGGAGAAAGAGGAAGTGGCAGAAAATATTCGAAAAACTTTATGACAGCAGTGCGCTGTGATGTGGCGCTGGCATTTACGACCGTGGCACGTGGACTTATCGGTGCTGCACCCCGCCCTGCCCGCCCCGCCCCGCCCGCCCCGCCCGCCCCCGCCCCGCCCCGCCCCGCCCCCCCCGCCCCGTCACGACCCACCCCGCACCGCGTCGCCACCCCCGACGCGTTTTTGTCCGACTTTAAACCTTTGGCTAATGATTCGTCTCCAATCGCGCCACCCGTGCGCCCTGCCCTACACTGTGAAAGAAAGAAAATGTACTTTTGGCCAGTACAAAAGGGAGTAAAATTATAAGGTTTTGGAATTTGTGGACCGAATAACGAACACCGAAAATATATGCTGCTTTTCAATTTGAGTCCTTGTGCGTGCTTGTCCAAAAGATGATGCAATTTAGCGCCTTAAAAAAGTAAAATATTTAAATAATATTTTTTGGGGGCCGAAACATTTTTTCCAGTGGCGCCCTGCGGTTTACTGCCCGTGTCACCAGCTTGTCCTCCGTGAAGGGTTGGCCGCCACGCCGCCCTTCCTCGCCTCCCTTCTGTTACCCGCGCTCGCTGGCTTGCACTCTCTACCCGGTTTTACTACCACTCTCGTTTGTGTGAATGCGCACCCCCTTGTGTTTGACGCGGGCCGTATGGTCTTCATGGCCGCCAGGGAAGAGGGAGGCTGGCGCACCTCTGATACACCAAGGGCGTTTGCGCAACGGGGACCGCCGACGCCCAAAGTGACCCAAATCATCCAGATTTTCGCTAGCGTTGTTTCTGTTTCGATGATTCCGGACCTCGCGTGGGAGTGACCCACCTCCTTTGCATTTTTGCACGGAGCCACTCGTAAAAAAACTCGAATAAAATCGGATCTCTCATTTCACGGTGCGCGCCGCGCGTTCGAAACTCCCGCCGCGCTTTCGCTCGCCAAAAAATAAAAATAAAGTGAAGCGACGCAGATGTTTTACGCGAGAGGCGCGCGCGCGCTTGCAACTATAAACTTTTTTTTTTGTTGCTGGTGCATCCTTTCGGCCCAGCCAAAGTGATGATCCGTTTACAAACCACCCCGTGACGAGCTGGACGGCCTGGGCGTGGTGGGGCGTGGTGGGGCGGGGCGGGGCGGCCCGTGCCCTTTACGAGCGCTTTATTGGGTCCCGGCCGCCAATTTTTGCCTTGGCCGATTTTTACGAGTTTTGAATGCAGCGGTGCTGCAGCCAGCAGGCAGCGGTGGTCCAGCCAACCAGGGGTTGAAATGAGCGTCGAATTGTTCTTCCGAGACAAAGCGAGCCTCGATGATGAGGTCCGCGAGTTTGGATACGCACGCACAAAGGCTTCCGCGGGTCAACCGCGTCAAAAGCAAAAGGCCGAACCCTTCACCGGGTGGTGGTCAGTTAAAAAGCGCATCGCATACGGGCAGTGTCTCCGTCGCTCGCGGCGCGGGCCGCGCGGGCGCTCTGTCCGTCTCCGTCACTCATTGCGAGCTAATTAAGCAGCTTAATCACGGGCCGGCCACCGCAGAACAAAGGCCGTGCGGGCTGTCCGTCCTTAAATAGTTTGAAACGATTACGGCCGCGTGTGTGAGAGTGTGTGCGTGTGTGTGGGGTGGTCAGTCTGAAAAGCCCCGATACTTTATACTTTACATCCTGCAGGGGATGAAGCGGCTCTCCTTTGTGGCGCCCTTCCGGGCCCTTCCGGTGCCGGCCGGCCACGGCCACCGACCCCTCGGCATAAAGGGTTTGCCGGGGCGTGCTCCGACCCGCCGGCCCTTTTAAAAGGAGAAGGGTAGGAAAGGGTCAGCGGGTCGGTAACGCGAGACCGCCAAATGACCGCTCCAGGTCATTACCTCGTCATCGGTCTGCAGACTGAGAGTGAGAGCCGCCTTCGTCGCTCTGTTCCTCTCGCGCTCATGGGCGTGCTGGAAAGGTGCGAGTGAGTGCGACGGAAATCAGTGTGCTGCTGCCCTCTGATTGGCTGGGAGACGGAAACGCGAGGCGGCAGTCGGGGGCTGCACGAAAAATGGAGAAAATCCTTCCCCCGGGCGAGGGGCCACCTTCCTGAACAGCCAGGGGCCATTTACGGCGAGTAAAAGCAGACACTCGTACGGCATTTCCCGGTTCCATCCAATTTGAAGTGTAACAAATCCACTGATGCGCTAGATATTTGTTGTCTCGTGAGCAGGGCTTTCGGACCGCCTTGCTGCGGGCCAGAGTCCCTTGGCAGGGCTTGCAGGGCCCAGGGCCAGGGCCCACCCGCCTGGCTTGTAATGAAGGCAACTTGTCACCCTCCCCGGCACGCCGTGGCACGCCGTGGCACGCCCTTCGCTTTCAGGAGGAGATTACATCCTCGCCAGCGGGGGCCTGCCTGCGCTAAGTGGAGATACCCATCCAATCAGGTACCATCCCATGTCACTGGCAGGTTCGGAAACTGCAGGCCTCTGCTAACATTCTCAGCCTGCTAATTTAACCGTTTTAAAAATATTTTTGTGGTGTCCCGCCGTCATAATTACTTCCCGTGTTTTACTAATTAATCAGGCTGATAATGAGCCGGGTGTCCAGTCGGCACGAACAATGGCGTCTGACCGGACGCGTGAATATAGGCTCGCACGGTGACCGGAAAGAATTGATGAAAAACCTCGGCGGCTGCGGGTTGAGGTTAGGTTGCCATATTTCGACTGTCGCCTGTCGCGGTCCGTCTGTCTGTCCGCTCGCTCGTCTTCCGTCTGTGCGTCCCGGCCGCACCCGCAGCGTTGACACGTGACGGATGACTTTGGGCGCGGAAGGGGTTGAAAGGCAGTTGACTTGTTTTCAATTCGAGGGACGCGGCAAAAGGGTTGCAAGCGGAGATGTATTGTGCGCTTCCGATAGGGAAGGAAGACCAGCAAAGCAGAAAGTAAGATATGCAGGGGTGGCAGCGAGAAGGCCAACATGCCGAATTTGAACGAAAATGGTGAGTGGGTGCTGGGATGCTGTGAGTCGGGGGAGGTCCCGGGCCTTAACCGGAGGAGGTCGAAGGACACGTGTCGCCTGATTGTCACTGTCGATTGTGGTAATGAGCAACGCCCACCAGTTAATTTATTCCAAACTCGTCAGCGCGGGAAAATTCGAAAAACGTCGTCTAGCTTCGCCCAAAAATAGACTGCGGATGTTCAGAGGCCGCAGTGGCGAGCGGAGAGGTCAAGCCTCGCCGCGGCCGTCGAGTGGGCACACTATAAACACATGGTGCATCGGCCAGTGCATGGCGAGGGTGTCCATGCCGATATCGCGGGGGCGGGCCTGCCGGGGTGGCTGCCGGCGCGTTAATTGATGGACTAGAGGGAGAGAGAGGTCAGTGACGTGAGAAAAGAGAGGACACTGATTCGCGGCGTCGCGTGGGTGACTGATGAACTCGACACACCGCCTTGTCTATGCTGCCCATCACTCCCTCTCTATTTCGGGCGCCGCGCTCTCACTCGTTCTCACGCCGATGACTGATAGGCAAGGACGGCCGCTGGACGCCAAGCGACGCCGAGGCCCCGGCCGTAACCGCCTGGCCTTCGCAGCGGACTTGCGAGGGTTCGCCGCGCTGGTTGACACCGTGACCGACATGCAGAGATTATCTCGCGGCCCGGTTCGTTGGTTCGACGCTCCGCAGATTCGGGGAATGATTCCGCGTGTCCCGATGGATCATTTTGACAGCATTTTTGAAGCTCATGTCGGTGTTTTTCCAGGAGTACTGCGGGTCCGGACCTACGTCCATTGCGGTCCACTGCGGGGACGCCGCTCCCCTCCTGCTGCGCTTCGGCTGGATCTAAACGCCGCGGCGCCACTCTGCCCCGCCCCGCCCCGCCCCGCCACGGCGCCCGGACGCACCGCGAGCTAGCCGAGCAGAAAGTGGACGAGTGTGGGGGCGTGGCGTGGCGTGGCGCTGCTCCGTGAATGGAGCTGTCACCCTCTGGGGCGCACGACGGGCACTTTTCCCTCTTCTCCTCAGCGATTCTCAAATGATCGCCAAAACTCGAGCCAAAATAAAAGTCAGGGAAGCGGAAAATAAAATGAAAAAAAAAGAAGGAAAAAAAAAACAAGTGCAGGCGGAGGCAAAAAGACATGGAGTCACGGACAGACCAGGAGGAGCCAGTAATATATTTTGCTAAAAAAGGAGACGACGTTTAAAACAAAACATCAGGACAGAAACTCTCAGCCAAAATTTAACAAAATAAAAATTAAGAGGATTTTGATTGCAAGGACCTCCAGTGCGCCTGTATCTACTGTAGTTGCAAGACCGAACGCGTGGCATCACGGGTCACAGGGAACGAGATCATGCGTGTGTGTGTGTGGGTGAGTGCATGTGTGCGGAAGGAGGTCTTTGCTGTATCATTTTATAACAGCATAAAAGGAAGAGGGGCCCAGAAAAAAAATCATGTTTTAAAGTTTCCGTTTCGATGCCTGTTTTGATAGGTTGATCGGATTATTCCAGTGATTAGCTCCGTTTCGCGACGAAGGCGGTGGAGGGGGAGGAAGTTGGGGGGGGGGGGGGGGGGGGGGTCCAGCCGTCTTGAAAGGGAGCGAGCTCCAAGTGGAAGCTCGCCTCTCACTGTCACGGCGCAGAAAAGAAAAAGACGAAAAATAAAATAAAACGAGAGAAGCTTCCCCCAGCGACTCTCTGCGAGTCACACGCCGAAAGTGCGGCCCGGCTTCGACAAGTGTGCTATTGCTGTCAGGTCCACTGCAGCGGCGTCGTTTCCCGCCGCCTTTCTGCGTTTGAAAAAGCGCGCCAAAGTGCGTCCGTCCGTCCCTCTGTCTGTCTGTCTGTCCGCCCGCGCGTTCATTTGAAACAGATACGTGCGAGATCACGCGCACAATTAATATCAGTGTTACCCTTTGACGCGGCTCGGCTAGACTTGGCACGCCGCCGTCGTCCGCGACACGCGGCCATTGTCTTACCCCTTCCCCCCTCCTCCCCCTCGGCACGCCCACCCCAACCCCCGCGAGGACCACCCCAATCAACGAGTCCACGCACTTCCTAGTCAAAGGCACGCCGAGTGCCGCCGCCGCGCTGCCCCGAAAATGAAAACACACAGGGGTATGCGGCGCGCGGGCCGTGGCCATGCCATTCGGCTCCTTCAGGACCCCCGTCGGCGAGGCGACTATTGGTGCAAGGCGATCTAGGCACCCATGGCGAAGGGCCAGCTGCGCGGGGACGTCATCGAGAGCAAGAATCACCACAATCGCGTGTGTGTGCGTGTGTGTATGTGTGTGAGTATGTGTGGTGAGTCCGTGTGTGGTGAGCGGCCGTGTTCTGCATTGGCGCGTGTGGTCCACGCGTGTGAGTGCGTATGTGTGCGTGTGTGCGTGCGTGCGTGTGTGCGCGCGTCCCCAAGTCAGGCCAGAGCACGCGACGACGGCGGGCAGCTGCGCACATGTGATGACGGGCTGGTGACATGCACCGCTCCTTCGCTCTGACCTTGCATCGCGCGGAGCGGCCAGCGTGCGCGTGGCAGAAGGAGAAGAAGAAGAAAGAGAAGAAGAAGGAGAAGAAGGGGGAAGAAGAGGCGGCGGCTTTGGTCCGGCAAAGGCAGTGGACAATATAGGCCCCTCCTGGCCTGTCATTTATTCCGGAGATAAAAAGCAGCGCTGCCCGCTTGACCTACTGTACTGCCATCAGCGGTATATTTGTGCGTGCGTTTGTGTGTGTGTGAGGGCGCGAAGCAACGCAGAGAAGGGGCGTGAGTCACACACACACACACACACACACACACACACACAGCGGGCCAAAGCGGGCGGTATGAGGGGAAGGCACATGTGATTTCATCAACGTATGTAATGAAGTGAAGCCGCGCCGAGTCCCACTTTGTCGCGGATTTGGGCGTGCGGTTTGGGGGCTTAGTTCGGGGCGGAGATTGCAGAGGGCGCCACCGGGAGGAAAGAGTGAGCGACAAATAAAAGAGAGCAGAATCGCTGCAGCAGCTGACGCCTCGGGACTCGGAGAGGATGAGAAATCCAGTGCGCTGTGTCTCTGCCGCTTCCTTCGCGCTTTATTATTGACAATCAGTGGACTGCTGCTGAGGGTCCTGCCTCTCTTTCACTCACAGGGCGTCCCGTGCAGGTGCGAGGGAGACAGAGCGACGAAGGCGACTCTCGAAATCGGTCTACTGCGTAGGATGCAGCGACTGCAGGCGATAGCGTCCAGCCGGCTAGGCCAAGCACGCCAACCTGCAGGCAGCCGCCTTGTACGCCGAGAGCACTCGCTCCGCCCCCCTCACACACGCGCACTCACACACTGGCGCAATGCCACAGTGCGTTCGGCGCTCGCAGGCACGCACGCGCGCCCTTCGGTGACAAAGTGACAAGCACACTTCCTTCCCACTTCTTCTTTTTTGGGGCTGGCCTTTTTTGTCGCTCCGCAGGGGGAGGATGTGGGTCAGCGTGTGTCAACACTGTGTCCTTTCTCCTTTCCCAGCTGCCGCCTGGCCGCCGCCTGGCCGTGCCGCCTCGTCAAAGGAACAATATCGCGGCCCGAGTGGACGATAGGGAAAGGGAGCCGCGTTGTAATCAGCGCACTAGCAACAAAAGCAAATAGATTCCTTAACGAAGTTTCCGCGAAGCACGGCAAGCACCGCGCGCCAAGTCCTTTATCATTACCGGCCTCCTCAGGCCGACTCCGAAGCGCGCTGTCTCTCTCGCACGCCTGCGGCACGCCGCGCGAGAGCGAGAGAGACAGAGAGCGCCGTCCGGAGCCAGCCCGCTGGAGTGGCGGCCGGCGCCAAAGGACTGGACGCCCCGGGCAGCTTCCGGGTACCGCAAAGCACTCCGTCTCTCTCGCTCCCGCGGGGCGTTCCAAGGCGTTCCAAGGCGTTCCGCGGGAGAGCGACAGAGACAGAGACAGGCCGGGTCGCTCCGGGCACCACGGAGTCTCAAAGGGGAGGAAGTGGCCGCGACTCGCGTCCGCGATGATGAATGGAAAAAAACGGGAAAAGGGAAAATAAACTCGCATGCAAATCTTGCGCGCTCTCGCTTTGAAGATGCGAGGCTGTGACGCCCTGCGGTGCCAGTGTAGGCAGCGACAGTGTAGTGGCAGCGGCAGAGGTGGTGCAGCGCGAGTTTGGCGAATCGCGGATGATGAGTCGCCCAGATGAAGGCTCACTGTAAATAATAAAGCTCCGCTGAATTTCTCATCCCGGCCGCCGCGTGGCGCGTAAAGCCAAATTGGCGTCTCATATGGAGCGCCTCTTTGTGTCATTCCAGTGGGGCGGGGTGGAGCGGGGCGGCCAGGTTAATACGGTCGATTTAATAAAGAAAGTTGGTGCGTGGAGCGCGGCAGCCACACTCGCGAAAATTTTTGCTCCCGCCGAGCGGAAATCCGTAATTGGCAAAGGAAACCTTTTAGGACGCCGCGCCCGCTCCGCGGGCCGCTATGCGACTAGCGGCGACCCCCCACAAAGGACCGCGCCGATCGCTCCGTCTCTCTCGCACACCGACGGCACGGCCCGCGAGAGCGACAGAGACAGAGTCCTGCGGCGGTAACAACATTGTTACGGAGGAGTTTCCAAGACAACCGGCACGAGGCCGTGCGTCGCTGCTTTTCCAGCGACCCGTGCGCCCTTTTACAGCCCAGAGTGAATTAGAAGAGGGTCGTATTCGTGATGTGATTGGTCCGTCATTACCGCCCTTCCATCCAATCAGACTGCCAAGCCTGCGGAGCCTCGGAGCCTGACCTCTTGCTCTGCGGACACTGCGGACGGACACTCGCCGGTTTAAACGCACAGCATCAATTCCCCCCCCCCTCCCTTGAGTGTCCAGGTTTACGGCACTGCAAGACAGCCCGCACGTCCCTGGCCGCAGGCTTGATTCATTGAAAGTGCCGTTGAGTACCTTTGTTTACAATCTGGAAAATGCACCGCTCGGCTCCCGCGCAGCGCCGCGCTGTCGTCCTCGAGTGAAATAATAACGAAGGACGACGTGCAGACACTGCGAAGTGATAATCGCCCGCGGACAAGTGCGAAAAGTTGGGCGAGTGGCTTCGGCAGTGATGACGTCACGAGTGTTTTTCGCGACTGTACGGAACGGCGCGGCGCCCTCGCTACTGTACGCCTCGCAGCTGGGCGGCGTGGCCCTGGGCGCGGTGTCGCCCATTCCACCCCGCCCCGCCCCGCCCAGATTGTGTCTCCACACGTCCGATCGAGCCCCACCCCATGACGACCCTGCCCAAGGCCAATTTGCCGTTTTAGCGCGCGGCCCTGACACTCTTCCAAGGCCCGCCGCTGCCCGGACCACATAAAGGGGAGCAGTCACAGCGAGGAAGGAAAATGTTTGACCGGAAGATTTTTCCGAACCACTCCAGCAGATCTGATTCACTCAGGTGCTCTCTTTCCAAAGCGACGACCGAAAAGTTTGAAACTGTCCACGAACCGTGTGGGGGCCCCGCTCGTTTTGATTCCATTGGAAGTCCATCCGCGACGCGCCGACGACCGTCTCCCCGGGGGTGCACTGTGTTAGCGCACCCCGCGCACGCGTGCGTGTAAATCAAGCCTTTGAGGAAGACGACGCGAACCACTGCTAAGGCCTTACACCCCGCGTTACTCAGAGAGAGAGAGAGAGAGAGAGGAGAGAGAGAGAGACTCGGTGGAATGGCTCGGAGCGCGCGAGTACCGTGCGGCGTGCGGTGCAGTGTGCACTAGTCCGGCGAAATGTCAAGGAAGTGGCGTGTTTCAGCGGTTCGCGCCACTCGTCCGGTTTATAGGGTCCCTCGCAGTGGCGCTGCCGCGGCGCCGGCGAGTTTGAAGGTCTGTGTCGCGCGGGCCGCGCCGTAACGCGTAATGTCCGCGGGGAGGCTCTCGCGCGGCGTGCTCTTGCGGGGCACGGGCCGGGCTTCGTCGGGGCGGTAAAGTACGCGATTTGCGAAAGCCCCCCGGCCGGCCCGTCGGTGCGTTCGTATTTCAAGACCAATTTGCGGCACTCGCCACCGACGACAGCAGCCCCGTTTCTTACCTATAAGTGGTTCGGACGCCAGGCTAAAGCAGGCACGCTGACGACTACCGGCTTTTCCAGCCCCGTTCCGGCTACTTTCCCAGCTGTTATTGCAAAAGTGTCCCAAAGGGTGGCTGTCCTAATGAATGCCGATGAGGTAATGAACGTGGAGGAAGAAAGGGATTGGCTGGCCGCCTCGAGAAATCCTATACACTGCCACATGGTCAGGTCGGTGGCCCGGCCACCGGCCGGCCCTCCCCCCTTAAACGCCCATTTTTATTCCGCCCCGAGCGAGAGCAAGGGGTAGCGACTAATTGGATTGCCGACAGGGAGAAACTTTTAAAAACTCGCGCAGCAGCAGCGGGGGCTCCTTGCAAGGCGGGCCACATCATCTCGAATTACGGAAAAACTGGGCAAGACGCGCGGCGCACTGCCTCCCGATTTTTTCCCTGCCTGGCTGCAAGACGCCGCTGTCTCGGCTGAGCGCGGACTGCGGCTCCACCACTCCGCTCCGCTTAATTAAGACTCGAATCAACAGTGTAACTTACCGCACTTTTGTCCCGCCGAAGCCTTACACCTCTCGGGCCGCCTTTATTTCGCGAGGGTGGCCTGGCCACGACCGGCCTTCTGGCCTTTTAGGCAGATTGACCGTCCGCCCGCTAGCGGCGTCCTCGTCACACCCGGGCAGTGCGACGAGGACGCGCAGCGACGCGGATAGCGGAGCACAGCCAAGCGGAGCCGGACGAAGCCCTGTGTGCGCAACACGCGGAGGAGAGGCGGCCGATCCAGGTGGGGGGGCACGCGTGTCAAACCCAATGAACAGGTCCGTGCCGCGCGCGCACCGCGCCGGCACCACACACACACACACACACACACACACACACACACACACACACACACACACACACACACGTACACACAGAGAGAGAGAGAGAGACGCGGAAGTAAGGGAGGTTTCAACCCCCTCTGCGCCGTGTGTGTGTAACTTGAGCAGTGCAGGGTGCGCGGGTCATACCTGCCATACTGACCCGCCCTGGAGGCTGCTGCTGTTGCTGGATCGCTGGAGTGAACCGCGGGGTCCCCCCATAGTGCTGCGGAATCAAAAAGACCCCCCCCCCCCACTCCTACCCCTAGCTCGCCCTGCACTCACCCTCAATGATGCTTTTCACCCTACATGTACCTTCTCACCCCGCAGACCCCTCAGGTCACGTGCTTCCGTGTTGGCGTCTTTCTCTCTCTCTCTGTGTGCGGTGCGCACAGCGGGTCATCTCTCCCTTTTTACGCAACACACATTTTTTCTCCGTCGACGTCCAATAACCGAGTCGAGAAGAATAAAGAATCAGAACATCATCGGGCGGGGGAAAAATTGGATGAGGGGAAAAATGCATATCCGCGGTCGCATTACAGAACGGGAAGTAGCGGTGCACCCTCCCCCTCCCCCCCCTCCCCCCGGGCCCTTCAGGTCGCGTTACCCGCGACGGATGCACCCAGTCACTTTTCGGGCAGCGCGGGGGATGTCAGGCAGGAGACTTCGTGGACTTCTCGTTCCGTAGTTCCGGGCCACAAATTCTCAGAAAAATTGCATACAAATGCATGTTGAACTGCAGTGGCAGACAGACAGCTAGCGTCAGACGGACGGATGGACAGACAGACAGACAGACAGACTGTTTGCCAAGGTGCAAATGGATGCTAGCCCAGGCTGAGAAGGCACTGGGCAGGCCGTGGCAGCCGTGGCAAGCAGACCAGCATTGAGTGCGCCTTTGATGTGCTGGGCGGCTGTGATGCAGGCGCCCCGGGGACTCTGTCCAAGACGGATCATGTCAGCTTCGGGTGTCTTCGGGTCCGCGCCGAAGGCTTCCCGAAGCGGCCCGGGGCGGCCACGTGCCGAGGAGAACCGTTCAATTAGCAGATTAAGTATCGCGTGAACTTGAGACAGCAGAATCTGAAAGGGCGGTAACCCGATCCAGGGACGATCCAGGCGGGGAAAGAATCGGAGGAAGAAATGGAGCTTCATCACGGAGAAAGAGTTCTCACGGCACTGCTACTGCCGGCACTGCCACTGCGCTCGCTCGCGTTCGGACTGTCTTTCCATCCCGCAAAACACGACAACTGCAGTTGGAGCAGCATTAGCGAGGTCGCCACAAATCAAAGCCACGGCCAGATCGGCGGAAGCCGACAAAGGCCATTCGGACCCGTCGGCGGACCGCTGGCGGGGCGTTGGAGGAGCGATTCTCGGAAACAGAGGCATGGGCGGGGCGAGGCGCCACTAGTCGCGTGATTTACTCGCCACTTGAGATTTTTCAGCAAGCGCGTAGGGTGTGCATTCGGACCGTGTTGCATCGTCCGGAGGACTCCGTAGTCACGCCTCTCCGCGTCCCTTCCGACTCGCACGCATGGAGTCGAGACGCTCTCCCTCCGACTCGGACGCACGGAGTCGAGGCGCTCCTCATCCCACTTTATATTTATTGTCATTTTGCCTCGGAGCCTGAAGCACAACACTGTGTCGGCAAACTTTCGCGCAGCAACAGCTGCGATGAGGAATCTATGAAGCCGGCGGGTCCGCCCGCCTGGCCGGGCGGGTCCTCCCAATGCAACTGTCACAATGGAAAATAAACCCTTTTCCCCTCATTACAAAGCAATATTTACTCTTTGCCAATATGTCGTGCATATGTGCGAATCGCGAATAAAGACTTTGGCGCGGGACAGGTCGCGCCCCGCAGGTCGGCGGGGAGAGGGGTCGGAGGAAGGGTCGCCGCGGGGTCGGGTACAACCTCTTTGGGGTCGCTTAGGGGTCGCCGCCCGCCGCGCCGGGAACGCACGCAACGCGCACCGAAACGCATCGTGCAATTGCAGGAAATTCGAATTACAGAGGGGAGGGAAAAAGAGAAATATTGAAATATTTGTTTATGATGGCACTCTTTCAACCCTACCGCCCGACCGCCATGGCGCGCCACCCCCGAGCTGCTTTTGTGCGCCAAAACCGGCAGTGACCGGGGAAAGCGCGTGTCGCACGTGTCGACGGCAGCATTCAATGGAGAAGCGATTTATGGCCGGGTATCGCGTAACAAGAAGCAAGTTGTCAACCCTTTGCTTCGCCTTGCTCTCGCCGCCCTCGCGGTTTTTCCCCGACTGTTGCCGCCCAGTGTAACCGCCCCGCGGCGCTGCCGAGGTTACGGGGTTGTGCGGGAGCCACGGGCAGCGGACTGCCCCCGAGCAGTGTGCCTCCGCCACTCTGTCGCTCTCGCACTCACGGGGCGTCCCCTGGGGGCGCGAGAGAGACGAAGAGTTGTTCGGAGGCGACCCGCTGGCCGCCACTCGGATGTCACGGCCGGTAGCGCGGGATACGGAAATAGCAGCGCAGCATCCACACTGCAAAGGTGGACCCGGCGAAAAAAAATCGGTTATTATTGACAGATGCGACGCAGCAGTTGACCGAAGCTGTATTGACAGCCAATCAATCGGAGGGCGTTGCCAATCTGGCACCCTTTGGCACGCAACGCGCTGCCACCACACTGCAACGCGACCCCCCGCCAAGAAGGCCCAATCGGTGGCCGCCATTACCGACGCCAGCCCTTATTTGCACTAAACGGCCCTCTATCGGCAGCCAAATCCGGCCGGGATCACGCCGACGACGCGCCTGTCGCTCGCCCCGCCCGGACCGGTGTCACTCGACCACTTTTTCCCTTTTTTACGACCGCCAGTCAGACGCACACATCTGCGGCCCGGCGGCGCGGCGCCGCGGAGGGGAAGCGCCGGGGAAGCACCACCACGACGACGACGCCGACGGAGTGGCGGTCGGGATCCTGGAGGGCGGTAGGGTTGTGGAAGGCGCCGACGGATTCCAGGAACCCGCTGAACAGCAGCAGGATGGACAACGACATGGGCCGCTGCACTGCTTCAACAGGCGACCCGGGCGCCACCACGAGGGATTGTTTTCGAGACCGTGGGGCGTCTGACTCGAGAAGCTCCACCGCGGCGGCGGCGTGAAGTGCAAGTCCGCGACGGCGCGCTGCTTGGAGGAGCCGGGGACGCGCGGCCCGCCAGCGAGACAGTGATTAGACAGCGGCGCGCGTGCCGGCCGTGCCTTGGCCTGCACCCCAAGGGGTTAAACGTCTTGCCGGGATGAGTTTGGCAGCAGACGGTGCGCATCCACCTCTTTTTACGTCCATTTTTTCAAGCCTCGCGCCTCGCGCCCCCATCGACGCCGCGCGACGACCACCCTCGACCCCCTGCCCTGCAGCCCGGTTCCGGGGGTCGATTCAGTCGCCCTGTCTCTCTCGCACTCACGGGTGACGCCTATAGGTGCGAGAGAGACAGAGCGACGAAGAGGACTCCCGGAGTCAGCCCACTGCAAAGGCACTGCACATGTCGACACCGGCAGGGGATTCAATCCAGCGTCGCATGCAGATGGCCCTCATTTGGATCATCATGCGAATCGCCCACATTACGGGTCACTCATTTGCCGGCCGCGCTGCGAGTGCGAGAGAGACGGAGCACCCCGCGGGCTGCCGGGGATTATCTCCGCGCGTCGCGTCCTCTGTCTCTCTCGCTCTCGCTGCCGCGAGCCTCCCTGGCAGGGCGCCAGGCTTGGAAGTAAAGTGCCGTGGTGGTGTTTGAGTCGGCCAGAAACTCGAAAACACGAACAGCGGGACGAAGTCGGATGCCCCACTGAACGAGACAATTAGTCGCCTGAGACGGAATTCTTTTTCGTTGACCGTCATTCGATACCGCCACCCCGAGCCGCGCAGAGGGCCGCCTGCTCTGCATCCAATCGGGAACCGAACCCGATATCCGTTATCACCATCTTGTCGGAATTCCTGGCCGCCACCAAATTACCTTATCCGGAGTCCGGGGGGCCGCGATGGCGTGCCTCGCGATAAGCTGTCGCGTGGCGGGCGTCGGTGGGGTCGTCGGCGGGGTCCTCGGCGGGGTCCTCGCTGAGGTCCTGGGTGGGGACCTCGGCGGGGTCCTCGGCGGGGCCGTCGGCGGGGTCCTCGGTGGGATCCTCGGTGGAGTCCTCGGCGGAGTCCTCGGAGAGGCCCTCAGCGCCACCAGGCACAAAAAGTCGATACATTCCAAGGCGGCAGCCAGCGCGCAGGGCGACAGCGTGAAATTGATAACGAGACGGATTAATGGGAAAGGCGCGTTTTGTCCCCGCGCTCCTCGTCACGCCCCGCCACGCCCCGTCACGGCGCCCACGTGACGCGCGCGTGACGACGGTGCAGGCCGTGACCCCGAAGGGGCACCCGAAGGGGCACCCGAGGAGAGGCCGCTGACGGCAGTCGAAGACAGCGGCAAAAACACGTGTGACGTGGAGTGGCGTTTGTTCTCTGCCTTGCTAATCCCGCAACCCTTTGGCGCAAAAACGGCGGCGCGTCGGACCGGCAGCCCCAGAGCCAGGCCGCCGGGACCGCCGGGACCGCCCGCTGAACACGGCCGCCGGGGTCTTTATGAGGACGTCGATGACGGCGTCTGGGGAGGAGGGGAGCAGGGCCTCCAGACGGGCCGCACCGCCGCCGCGCCGCCGTTGGGCTCTTTGATTGTACCGCCACGGGGGCCTATCTCTGTATCCGAAACCCTTTGTAGGGCTTTCGTTTAGTTAATAAATCAAAGTGCGCGCGAACCGAGCCGGCCGCGGAAACAGCCTCTCGGTTTACAGAAAGAAAGACAGTCTGGCCATGATCATGATCGACGCGCAGATTATGGAACGAAAACAAGCCGACAATGCGAGATCACTTGACCGCGAATCCGTCATCGGCTGATCGCATCAAGGAGGGGCGAGGCGGGGCGAGGGCACCGCGCGGACCACCACCTGTTCCCTCCCCCTAAGCCTAATATGTGGAGCCACTATCATAGCGTGATTAGCAAAACTCTAATCCGTTCAAAAATGGCGCCGCCTCCCCCCCGCCGCCCGGACTTGACTCGCAGTCAGATGGCGCTCCGAGGTGCAAACAATGGCTCATAGAGCGGCCTGGCCCGGGTGAGGGGCAGCAGCGGGCCCG
This sequence comes from Thrips palmi, assembly GCF_012932325.1. Classification (NCBI taxonomy): domain Eukaryota; kingdom Metazoa; phylum Arthropoda; class Insecta; order Thysanoptera; family Thripidae; genus Thrips; species Thrips palmi. Next base: position 7,060,284 of record NW_023144634.1, read on the forward strand.
CTGATCCGCTTAAAGTATTCCCCGCGTCGCGCCGCCTCGCGCCGCCGTGCCATGGCGATGATGGTCCTCACGGGGCCGCGGGGGGGCTGCACTCGGCTGGGCTGGCCGTGCTGGGCTGCCCGAACGCCTCCAAAAACTACGCGAGCAAAGCGCGAGGCCTCTTCGTTTTAATACCAGCACACTGGTAATGGTCGCGCCGTAGCGGAAGCGGCGCCGCCACCTGTGCTTCAAAGGGTTGCATTAGTTTGGACGCCTCTTTTATCCGCGTGATTTGAAGCACTATCACTTTACGCCTTAGTTAAGGCAAGGGCGCCGTTCCGGTGCATCTGAGCCCCGCGGCCGAGGCGCAGGCAGACGCGCTTTGAGGCGCTTCGGAAAATTCATTTATAAGCGGCGACGCTCCGCCGGGGCGCCTCTTTGGCGCATTCAAAATAATGACCCAGAAAGAAACAATAGCCTTGTAATCCGCCCCGCAACCCTTCTGCTTCTGCCAAAAGCGCGCTCGCCTTCCATCACGATTAATTACCTGAACAGGGAGGAGGGGGAGGAGGAGGAGGAGGAGGAGGAGGAGGAGGAGGAGGAGGAGGAGGAGGAGGAGGAGGAGGAGGGGGAGGAGGAGGAGTAGGAGGAGGAGTAGGAGGAGGAGTAGGAGGAGGAGGAGGAGGAGGAAGCGGCAGGAGCGGCGGAAGCTTTGTGGATGTCTGCGGTTCCTCCTGAGACCGTGACACTCTCCTGCGGGATCACGCGAAAGGAGCGCGACACGCCGAGGAATGAAAGCACGCACGCACACAAACACACACACACACATGCAAACACACACACACACACGCACACGCACACACGGAGAGTGTCTCTCTCATTGCCTGGCACTCACTCTGCCTTATTAGCCACGCACACGCACCTCCCGCGAAACAGGATCGCGAATACACACACACACAAACACACACACACATGCGCACACGCGCAGAAGCCCCATAATATTTAGCGGAAGGACACGCAAAGGGTTCAAAGGCTGCGTGCGTGTGTGGTTCCGGTGTAGTGAGATTGAAGGCTGTGCGCGCGCTGCGTCGCCGCCGTGTTTGCTTTGCTCTCTAGGTTAGGTCCGTAGTTGTGTTTTTGTTGACGTTGTGGATCTGCCCTTGCTGAAAATAATGCGCGAGTCGATGTGGCTTTGGCCGCTGAGCCGTGAAGCGCGCGGCGGCGGTGGTCAGCGAGAATGCCGGGTCGTTTCGCCTCTCCGTCGCACTCGTGGGGCTTTCCGTGCCGGTGCGAGAGAGACAGAGCGACGGTGAATCGCTGGTGTGTTTGGACAGATGAGCATCGCGGCAGCGCCAAGAAGAAGGGTTGTGCAGCGAGGGGTGCTGGACGGACGGACGGTCGTCGAGTTGACAGTTCCACATTTCGGCTGCATCAGGCGGATTAGCGTTTGAAAGCGAGCCGCCGGGACGCCACGGGGACGCCACCGGGGGAGGAAGGGGGTTTGCGGTGATTATCAGCTGTTTTGTGTGTTTATTGTTATCCAGACTTTTAATCCAATAAAGGGTTCGTTCGTGGTTCGTGGTTGTTGTAGTGAAAGGTCAATGAAGCGCGGTTATCTGGGGATTCTTCGTCGAAGTCACTTTTCTAGTACCAAAATTTTCTCATTTCCCTTTTCTTTTTAAAAAAATTATAAATAATTTTTTGTGCGCTTACAGCAGGTGCAAGACACTGGGCGCTAGGCTTGGCGATCATCCGGGGGCGGCCGGAGGAAAATCAGGGAGCGCTGTCACAATAGCGCGATAGCCATTCGGCCGCAAGTTTACGAGCGAAGGGTGGCCGGGGCAGCAGCGGGGCAGCGAGTCGGGGGAGGACGAGGAGGCCAAGCCTCCGGCCGAGCCGAGGACCCTCTGACACACCACAAAGGCTCAACTTTTTTCCGTCCTTTATTCACTCCTATTTGCGCGGCGAGATGACGGCCGCGGCGCAACTGTTCGTATTTGCCGCGCCACCTGTATCGCCGGCCGATATCTAATCTGATAAGACGATGACAAAAAAAGGAGGCGACCCCCGCAGCGCCTGTGGCCGCGCATCGCTTTCTCGTTGACTGCCAATCCACGCATAAATTTTGGCGGGAGAAAGAACGGCTCGGGGGAAAAAGTGAAACAAAAGATTGTGTTTTTCTTAGACTGACAGCAGCAACAACACTTAATAACAGACACATGGAGTGAAAAAGCGCATCAACATATGAGTTACCCGCGGACCAATCATGGCCTGCCGACGCCATTGACACGTCAGGAAGGGTTCCGTCTCGTCTGCCACACACATGCAAATGCGCACCATTCGATTCTAATTTTATTCAAGCTGTCAATATCGGATGTCGTCGCGATCATGTAGTTCTCGATGGGTGTATAATGACATAGTCATGGCCGGGTAATGAACACTTAACAAATCATTTCCATACCAAACAGGATGAGAGGCATACGGGCCCCCGGGGCAGTCGACCTGACCCCGCCAGCCCGCCAGCCCGTCAGGGGAGGAGCCACTCGAAGGGTTAACAGATTGCTCACACAAAAACAAATACGAGAAGAACCTGCTCACCTCCAGGGCACGCCAGGGCAGCCCAGGGCAGCCCAGGGCAGCCCAGGGCGGCGGGGCGGACCCGCCCACGCCAGACGACGCGGACGGACCCGCCGGACGGGTTGGCGTGGCGCAGCGTGGCGCTACAGGGAGCACTGGAGGGGAGCGGAGCACACATTTCCAGGAAGAAATTATGGAAGCCCGCACTGCAAAAAACAGAGTGAAAGCCGTAGGATGCGGCGCGGAATACGGGGACTACCCCGCGCTTATTGGATTTGACATGATACGCATCAGCAGCGCGGTCTAGTCTGGTAAGCTTGGCCCCCCGCAAACACGCAGCCCGGTCTGTGTGCCGCGCCGCCGAAACGCGCGTGCAAATTCAACACATTCCATCTCACTCGCACAAACAGGAGCCCCCTTGCAGTGTGGGCGCCGCGCGCGAATATTGGACGAGGGCTTTGGGGGGCTCATATCGGTGCTGCGGTCTCGGACGCCACCGCGGCGCGGCACGGCACGGCTGCGCGGTGGATGAAGAGAGAACTAATGCATCGCTAATTTCATCCGGACAGTTGTCAATCTAATTTCCGTTCGAGTGGGGCTCTAGTTCTCCTCGATGCACACACACCTACATGAACACACACGCACACACGCACACACACATCGTCTAGTGCATGGCGGTGCATAGTATGCAGTTTAGCTCCCCGCCCGCTAATCTGGTCTTTGATGAATCGCGCGCAGCACGCTTCGGCGCGACAGACAGACAGACAGACAGACAGACAGACAGACAGACAGACAGACAGACAGACAGACAGACAGACAGACAGTGGAGCAGAGGGTGCTAATCCTCTGTGCTGCACGCGGCGGCGTCGCGCGTCGCGCTCATCAGTCTTGTCTGGATTCCTGCGAAGTCTGGCGAGGCTCGCGGCCCGCGGTGCGGAGCGACAAGAAGCCCCGCCGCAGGCAAAACAGAAACCAAATCCAGATGGTTTGTTTTCGTCCTGCATTCTGGAGCTGCGAAGCGACGGGCCGCGCGCTTTCGAGCTTCGAGGAGTCGCTTCGAGAAATCGCATCGAGAACTCGCGGGGAGGATCGTGCCGCGACGGCCAGGTTCAGGATTGCCGAGTGTCCCGGACCTTGAAAGTCGCTCCATCTCTCTCGCACCTCAGCCGAACACCTTTGAGTGCGAGTGAGAGGGAGGTTCGAAGCCAACCAGCAGGTTCGAATTTTCACGCCGTTTTGGCGGCAAGTGGTTCCCCCGCGCCGCGGCCGTGGCTCGCTGAGTTATCCGTCCCCGGAGAGCGCGCCGCGCCGCGGCGGACCATCGGGATGTTTATTTCAGCGCGCGGCGGCGGGTGTCGAACCTCTGACCTGCGAGTTTGTAAACTCGGCCGATACGGAAAAGGACTTGTCTTCCTTCCCCTCCACGGGCCGTGCGGGCCGTCCGGGCCTCAGGGTCATAAGGCGACCGATCCACCCCGATGATGTCCATCGCCGTGCTCCTGGCCGCCCCGCCGCCCCTCCGCCCCGCCGGACGAATGTCTCCCCCGAGGCCCCGGCGTTATTTACTGCGTGCCGATACCGCTCTAGATTAAATTGACCGGAAATAGTTTTCCAGTGCGCCGCCAGGGGCGCTGCGCATCGGTCTTCTTCAGGGCGCGGGGTGCGAACACTGCGAACTGCCGCCGCCACAAACGGGAGCAGACCGGGTTCGCCCGAGCCTCCTCGACACGCCGGCCGGAATGGCCCCCACTGTCTCCCCACGCAGCGACTGGCCGGCAGCGCCCTGGCGAGGCACACTGCTAAATTATTCACAGTGATCCAGCGTCATCTTGTCGCGGAGTAATGGAGTGCGGCGGCCCCTCGGATTTCATTAATGTTTGCCCGGCCGCCTTTTGTCTGATTCGCCAAACAAGCGATGAATAAGTGATGCCGCAATACTGCCGGACAACAGAGGGCCTTTGCCACGACCGACCGGGCGACAGTTCCACACGCCCTTGCGGGCCCGGCTTCGAATCCCGGTGACGCTTAAAACTTTTCGAGGTCGAAAGTACAGAGAAAATTTTTCCCAGGGAAGTAAAATAATTTTCGGTTGTTGTTTGAAAACCACTGACAGGAGACCCGACGCGGAAAACGCATCACGCATCCCGCCGTCAAAGCCATTTAGATGCCGATCAGCAAATCGTCATTGCACGCGTCAAGACAGCAAGGTGTTTATTTGCCAACCGCACCGTGTGTTTACAGAGTCGTTAGTGTCTGTGCGTGTGGCCAATCAATTTGCCGACGTCCTTTTTATTTTTATTGTCGTCAAACTTTGCCGCCCTTTTCCCACGTGCGGTTGGTCGGCCGGCCCGTTTCCGGTCTGGACGTCCGTCCGACTAAGTCAATGAAACTGGACTTGCGGTGTGGTGGTTGAGGGTGTTGCGCTGGGGCGCCGACAGGGCGGACGCATGCAGGGAGAGAGGAGCGTCTCAGGTGTGATGAGCACCGTCCTGACCCATTAGCCCGGGGACCCGGGGACGACGCGGGCTGATTATTCCCAAGCACGGAGTGAAGCGCCCCGGGGGCTGCCTGCCAGCCCCGCCAGCCCCGCCTGTCCTGCCAGTGATTTGCAAACAGTTACAGGTGCACGCCATTCAAGAAAAGAGTGGCGATACCCACAATTACATCATTTGCGTGCGTGAGGGAGCAGTGCCGGCAGTCCCGCTATGTCCCCCGCGAGGCCCTGCCTGCCCTGCCCTGCCTGCCCGCGGGCCCTGAGGCACGGCGGGCACTAGCCAGGGCACTAGCCAGGGCACTAGCCAGGGCGCCGCGTACGACACGCACGTCGGCAACGACATAAATTACTTTGGACGTCATCCCGGTGAGGAAGGCTCTGAATAACAGGAGTCCGCCATTCAAGTCACTCACTGATTCAGCGCCGCTCTGTCTCTCTCCCGCACCCCTGAGCCGCCCCGTGCGTGCGAGAGAGACAGAGGCCGCGAAACCCGAACCGGTGGCCCAATTAACTGGCCACCCCCGCGCACGGCGCGCACTCTGGCTGTTATTGCAGGGCTGACCGGAGGCTTTTGTCTCCGGGATTAGAGTCCCGTCCGGGCCAGCGGACTGATTCCGAGAGGCGTGCTGTCTCTCTCACACCCGCACGGGACGCACCGCGAGCGCGAGAGGAACAGAGCGATTGAAAAGGCCTCCACTCTGGTGACGACGCTGAGTCCCTCCGCGAGTCCGATGGACCAAAGCAGTGCTAATGGGGTTAGTTTCCCGGGGGCGTTTTCGGTTCGGACGTTGGCGCCCTTGCCTTGTCGCGGCGCGCTCTGTCGCTCCGCGTCGCCCCGCGTGCGAAGCGCAGCAATAGCGAGGCGCCCTTGAACTGACACACTGACAGCGCCAGTCGTAAAACCGCCGTTACTTCGGTGCGCTATGACTGTGTCTCTCGCGAGGTTCAAACACGGCGGGAAAAAAGCAACGGCGGAAAATCATTTCTTTGTTCTAGTCGCGGGATTTTTTTTTCGCGAAGCGTTGCATTCAAGGTCGGAATATGAACGCGGCCTCAAGAACGGCGTCGTGAAATTCGTTTGCGTCACACATTGGGTCGGTGGCCCACTGTGGGCCGTCGGAATGCTCGGTGACTGCAGGCAGGCCAAATACATAGCTCATTCCACGGCGGCCCGCGCGGCATTTCGGGGACCGCCAATAATCACGGAGGAAGCCCAAAGGGGTCGACGGGAAGGACAGCTTCATTTGGCTGCAGCGGAAAATTCGACATGACGCATTCCGCTGCCGCTGCCAAGTCCCCCGTGCGACACGGAACTCTCGCGCGGCTTGCGGGGAGCGCGGCGACCGAGGCCCCGGCAGTGTCCAGGGCAGCAGATGGCCGGGTCACGTGACGCCCTTTGTAATGAAATAGCGCAGGGCCGTGCCGGGGCCGTGCCGGGGCCATCATTGCGGCCCTGACAAATTGCGTTGGGCGCAATACCTGTTTGATGAAACGCAGAGGCCCAGAGTGCATTTGTGTGCGCGGCCAGGGCCCTCTGCTACGTGAATAATTTGGTTGTACCTGTGCATCCACACTGTGCATGTGTGGGGCACCGCGGCGACCCCTCGGGGCGCACGCCCCACGCCAGGCTAGCGCCAGCCTGCCCATGCAAATGCGGAATCTTATCTCGCGTCGCTGCCGGATCCGCCCGCCCAGCCAGATTCCGACGTGATCACAACTCGGACGCCGCTGGCCCGTCCCTGCCTGGCCCCCTAATCCAGCCTGGATTCGCAAACACGCAGGCTGACTTGGCTCAGCGGCCCTGCGGCCCTGCGGGGCGGGTCAACCCCAGCCCGGCCACGAGGCCCGGCCCTGCCACCATTCACATGCAAAATGCGATGGGAGACGCCGTCCGCGCGGGCCCATGGCAGCCTATGGCCTATCACTCGCCAAGACGGGTGTGTTTTGTCTCCGGGCCTCTTTCACCAGACACGTTCAGCCAACACGCTTTGCAACGCACTGCGACGCAGCCGAGCCTGTCGGCTCGATGGGAAATTTTGGCACTTCATTCCTCTAATCGATTAAAGGAGTTTCCGTGATCGCCGGTGGAAAAAATGTAAGAGGCAGGGAGTCATCGCGGTCCTTTCCGAAGGTAAAACGATATTTCCCACACGGAGAGGCTTCCCGTCCAATCAAAAGGGTTAAAAGGTATTACAGATAATCTGTCATCTTCGGTTGGAAGTCGCGGCGCCGCTTGGGAGGACCGGGGACACTGGGTACACATGTCACCACCAGAAAACCATCATTCCCTGCCGAGGAAGAGGCTCACAATGCTGGCCAAACATTCGCACCCCCTCTGCCTCCAAGAAAAAAAGGAAGCGGCGGTGGAAAAAGAGGACGATCGAGGGGGAATAACTTTTTCTCGGCAAAATCTCCCCCAGCGTCGTGTTTTGGGCTTCCCGCGACCAATTGTTCCCCTTATCGCGAACGCCGCTCACGTCGCGAGGGTTCGGGCGAACAGGCGTTTTGCCGGCTTTCCATCGATTTCACCCTTTCCGCTTAATTTGCCCCTACACTGTGCAGCATCCGATAGAGCTGCTAATGACGGGTTGATGTGTCTCCTCCAGGAGGCGTCCTGCTGCGGAGTGCCTGGTTTGATTCCGAAAGGCGCTCCGTCTCCCTCGCACCGCCGCGGGACGCCCCGTGCGTGCGACAGGGAGAGCGAGAGAGCGCTGTTCGGCATCAGACTAGCGACCGCCCAGACACACGGGAAATTTGATACTAGAAGAGCGAGGGCGCACTGAGGTAGCAGTAACGCGCTGGGAGCGTCGCGCTCCTGGCTGGAAAAGGATTTGAGGGATTCGGAATCCATTTTGTGGCATCGCACCCGCGTGATGGATCACTGGCGGCTCGTGGAACCAATGAAATTCCACGCGGAGACGCCGTCGTGTTTCCGAGTTTCTCTCACGAATGTTGCTCGGGCCGCACCGAACGACGCACTTGTTGACTCTGTAATCGCCGAGGCCCCCGCTGTGCATGTCACTGGAGAGCCAACAAGGTCGGAATCAAATCCACGTTTTCTCGTCATCTTCAGGAGCAGCAACCCTTTGACATCAGGGAGGCTGCTTCCTTCATTCGGTCGCCTTCCTGCCTCGTAATTACTTCATAAAGCCGTGACTGCGTTGCTTCCCCAATTCTATTACTGGGGAACGGAATTAAAACTGGAATTACCTCACGGGCAAAAGAATCCGCCGCAAGAGGCACAACCTTCCGCAGGATAGAGCAAAAAAACACGCGTAAAAGGTCGTTTTAAAGCGGTCTTTTGCGGTGTCCCCCAAGGAGACATCTAAATTCATGGTTTGGTTTTGAAGTCGCCACCTATCTGACCACCAGCACGGCCGCGTCGGAGTGGGAGGGGAGCGACAAAGCTATCGACGCCTGTCGTAACCTTTTATTGGGAGAGCTGCCGGGCAGGGCTGTGCTGGGCTCGTTGGGGCTCCTTGCCCTGGTTGCCCTGTTTCGACCGAAGCACGGACCGCTAATAAGGAAGTTTACATTCCATGGTTTTGGCATTTGCATTTCATTTGGACCCTCTGCGGCTAAGAGGCTGCCGCCCTTCCTTCCAGTGTGCCGCCTTGTCTTATTGGTGTCGCATCTGCCAAATTGTCAGGCAAAGGATTGGGGCCCGCTACGACACCCCGCTCCTTTTTTGCCGTTTTAATACCGAAAGGCTTACGTCGAGTCCTTGGAAGCAGTGCCTCGCCAGTGCCCTCCTTCTGGACCGAGCTCGTTTATCCCAATTAATTTGCAATTTTTTGCATGTAAATGAGTCCTTCCAGAGAAAAGAACCGCTAAAGTAAAGCCTGTCCAAGTATTTAGAAAGCTCCCCAAGGCAGAAGGGAGGCACTGATATTTTTTTTAACCTTACTCGACTCATGTTTCTCACGGAAAGAGCTGCAGTGTCACGCTAGGGGCGTTTCGCTTTTTGTCTTGCGAAATGCTGTTTTTTTCCTCTGCGGCATCAAAATGTTTGTTTTGATTTCTCATCTTCCACGTCATGAATCAGTGACACGTCCTGATTGTGACCAGACAGAGACGACCCGTAAACAGCACAGTTCATGAGGGGATGGTACACGCTAATACGATTCAGTGGGCACTCTTGAGACTCCTGGGGGACGCCATTCATCGAACGAGAGAGAGACGAGAGAGGCAGTGACATGTCTTTCTTTGACGCAATCCGTCCCTTCAAGCTTCATTGCACCTATGATGGTCACATCTCTGGTGGGAAAGGTGTAGGGCCTGGGCACTCCGAAAGGGGTGGGCACCGTAAGTGGATTCATTGTGAGCTATTAACCGGCAGACGGAGGAATCGAGTGAACGATCAACCGTCGAAAGAAAGAGAAATGGCTTCGCGGACTCAAGGTCCAGGTTCGTTACGGATTTAATAAAGTCTAGCCGGTCACGGCCTAACGTGGCGACGCGGTTGCGTTTTTTGCGCGTCTGCCGAGACTATTAGCATCATTCGACTAATTATCCTTGAGGAAGCGAGCTTTATTGCTGCGGGAAGTGAGAGCGCGAGTCACCAACAGCCGTCGTATTAGGACACCACACTGTCCATAATGCCATTTCACAATTCAGCGCACTGGGTTCGCATCCCTCCGGAGCCTTTTTTGTGATCTTTCTCCGTTTTTTGCCGCGATTCCCACACGATTGGATTATTTGTTGAGAGGGGGGGGCGTCCCCGAGGCGTCGCGACGCTGCGGCGACGGACACGGCTATCATTAGGTCCAGGACGATGACGATAAATGATGCGCGGAAAGTCGACTGGAAAAATCGACGCTTTTCTCGGGACTGATTTTCCGTGTCCGTGAAGAGGCCAGCAGGTCGTCGCGACAGCACACCGAATCAGGACTGGCCACTGTCCTGGCCGCTGGCTGGCCGTCCCCTGAGGCAGATTCTGTTTCCTGATCTTTTGATAGGGCTCCCCTTGACCCCGCGCTCTCCCCCTGCACCCGTAATGGAATGAATGAATCTTGGCGACCGCCGCGCCGCCCAGCACGCGGAGGAGCACGCCGCCGTGGTGGTCATCAGGTCCCCGACGACGCCCTCGCCGCACGCGCCGACGTGTGCGGCTGACGTTTCTGCAAATACGGAAAAAAACAGAGCACCAGAGAGAGAAAGCCGAAAAAAAAGGAGGTTGATCTCGTTGTATTTTGTTACACTTGAGGGGAGGGGGAGGCGTGCGCGGGTTTTTGTATCTTTTCACCCCAGAAAATAATATCGGGGGGTTATACACCCGCCGGACCTGAGTGCGTAAATCGGCGCTGAGCAGAGGGGAGGGGCTAAAAACGGAGAAATTGAAGTGTTGCGATAACGCGGGGTGGCGTTTAACACGGTTTCCCTTCCTTGGGTGCGCGCGTGTGTGCGGAGTTGATTTTCTGGGTCATCCACGCTGCTTTTCCCCTTTTTTGTGGGAATAGAGCTGTCGCCGACGCGGATTTGTCACATGCACTCTAATTTAGTGGCGTTGCCTGATGAAGGTATTGTTGACGCTTTCACTTGAAGCGCTGGGTTTTTGGCCGGAGAAATCACGTTCACATTATGTCGGTGGCCGTCAGCCCCCATCAAATCGGTAACCGCGACAGTGATGATTACTCGCTGGCAGCTTGTGGCCATGAGAACCACAACAACACCAGCTTTTCACACGTTTTTTATTTTGCAGAATTTTGTTGAAAGGGGACGACGACAAGCGACGAATAAAAAGGCCCAAGCGCGGCTTAACCAGTCAAACGCACTGATTTCCAAAACACTTGAAGCCGTCGACGGACGGGACTTTGAATTTATGTCACGCTTTGAAAGCGAAAGCGGTCCGGAAGCCATCGCGCCAAATAGTGTAGGGGAGGCTCGTCGCCCAACGCGCGCAGCCAGCCCGGTATTCCCTGTGGACACATGCATTTTCACGCCCCGGCCGCCCCGGCCACAGTTCCCACGTTTAGCAGCGGACGCTTCAGAAAGGTCACAGACTGGACACTCAAAAAACGGCAAATATATTTTTTGAAATTTCAAAAAAAAAAAATTGGTGGGACATTTTTTAGAAAAAGAGATGGAGGGTGGGATGAAATTTTGATAACTGGCTTACTTCCGACACAATCTGGCTGTAGCATCTGCATTTTTAAGTCTTTGCTTAGCTGTTAGGTTTTACAAGATTGACCCAATGTCACGTTGAGTTATTTTTCGCGTGGAAATCACCGGCCGCCCGGCCGAGACCCGGGTGCCTCTGGGACGCAACCTCGGCGGCGACCTCGACGGCGGCGGCGGCTGAACCCAAAGCCGCTCGCCCGGCCTGCCCCGTTGTGACAATGATGTGGGAATAGGCTCCAGTTAACAGCACGGCTAAGGTCCCTCGAGGTCCCTGGAGGTGAGCCTCCATATGCTTTCCCTTATAGCGAGCGGGCGCGTCTCCCGGGGGACGTCCCAACCGGATCGCCTGGCCAGGCCACGCCACGCCGCGGCGGACGCTTAGTTCCCATCGCAGGTCAAGTACCGAGGGGTGGCTGGCCGGGCCGGCTGGGGGGTAGGTGTGCGCGGGGGGAGCCCGGTGGTCATTTGTGGAAGTGGAGGAGGACGCTCATGCATCGTCGCGGCTTCTGCTCAATTTCTCATCATCGGCGTGCCTGGAAGATCGGCGCCCAGACGACGTCATCTCGAAGGGCCTAGCGGACAAAGCGGGCTAGGGTGGCCACCCCGCCCGTCGCACTCACAATGGTGACGTCGGAGAGTCCGGCCGAGCTGCCTGTCCGAGGGCCTGCACTGGTAATTGGTTTCCGCTCAAGGAGTCCAAGTCCAGGGCCGTCCAGAGGCGTCCAGTGCCACGGACGAATGGCCGCAGATTTTAATTAAGAGAAAGGGCGGCTGAAGTGAGAGGGCAAAACTATCCCCGCGCACTCACAAACACACACACACACACACACGCACACACACACACACACACACACACACACACACGCAGACGGGCTTGCACGCACTCGGGAGAGACGCTGGACATTAGTATGCAAATGGACCGGCGTCGTCCACGCGCCCGGCGTGTACCGGGGGAGGTGGTGGGGGTGGGCACTGGACCGCGACCCCCTTGCTTGCACTATTGACACGCCCGAAGTGCACTCTCTGCATTGTCTTCTGCATGCAGTTTATGAGGCGTCGAAGCCTTGGGCCCTGAAATTTGCATCGAGCGACAATGATTTGAGTGTGAAATTGTTTGGCGCGCGTCGGCGGAGGGAAGTTCACCCTGCTTCCGGTGCGTACGCAACCCTTGCGGATCTCTCCCTGCAGAGACACATCCCCAAGAAAAGCGGCTGCCTCGTCCGCGGATAAAAACTTTCTCTTTCTTTGACTTTCTTTTCTGGAGGATGAAATCAATCCGAGAAACGTGCGGTTCAATAATGCAGGAACCTCTGGCTTTCCCCGAGGAAGGGTTAAAAAACGTAAACAATGGCGGAGAGGCATCAGGACAGACGCTCTCAATTATTAATGGCATTCACACGCGCCGCCTGATGAGCAATCCGTGTTCAGCGGGGAGGGGGAAGGGGGGAGCGGGGAGGGGAGGGGAGGGAGGAGAAGGCGGAAGTTGTCGAGCAGGGGTGTGGCTGGTGACCCGCGTTCATTCTCAACAACCAAAAATACGAAATTGTAATTCGGAGCTAGAAATGTTTTGGCACCGAAATGGGTCGGGTCGGTGATTCGCGCGCGGCAGACAAGACGCGACCAGCAGGGCGTCTTGAACACCGCGCCTCCTTTGGAATCCACTCAATGTGGATAATTCGGGGACCCTTCGCTATTGACTGCACTCCCGCCTCAGTCACTTGACGCGATGTAAAGTGACAAGGCATTAGGCCTCTCGCTCTCTCGCCCTCTCTCTCTCGTTCCGTTCCGTCTTGTGTCACAACGTCTAATTTGTCTCCGCCTCCCCTCCGCAACCCTTTGGCTCCCCTCTCCTTCCCTCCTCGAATTGTCTTGTCTTTCGCCCAGCCATGCAAAAACCTGACTGCGTGTGTATCCTTCTCGGTAAACCTTCAGCCGTGTGTTGTCGCATTCTATTTAAGCAATTTTTACCCCATCTTCGCGGCGTCTTCCTCGCACCCCTTTCGTGAAGCGCCCCGCGGTCGCTGGGCGTTACGTAATTCGTGGACCCACCATGCGATGACTTGCTCGAACTTAATCCTCGCGGCGTGCGTGTCTGGAGGTCTGGATCCGCGAGATCACAGCCGCCAACCCCTTCACCGCAAACAATCCGCGGCGCGTAATGGAAACTAGTGTGGTGGAAAATCAAAGACGGAAGCCCCAAGACGCGCAGCGCGCACCAGCCTGCCGGGGGAATTTTTACCTGCCAATTGTTTTCCCGACGGCTCCGCCTGCTCAAGGCTCTCTCTGCTCAGCGAGCGAGCAAGCCGATAAATGTCTTGTCGGTTCCTGATTTGGTTCGGGGCGTGGCAGGGCGTGGCGGGGCGGGGCGGGGCGGGGGGGGCGGGCGCGGCGTGGGTGCTCGGCGCTCCGCGCCCCCACGTCACCGTAAGTGTGTGCTCTGCGCGACACGCCTTTTACCCGCACAGAAAAGCATTAGCCCTAAACACGTCTTGTTTCCCGCTCCCTCCACATGTGCAGGCCTGTTTCGCTTTCTTATTAACGGGCCCGCGTCCCCGCTCATGCCGATGTCATTTGTCGAGCACGGCGGCGGCGGTGAACCGCGCCAGACTTCGAGACAGTTTCTGGCAGTGTGCTGATGGGACAATATGCGGGCACGGTGTTGGGGCTGTGGTCGCGTGGCGAGGCGTGGCGGGGCGGGCTGAGGGCCGCGTGGTCGACTGTAACCCCTTCAAGACGGACACCCCCGGACACCCCCGACACCCCGCACGTCGTAATTCGGTGTCTCATTGTCTCGGGACATAATCGAGGCGTCCTAATCCCGACAGACAGACAGACAGACGGACAGACAGACTAGCGGACTGGACAGACAAACAGACAGACTGTCAAAGAAACCTCAAAATGGGTGACCGTTTTTTGCATTTTTTCCTCGCTTTGATCGTCTGGCCCTTGCCCGGCTTATGATCACCACGCTGCAAATTTGGCTGCCCTCCAAAGCAGAAAATGAGCTTTTTCTTTAAAAAAAAAATTACAGCGTCCCCGAGTTGGCAAATGAAAGCCGTTATTGACACGTGCACTATCCTCAGGACGCGAGTTACTTGCAGGACGGGGTCCTATTCGCAGTGCGACCGCCACCAGGGAGACTCCAGAGAGACTCCAGGGAGAGTCCAGGAGGCCCGGGGCGGCGCACCCAATCTGAGGAATAACCCAAAATCACCTGCAACTTACTGCCCCCCGGGGAAGGCCAGCCCGGCCGGCCAGCCCGGTCCTGGCGGCGCTCTTATCTTATTACCGGAAAATAAAGGGTGGCCGTCTCTCTCGCACTCGCGGGCGGCCCCACCCCTTATCAGCCCGGTCATTCCCCGGGCCACGGATCCACCTTCCCGAATTAAGCGGCCCGATCACTGTTTTACGAGTGGGGGCGCGCCTGGGCGGCAAGGAGGCCTGAGCCTCGGCCTGAGCCGGGACACGGCCGGGGCTGCTTCAGAAAGCAGCCTCTCTCTCTCGCATCCCGGAGCGTCCCGGAGGGGTGCGAGAGAGACAGAGCGACGAAGTGCTGCCCGGAATTAGAGTCCAGCCGGAGCCGCCGGGGCCCCTGGGACTTGCTCGGAGCGGAGCCCCTTGTAGGTAGGCCTCCCGGACGCACCGCTGTACGACGGGACTGCATCGCCGAGCCCCTTGCGGTACTCGTTAGCGATTCCGCTGTTGTTGTTGTTGTTGTTGCTGTTTTTGTTGTTGTTGTTGTTCGCTCCTGCCTTTTCGGTTTCGGTAAATGTCGCCGCGTCCCTGCACTGAACTGTCCCCCACGCGAGCAGTCCTGTGGGGTCCGCTGGCAGGATTGTTCCGAGGTCCCCAGGGAGCGGAGCGGGCAGGGCGGCAGCGTGGCCGGCCCCATTCAATGAATGCTTCCCTTGCTTATTCCCCGATCCCTACGCCACTGACCGCGATAGCGAGAGAGACAGGAAAAAAAGTGCCGACTAACTCCGTGCCTAGTTAGGCGTCGCGACGCCGCGCTGACACTGATCGACGTCGGGGGATCGCTTCGGTGAGGTATTTATGACGAAGGCGGCTCGAGCAGTGCTTCATCGCTCTGTCTCCCTCGCACCCCTACGGTGCGCCCCACGAGTGCGAGAGAGGAGGAGTAACGGCCTGTAGGGGCCTGTCGTGGATAGGCAGCTCAGGCATTCTGCGAGCGAGATTTGGCGCAGTGGTGACCAGTCACAATGCTATGTACCCCCCTCCCCCCTCTCTCTCTCTCTCTCTCTCTCTCCTCTCTTCTCTCTCTCTCTCTCTCTCTCTCTCTCTCTCTCTCTCTCTCTCTCTCTCTCTCTCTCTCTCTCTCTCTCTCTCTCTCTCTCTCTCTCAACAAGTTGACCAGCCGGCAGCGTGGCAACCCAATCCACGCCTCAACTACCCTCGTCCGATAAGGGGTCGCTGCGAGGGACGCCCCAGCATTTGCATTTAAGCCCCGCCACGCCACGCCACGCTCGGTGACAGGTAGTGAGTGGACGGGAAGGCAGCCAGGGAAATCCCCCCCGCTCTCCGCTGGCCCAATTTTCCTGAAGGACAAACGCAGAGATATATCCACGGGATACGCTGCGTTGCTCGGGGTATCTTGTCGAGATCCCCCCCTCCCTCTCCCTCCGGCCACCCTGCGACCCTTTCGCGTTTCGATGGGCGTTGTTAGACCCAGGGGGAGGCAAAGAATCCAAAAGCATTCCAGGTCTCAGTGAACCAGTTTCTCCGAAGAAAATTCCGTCAAGAAAATTTGTAAAACGAAAATCTAACATTCTGAAAAAAATAAATGAGCGAAAGTTTTTGCGGCCGAGACAGTGTGCCGGCGACGGCTCCGGCGTTTGATAGGATCCCCTGCCTCCCTGCTCCATCCCTACCATACATGCAGCGTCACTGGCCGCCCCGTCACAGTGTAGTGCCATCAGTTAACGTCGCACCTCTTCCGTTTTTCCCGCGCTTGTTTCCCGAATGTGAATCTGCTGTCTGCCGCCAGAGCGAATGTGGACGTGAACGTGGAGGTGCCGCGCCGCCTTTCGCCGCCGCGCCGCCACTGGACGTCCGCTGATGGATCTTCTCCATATCCTGGCCGCCCACCGGAAGTGGACACGGCCACCCTCCACAATGGGACCTTTGGCCGCCTCTGGCCGCCTTGGGCACTCGACAATCTCATTCATTACATGTCGACCAGTCGACCGTCTCCCTCGCACCCCTTGCGCCGGGGCCCGTGAGTGCGAGAGAGACGGAGCAGTCATTACAGACCCTCGGCGTGACCGTGAAGTCCTTAGTCCCTTTTGTCGACGCCCATCTATCTGCGATATTTTGCGACACGAGGGAGTGACGCGTGGCGGCGGCACCACGTCACTTCCTGTCCCTCTCGCACTCACGGGGCGTCCCGTACGGGTGCTAGAGAGAGAGCGACGACTCTCGGTCCGCAGCCAGAGCGTACGGCAGTGCGGAAGGCACGCTGTCTGTCTTTGTCTTGTCAAAGCGACGCCGCGGCCCTGGCCGTCGTGCCGCCGTCGTGCACCAGGACCTTGTCGGGGTGCAGCAGGATGCGGCAGGATGCGGCGCGGCGGCCAAAGCAAACAACGCACGCAATCGGTATCGCCGTGACGGCGGGTAAAATTAGTTCACGGAAGACTGGCTTGTCGTTCTCGAACATTTTCGAGTGTATTTAGCCTTTAGCTTTGCCATCTGCAACGTTTCCAAAATCACCTGGAAAAAAATTGAATTTTTTTGTAGCTTTAATTAAAGCACGATCAAGGCGACTTATGTTAATGCTGTATCAATATCCATAAAAAATAAAAATAGAGGGAACTGGGTGCCATCCCCTCTGGGTGACACACTTCCCGTGCGTCACTGGGGACTCGTCCGCGTCGGGGCGGTCCGTCGTCGTTTGGAAAGAAAGTGTCTCATGAATCCTGGGGATGAGGTCAACAGTGCAACATAGTATCTGCAGGTAGAGGAAGTGGGTCACGCTCTGACCTAGGCCTTCCCGCTCTCTGACAGCCAGGGCAGCTAGAGCCATGAGGGCAGCGCACTGCCCCTAGCAACCCCTCGGCAGGAATAGTTGCCACGCCACTGTCGCACTAAATAAAACCCAACTGCACTTGCAAGCCACAAGAATCGTCCGTCCGTCCGTCCGTACTCTCCATCCCTGTCAAGCCGTGCACATAATTTGCGAGTCGCGCATAAACGGAACCCTTGCCTTGCCTCCCGTCCCTATATCTGGTGGAGCACCGCACACACGCACACACACACACACACACACACACACACACACACACACACCACACACACACACACACACACACACACACGCACCTTTGGTTGGGGCCGTGGGCTATTTGCAGCAGTCCCCTGCCCCCGGGCCCCACGCTACGCGCACTGCACCGCGCCGACCGCGCCGCCGCGTAAACAAAGTAGAGTTCCCAGGGCTGGATTCGTTAGTCACGCTCTTACCGGGAAAGCCATGTGTGCCTCGTAACGCTTGCAAAACAAGCGGGCCGTTAAATCGGACCCAAGCGTGCCGTGCCGCAACTGGCCGGACCTTACGGGATCTTGGAAGGAGTCCCACTCTCGTTTTCGGTCGGACTATCGATGGGCAGACGACGCGTCCGGATTTTACTTTGCCCCTGTATGGCGGTGGACGGCGCGGCGGCCTGCGTCTAGTCCCCGAAAATATCCCCCGGCCTTCCCTATGCTGCACCGCTGCACCGAAAACAAACAAATGAATAACAATTGCCGTTCGTTTTACTCTTTTTTCCTTGTGTGTGTGTGTGTGTGTGTGTGTGTGTGTGTGTGTGTGTGTGTGTGTATGTGCAGCATTGTTTCACGTTTGATTGAATGGAGTGCAGCAGCAGCCCCGCAGGAGCCATGCGCCCAGGTGAAAATAAAAAAAAATGCGGGAAAAAAATAACATGCATGCGTAAATACCCGCACACTTGTGTACGTACAGCCTCGCGGCGGAGGACGCTACGCGCTGCAGGGCTGCAGGCGCTGCGAGGCCCAGGTAGGAAGGTAGTTGAATCTCGTTGACAAACACACCCAGGGCGTTTGCATCTCATCTGCGCCGACGGCACCCGGCGGAGAGATTATTTACAGCGTGTCTGCATCGCAGCCCTGCACAGCCCTGCAGCAGATTGCCCCATTTACGGCACGGCGACGCGAGCGGCCCTAAACACCTCCCTGGTGGAGCTCGCCGACGAGGCCCTGTCGGAGGAGACACCTTGACGGGAAGGCAGCGTTATGACACACTGCAAACAGTGGACCGACGGCCGTGCAGCAACAGATACCGCGTGCGTGTGGAACGCACCCCTCGAGCGGTCAGAAACACGCCGCGTGGTCAGAGAGCGGTCGCGTGACGCCGGCCCACTGTTTAGCGCCGTGGCCACCAGAGCGCACCCCGGCAGGCCGGCAGGTGTTTGAGGGACCGCGCCGTCAAAGCCGATCTATCAGGAATGATCTTTAATTTATTGGCGCAGGGATTCGGTCGTAATTTACATGTCTCTATTTTTTTTCCACTGGGCGATACCCTTGACCGCGAGGGTGGCGCGCGGCGCGCACTTTTCGAACACGCAATGGACTCGGCCGGACCGGACGTGGACAGGTACGGCTGCAAACGGGCATCGTTTGTCTCTGCCAGTGTAGGTGCGGGTTGCCTATCCGTATGATTGATTACCGAAAACAAAGGGATGCCTTGTTTAACTTGGCTGCGGGTGTCGCACTCCCCTTATAAAAGTTCATTTTCGGACCGCTCACTGGACATATGCGCGGACTATCTCTTTCACTCTCCTTCTCATCTCCTCTCTCTCGCTCTCACACACACACATGGCCGCTCCACTACTCAATGGACACGCAATCCGGCCAGTAATTGTATGGTATCCCTCTCTATCCGGGTAATTGATCCGAGCCAATTAAAGAGAGAGGGCGCGATTCTGGTCGGGCGTCACCTCCTATCACCGCCGGTGAATCTTTTGCACGCAGAGCGGGGAGAAGGATAGGCACCCGTTTCTTGACAGATTTCTCGAATATTTTTTCTCGCTTCCTCGTTCCCGACACCGTTTTTACGGCTTCAAGATGTTGCATCTAGGCAGTTGACACAACACGAAAACAACCCGGTGTGATGTGTGAGGAAGGGAAGGGGAGTGGATGGGGGATCTTGGACAGGTGCCAACGTGCGATCTGTCACTCCACCCCGATTTGTGGCGAATCCCAAACAGGCGGCAAAAGGTATGCCCCTCGGAAACGGACAGTGACAACAGTAAATTAGTTTAAATGCCCCCCGAAAAAAAAAGTGGCAGTTCCTGGTTATGACGCCCAGGGGGAGCTTCTCCACTGATAAGAGGAACTGTCTGCACCGTAAGGAAGGGGCAAGGCACGGCCCTGCCACGGCTGCGTGCGTCGCTCTGTCTCTCTCGCACGGACGCGCCATGAGTGCGAGAGAGACGGTGCGCTCCGTAATCGGCGCGCAGAGAACGCGGTAATGAATTAAAATTATATCGCCGCTTTTTAGAGTGTGGCGTGTTGGTGTCGATACGGCGCGGCCGCTTTGGGGAGTCCCCGTGCGTCACGCTGTCACGCCACCGCAAGCGCCCCCCCCCCCCCCCCTCCCCCCCCTGCCCCGCCCCGCGCACGACACGTTTCAAATTTGGCGCTCGCCTGATTTTCGAAAACGGGCTGTTGACGAGCAGCTCGGGGAGGCTGGGTCGGCCGGTGCACTGGGGGCTGCACTGTTAGATCACGCGTGCAGGCATTACGCGATCCGAGCCACCACACCAGCAGCGCCGAGCTGTGCGGCCCCTGTGTCAACAGCGGCTCAAAGTGTCAGCGCCCCTCCCCCCCCTCTCTCTCTCACGAGGGGCGTAGGGAAACAAAGAGAGCTAGCTGGGGAGTCCCCACCCCACTCATCACTCGACGTGACACAGTCACTGTGCCACAGTGGCGCGGCAAAGGTCAGCGGGCTGCTTCCGGAGCACCGCTCCGTCTCTCTCGCACTCGTGAGGCGGGATGGAGGATCGCAGGGGTGCGAGAGAGACGGAGCGACGCCCCCCGCGGCGCGTGGACTTCCCTGCAGCCAGTGCAGCGGCATGTGGCGCGCGGTGCGACGAGCGCGGTGCACGAATTTATGGCGCAACCCGCTGTCTCTCTGTCTCTCTCGCACTCGTGGGGCGTTGCGGAGGAGTGCGAGAGAGACAGCGCGTGCGGATCGCAAGGGGAGAGGCCCCTGCCGCCTGCAGCTGCGAGCCGACACGAAAAAGGGCGGGAAAAAAGCGCGGGAATGTTTTGGGTCTGGCACTGGTTCAGGACTTGAGGACCGCGGGCCAAGCCGCAGGCCGCACGCCGCGCTCCGTCTTTTGACACATTCCCTCTCGCTCGCGGTGACTTGGGAGGCGCGCGAACTGGACCGCCACACCGCCAAGCCTTCCTATTTCGGGCCCTGTTAGCAGCGCGGACACTGCGAGGAGCGGCCGCCATGCTTTGATTCGCTCGTTCCGAGCGGGGGGTCGCCTCGCTCTGTCTCTCTCGCTCCCCGGCACGCCCCATGAGTGCGAGAGAGAGGGAGAGCCAGTCCGCTCCACGCGGCACACCGGTGCTGCGCGCGCGGCCTACCCCGCGGTCCGCAGGGGCACGGCCGGCCGGTGGACGTGTATTTGAGTCCCCCCCCCCCACTCGGGCCGTGTCATTGCCCCGGCGACGCAAAAAGCGACAGGGTTTCCCCGCCGCGGCGCACGCCCGCTACGGCCGCGCGGACGAACAGAACGAACGCAGCGGCGATTTCTCATATTTGTCACAACGACTCGTCGCGGCGCCCGGCGGCTTGACTTAGATCGTCATAGTCCCGCGACGTTTTAGTGCGTGCCGCGGTGCCGCGCGTCGCTCCGCGACCCCCACCTGCACTACGCAGCGACGCGGCACCCAGCGGACCACCGCGGAGAGGGACGTCGCCAACGACGCCATCCGCGGAGCGACGCCTTGAGTCCCAGCCGCGCGCCCCGCGCCCCGCTTTCTTTATTTTCTGCCGCTGCCAGGAGGAGGCGCCCCCGTGGTGGAGTGGGCCAGCGGGTGGCGGGGCGCGGCGGCGCAGCTCGGCGACGAGGATGTTCGCGACCTCCCCGACGACGGCCCTCGGCTCGGGGTATCGGGCCGGGGATCGGGGCCGCCAAGCCTAGGGGCACGCCGCCGCGCACTGGGTCACCGAGTGCTCCCCGATGCGGCCAAAAAAATCTGGAAGGCGCGGCGCGTCACCCTTGGCGGCTATGGCGGCAGATGACGAGTCTCTGTCTCTCTCGCACCCCGGCGGCCCTGCGAGCCACCCCCTTAGTGCGACGGAGACAGCGACGCGCCGACGCGTTCCACGGACACGTTCCGCGAGAGAGCGATAATTAAACGGGCTTCCCTCTTTCACACTCCCCCGCATATTATTCACACTGCCTTTCTCTTTGGCCCAAACCATCGCCGCCTTTTATATTTATTTTTTTGTCCTGCCCTTTCGGTCTGGCTTCCTCATTGCCGCTTGTTGCTCGGACAGGCAGGCCGTCCAAAGGGCGTGCGGGGCGTGGCGTGCGGGGCGGGGCGGGGCGGGGCGGGGCGGGGCGGGGCGTGGCGGACCGGGGCGGGCCGGGAAGGGTCGCCGCCAACGCCGTGCTCGCAGATAGCCGGGCCGCACTTTCATTGCGAATTCCACTTCGATAACATCTCCCTCGTCCGCGTGGACGGCGTGGACGGCGCGCGGCGCCAGCAGGCCGCCTCCACGCGTTCGTCGCTCTGTCTCCCTCGCACTCACGGGGCGACCCCCTGCGGCCGCGAGAGAGACAGAGCGGGCCGTCCGAAGCCAGCCTGCCACAGCGCCACCCCGCCGCCGCCACCTCTCTTTGTGATATTTGCATCGACGGCGACGTGTCCAGCCACTTCCTGGTCCCCCGCCACCATGGCGGTGCGCTGCAAGGCCTCCGCCGGGATGTTGTCCTACAGCGTGCTGCCGAAGGGTGCACCACAGAGGGAAACAAACACACACGTCAATAAATTGCAATGCAGTCCAGCAGGGCGAGCGGGGCGCAGCGCAGCCCAGCGCCTGCAATTTATTTATATTGTGTGCAGTGAATGGTGCGGCTTGGCTCGGCGCGGCGCGGCGCGGTCGGAACATTTTAATTTTCCCGCCCCAACGCCCCTCATTTCTGTCAGCCGTCTCTCTCTCTCTCTTTCTCTCTCTCTCTCTCTCTCTCTCTCTCTCTCTCTATCTCTCTCTCTCTCTCTCTCTCTCTGTGTCTCTCTCTCTGGCGCTGCGGGTTATTCGCAGTCAAACCGCGCGCCGCCTCCACGGCCTCCACGCACAGCGACGCCGAAAAACGGAGTTCATGAAATCCTTTTGGGCCGATATGACGGTGGGGCAGCCTGGACCGGACACGTCAAAGGCATTCTGTTAATATCTCGCTACGGCTTCCTGACCCGCGCGGCCGGGCGCGGCCTCACGTACAAAGCCACGCACTAATGTGGAAAGGCTTCGACACTACGGAGTCATTCACACACACGCACGCACACATCCGCAGCCCTGTCCGCGGGCCGTCCATACCGCTCGGTCCAAGGGACGAATTAATTAAAACGGGGCCCTCCACCACGCCCCAGGGTCCTAGTCCGCGTGCGTGTGTGTGCGTGCGTGTGACGGGCGTATCTTCGTTGCCAGTGTAGGTCCTGACGGTCGTAAACAGCAAGATGTCAGAGATGTCGCGCACGAACAAAATTAATACACAAAGTATTTCAGTCTGTGCTCTCATTTTTTATTTTTTGAAGTTTTTGACCGACTACATCAGTACGTAGTACGTTTAGAGGGAACGGTTGAGACCTATTGTTGTTGTTTTCAAACAACAATGCGACTCAATATATCACTTAATCCCGCTCACGCCCCTACCACCTGAACTGCGCACCCCGACCACCACTCCAGAACCCACGAAAGCAGAACAAGAACACTCTGGCAAAAACGGGGAGCTCGACCCAAAAAGAGGAGGGACGACTCGAAAAAGAAAACCGAAAAGAAAAACCTCCGTCTGACGAAAACGAGGCGAAGATGTGTTTGTTGGCGTTGGCTATCACCTTACTGCAGGCTCCACAGCAGGGCAGGTCTGTGCAGTCCCAGACAGCGTGGCACCACCCTGGCGAGGTTGTCTGGAGACCTACACTGCTGAAAATCCGAATAACAAAAAAAACGTGTGAGGGGAAAATAGCAGAAATTGGGCTAAATAAAAGAACTGTACGTGTCGTGCTACCTTTGGCGTGGCAAAGAAAAATAAATCAAAATCGAGTCATTGAATTATTTCAGTGAAAAAAAAAATTATTTTAACTATCAGGAAAACATGGGCGTAAGTAAACCAGGCTGGTACAACAATGTCCAGTCCCAAAAATGAAAAAAAAATGAAGCGAGAAAAAAAATGATGATTCTGCGTTGCACTCCCCCCGGCACGTTCAGCGTACGCACGCAAAGGGCTTTGTACGGCTAGACGAGGGGCCCGCGGGGAGGGAGGGGTGTCTTGTTTCGCTCGGCGAGCCTCGGCACTGCACGCAGGTGTGCCACCACCCCCACCCCCGCACCAACCACCTGCACCACCTGTTCCAGCACCACCAAGAAGGAGACTGCGCGAAGTGTCGCAGGTGTGGATTGTAAAGCAAGATGAACAAGGCGACGCAGCGTTTCGGGAGAGAAGTGGTTTCTGGCCGCGTCCACGGCGAGGACGAGGAGAGAACCCTCGAGAGCCCTGCCAGGCCTGCAGCCCTGCAGACTCGTCTCTCGCTCCGTCTCTCTCGCACTTATGGGGAATCAGGCACAAGTGGGAAAGAAACAGAGCGACGAGAACGACTCTCGGCATCAGTGGGCTGCCAGCCTGCCACGGGCAGCTACTGGCAGCCGATGCCAAGAAGGTGCGCGCCGTGAAATCATATCTCACAAGCAGATTAGTTTCTGCACTTTACGGGTCACTTTTACGGCCGCAGTGTGTGGGCACCCAGCGCGGCTACTGTCTGCGTGAGTCGGTGTGCGTGTGTGTGTGAGGCAGCAACTTCGCGGATAAAACGGCGTGAAGGTGGACAGTTCGTCCAGTGTGGCCAAGCGGCTCGGTTCACGGCGAGCTCCATGATGGGAAAGTCAAGTTGGCAACCCGTGTGGGCAGTCCGTCGCAGTCAGCGGCCAAAAATCCTCTTTCGGAGAGCAATCCATTGGTGGGGTCACACGTTCGGTTCGAGCGTCACTTAGCGACTCCGGGATCTTGACCGCCTCAGTCTTCTGGCCCACTGTGTGCGTGGTGGCCGTCCAGGCCGTCCACGTGGAGCACGCCATCCTTGACTTTGCGGCGCAGTGGACGGGCACGGCGGCACGGCGGCGGCACGGCAGGAAACGCAGTGGCGCGTCCAAGGCCAGGGCTTACTGTACCACTAACGCGCGGTACTGTACTGCACACTGCACCGTCGCATCGACGGCAGCAAGCAGCAGCGCACTCTGGCGGCGGCCTGCTGAGTCACGGCACTGTGCTGTGCTGTGCGCCGCGACGACGGGGGGCACGAGAGCACGCGCCAGTACGCGCTGCCCAGCGAAAATCCGGACGTCCGGCGACCTTCAATACGTCTTCGAGTGCATCATGGCAGTGCAGTAATGCGGTCCCAGGGCCAGGGCCGGCCCGCCGAGACTGTCTCTCTCGCACCCTTACGGGGAGCCACGCGGGTGCGGCAGAGACAGAGCGACGCAAAGACCCTTCCAAAGCGCCCTTGCGCCTTGAGTGACGCGACCCACATGTGTCTCCGGCCAGGACGACGCATGGCACATTCATAGTGCATCCGCTTCCATGGCGATGCAGCGCTTCTCAATGCTCGGACTGTAGCGCCTCACCGCGTCCACTACACTGGCACGGCCAGACACGGACTGGCCCCAAAAGGCCCCGGCGGATAAGACAGCAAATTTCCGAGATTCGACCACTTTTTGACCAACTTGGTCGGAAAATCGTTGCGGTCAAAGGCAAAATCGTTGTGGTCAACGTCTTCCCGATACAGGGCATGAAAGAGTAGGGTCTTAAGAATACTAGGGCGTCGAGGGAGGCCTTTTACGGCAACTAGATTGGACACAGTGGCCACCCAAAGTCAGCAAAATCAGCAAATTTCCGAGATTCGACCACTTTTTGACCAACTTTGGTCCCAAAATCGTTGCGGTCAAAGGCAAAATCGTTGTGGTCAACGTCTTCCCGATACAGGGCATGAAAGAGTAGGGTCTTAAGAATACTAGGGCGTCGAGGGAGGCCTTTTACGGCAACTAGATTGGACACAGTGGCCACCCAAAGTCAGCAAAATCAGCAAATTTCCGAGATTCGACCACTTTTTGACCAACTTTGGTCCCAAAATCGTTGCGGTCAAAGGCAAAATCGTTGTGGTCAACGTCTTCCCGATACAGGGCATGAAAGAGTAGGGTCTTAAGAATACTAGGGCGTCGAGGGAGGCCTTTTACGGCAGCTAGATTGGACACAGTGGCCACCCAAAGTCAGCAAAATCAGCAAATTTCCGAGATTCGACCACTTTTTGACCAACTTGGTCGGAAAATCGTTGCGGTCAAAGGCAAAATCGTTGTGGTCAATGTCTTCCCGATACAGGGCATGAAAGAGTAGGGTCTTAAGAATACTAGGGCGTCGAGGGAGGCCGTTGGCCGCAACTTGATCGGACGCAGTGACCGCTCAAATTCAGCGAAAACGGTAACTTTCGGAGATTCAATCACTTTTTGACCAACTTTGTGACGTTACTGGTCCCAAACCCGAAGGCCCCGGCAGATTTTTCTGCCTGTCTGCCCTGGCCGGTCCGAGCCTGGGCAAGTCCCTGTTCGCGCCCCTCCCGCGGGATTAGCCCTGGGCCGAACGGGCAGAGGAGCGACCTGCCGGGAGGCTGACAGCACACTGCACAGCGAAGGGGGCCTCCTTGGCCGGCGACTCGAGTTACCGAACATTAATGGGATTGGCTGTCGACAAAGTAGTATGTATGTGTTCGCGGGGCCGCGGGGCCGCGGGGCGGGACGGGGCGAGACGGGCCGAGACGGACGACGCCAGCAGAGTCGTCTTCATCGCTCTGTCTCTCTCGCACTCACGGGCCGTTGCCTATGGGCGCAAGAGAGACAGAGCGACGAAAAGACTCCGCAGTCGCGATTTATGCGGGCGATCGGGCGCGTCGCCGTCGTCGCGTGGCGCCGCGGGTTTATGGCGGTGGCGCCTCGCGGGCCGCGCGCCGCGCCGTGCAACAGCTGACATGACGATCGGCAGTTTCGGCTAAGAGTATTACGGACCGGATTCCAGAAAATTGGAAACAATTACTCAGCCGCCAACATTTAATTACAGTTTTTTGTGAAGTTTGATGCAAGATTATTTTTCAAATTTGTTAAAAGTTTTTTGTTAGTAAAATTGACTGTGCCGATGCACTGCTTGTCTTCGCCCGATCACCACGCCAAGCGACGCGGTGCTCGCCGCACCCCTCCCTCCGCGTGGTCCGCGTGCGTCCGCGTGCGTCCGCGTGGACGACGCCATGCAGGCGGGCCGCGTGGTGGCGGCGCGGCGGCGTCGCGCCATTTTCTGGTTCCGAAGAGCGCCGCCAGAGGGCAGGCGGCGCCAGCGACCCGCAGCCCGCAGGGCCTGGCATGGCCTGGCATGGCAGGGCCCGCAGCGCGGTGCGTGAGTCACTCGGAAGGGAGGGAAGGCCGCACCCACTCGTCCGAACTTGCAAGAACCAAGAAGGGGGAAGGGAAGACCGGACGCAACAAGAGGGGATCGATTTGCCGACGCTACACCGAGCCAGCGCGCACAGGTGTCCATGACGCTGCACGGGGGTACGCTACGCCACGCTACGCCACGCTCGTAGACGGCCGCTAGGTTCCATGCAAATTGATTACCGTTACTTGCAGGTTGCGCTGGCCTCTTTTTCCTGAGCCCTATGCGTCGGCGTCCTCGTCGGCGTCCTCTCGTCGTCGGCGTCCTCTTCGTCGGCGTCCTCTTCGTCGGCATTCTGTTCTGGGTCACCGTCCCCCGTCCGCGAGCCAGGGGGTTAAACGGCGACCCCTTTATTAAGAGCGATCTGAGGTCAGGACGGAGGGCTTTTGGGGGCTCGCCGACGGAGGGGTGCCACTCTTCATCCCCGCATCATAGCGTCATCCCCCAACACCGAAATCCGTCCTCGCAAAGATCGAAAGGAAAAAAAAATATGAAAAGGATAATACCTTGACCGCGCGTGCGCGGAAGCTTGGCAACAAGGAAACAACAAAACGCAGCCAATCATGCATATCGATCCGTGCATCATCGCTTTCATGTCGATCTGCATGATGCGTCATTATTGGCGCACGCACGCTGTTTACCCCTTTCTAGCATCTGGCTGCGCCGCTGCTGGTCCACTGCACATGCGTACACACACACTATGCAGTACTTTACAATGCTACAGACGCGAAAAAAAAAACACTCAATAACGTGAAGCTTTTCGAGAGGTTCCATGGCTACTTTTTTTTTTTAGCAGCATCATACTGCTTGCGCTTTTCGGCCACTGGGTCAGCGGCTTTTGGAACTGAGTCTTGAGTGCGGAGAGTCAGGGGCGACAGACGGACGACAGAGGTTCTAAACGAGTGGATGATAACAACCACAGCGTCATTCGAACGCCATATTCACCCCTTCACGGTACGTGCGTGCGTGCCTTGGTGTGTGTGTGTGTGTGTGTGTGTGCGTGCCTTCCCCTTTTCGAGCCAATCAAGCCGAACGCCCCGCCGCCCCGCCAGGCTGGGCCGTCAATACATACAATATGCGGCAGTCAGGTGACTGCTAAGTGACGGTGCAAAATTTATTCTCCACAGTCGGTCGATCTCCTCCAGCGAGAGGTTCTGTCTCTGTCTCTCTCGCACGCAAGCGCGCCACGAAGGGGAGCGAGAGAGACGGACTCTGTTCGGGTCCGCCGTCTGCTCCGCAGCAGCCCACTGGGCACGCGGCGACGCCCCGCCAAAGGGGTGACAGAGAGAGACTTGACTTGCAGAATTATTGCGACGTAGACAAAGACAAGGCGACACCCGCGGCGTCATTATCAGAGTTGCATATTCATGTCGTTCGTTGTGACCGTTTTGTTGCCGCTTTTGTGTGCAAAAAGGTTCTTGAATGGCGCGCCTCGAAAGGGTAGCCTTCCGGTATTGATGAATCGATACATCGAAGTAACGAATTATTGTCCCGACGCAGCACGCGCGCCAACAGTCGCGCGCCGCTCATCACGGCGGTTGAGTTTAATTTTTGTGACGCGCTGAGCACGGTGCGCCGGGGCGGGGACCCGACCGGGCCGACTTTCTCATCCCGACCCTACATTAGGAAAAATTGCCGTCAGAAATGACGACTCTGTGATTATTCTTCTTGAGGACTCGTCCGCGCGCATTTGTCGGAAGGAGACGTGGACGTTAATAGTTACGCCTGGTGGCTGTGCTAGCTATTCGCCCTCGCCCTACGAGCGAGCTGTGGCACCGCCCTGAAATTTCCTAGCCAGACAGCTTTTCCGGAAAGCTCGTGCCGCGTGGCTCGAATGTCCCCCTTAGCCCATTATTCGGGCTGGACCAGATTTCGGGGCCCTTCTTCTTGCTGCCGCGGGGAAAAGAATGGCAGTGCCTCTCTCTCCGCAGCCAAATATTATTAAGCCGATGCGGCCGGAAGGCAGCCAGAAAGCAGCCAGAAAGCACGCCGAGGGGCGAGGTTAGGTGCCATTTGTATCGGGAATGGAAGTGATTAGCGCAGGCGACATGGCATTAGTCCTCGTCACAAGGCCATAGAGCACAGCGCCTCGGCCACACCCTGGACAGATTTAATTGAATTGTGCTGTAAGCAAGACCTGAGGTCGCTACTTTGTTGCTTTTCTGTTCTTGTTGTTTTTTTTTTGTTTTTTTCGTTTTTTTTTCTTTGAAGTTATCTTTTTTCTGTTTTCGTGCGTGGGTGATGTTTCGGAAAATCAGTAACGATAACACAGGAGTTTAAGTATATTTGTGTTTTATTAAAACCAATTGCTTTTTCAGTTTCATGCATACAAACAGTGGTTCTTTATACAAAATGAAAGACATAGCGGGTAAGATGAGACGTCTATAGTACAATACAAAACTGTAAACACACACTGACTCTATATAAAATAAAATGAAAAAAAAAGTTAGGCCGCAAAATATTGTTGCCTCGATTGACTAAAACCATACAAAAAATGACATGAGCTAAAATTAAAGAAAACGAAAGCATAAACAAACATAAGATACAAACTAAAATTTGTCTAGGTGTTAGAAAATATTGACACATCTTTCATGGACAAAGTCATTGAAGTTGTCAATTTCATTTCAAAATAAATATATGGCAAACTTGAAAGAGTTCACAGGAATCAACTTTAATGCACAATGAGCTGATTACAAGAGATCTAAAGCTTGGTCTAAAATTGGCAGCATTTCTACTTGTAATCGCGATAATTTACGCCAGAACACATATCCAGTCTTCAAGTTTCGATACTTCTTTTGAAGGAATATAAACCTTGGCATAGTAAAAGTTATATAAAATCTTATGTGTTGAATTGCATTGTATCTATTCCGATCGTCATTTTCGCCTAAGATCAAGTCTGCAATGATACAAAAATGTACAAACCTATTTACAAACTTAAAATTAATTAAAAACATTTGAGATCACATATACAGCTTTGATGAAGGTGTCTTGGGCACTTCAGCGAAAGCCCCTCGAACTGAGATAATGCAAAACCAAAAGGGGAAAAGAAAAGAAAAACTTGAATGAAACGACAGTTTATATGAAGACGCCGTGTCGCAGAGAAGAGTGTGAGGTGGAAGAGAACAACGATGGAAAACGGCTTATCACAGATCCGTCCAACTTTCATTTATGTCAAGAGAGAGATAGTTTGCTGACTGCGTGTTACTCAGAGATCATTTGGAGAGTTGAATCACACACTGCGGGAAGTGACTTGACTATTGAATGAGATCATTTGGACAACGTGTTTCTCATCGGCTCTCAATCGAAACTTAACATCACAGCTTGCTGGCTTTGCTCGCGCCGGCCGCCGCGGGACTGGCGCCCTGTGCCGCCACTTTAAAAAGGCGGCGACTCAAGGGAAGCTTGAGTCGCCGTTTTGAAAATGGCAGCACAAGGCCGTGGCAGTGGCGGCCCGGCACGGGTTGGGAAGAGGAGCGGCCCATGTACACTGTAAGTAGAGCAACGCGTGGAACTTCCGCGCACTCGCTGTCCATTTGCAACGCGCAAGTGGGCGGTGCACGAACTCCAGGCTGTTTCAGAAAGTATGGGCCAGTCCTCTCCCGGCGTTTGAGATCTACTGGTGAGGCACTTCACCACAGACCCATATCACAGCACCATAGCCAGATGGCGGCTTCATATCGTCGGCGCCCTGGCCCCGGTCTTCGACAAATTTCCATCAAATTTAATATTAAAATAGGCTTTGGTTTCGTAAAAAAGATCGATTAAAAATGGCATTTATATCAAAGGAGATCCAAAAATAACACAACTATAATTTTTTGGCCACGAAGTACTTAAAAATAAATATTGCGTCAGAAGACAGAATCAGGGCGCCAGCCTATTCGAGATACAATAACTCTACTAATATAATAATTATATTAAACATTTCAAAGCGATCGACATGACTGCTATGTACACTGCCCTTCAAGTGGTGCTCAGCACACTGTGGGCGAGGCTTTGGGTGCCCGTGTTGACGGCGTCCTCGTCAGCTCTGCAAGGGAAGAACAGGCACAAGTTAGAACGGAGTGACCTACAGAGTCGGAAAGAAGTGTGTAAATTGAAGAGATGAGTTTAAGACGCACCTTTGGCAGGGGAGGTGCCGGTGAGCGCGCGCTTGCCGCGAGCCCCCTTGGGGCTGCGGGCCTTCCTGGGCGAGGAGCGCGGCTTCCTGGTGCGGGAGCGCACGGCCACGGACGCCACGGTGCGCGGCGGCTGGCCCTCGGCGTTCTCGGCCTGCTCCTGCGGGGCGTCGGCGGCGGCGGCCTGGACGGGCAGGTTGGACACCAGGTCCGGGATGGGCATGGGCGCCGTCGGCGAGGTGGGCGACGGCGGCGCGGAGCTGTCTGTGGACACAACAAGAAGGGCGCGGTCAGGCTCGGCTGCGGTGGCGTAGCGTAGCGTCGCGTAGCGTGGTGACGCCGCCGCGACGACAGAGGCGCGCTCTAGCGGCCGCGCACCCAAGCGCGCCGCGGACTGCACTGCTGAGGGTCGAACCCCGGACCGCCCGGCTCGGCTCGGCTCCACCGCGACGCGGCACCGCGGGCCGCGCCAGCCACGCCCGGACCGACGCGGAGCCGCGCCGCGCGCCGGAAACAACGCCAGCAGTGCTCGCCCGGTGGCGGCGCCGGCAAAAGCTCCGGGTTGGGCGCGGTGCCGACACTGCCGGAGCGCGGAACGACGAGCCGGAGCGCGATGTGCGGCACGCCAAGTCCCGAAAGGCAAAACGCTCGCAAACGACTCACTTCACACTCACTGCACACTCACTGCAGTCACTCAACACTGACCACGAAATTTTTCACCGTACAAGTCCCACACTACTCCCACCACACAATTTGGAAACGAAACATTTTTAAAAGTCGTCCTAAAACGCGTTGCGTTTACCCATCCCACCTAGAAGTTGTATCAGGACGGGCAAACACAAGCTAAGCGCGTGTTTCCGGTACGCGAGTCGCCAGTCACAAGTCCGTCAACAATGACACAAGTCCGAGTCCGAATTCAAAAAGAAAATTATTTTTCGTATGATAAATGTTTTTGAGCATGTTAGAGACCACTGTTGGACAAGAAACTCAGTTTCTAAACTTTGAACTGTTTTCATGTCCATTTACGTTGCGAGTACGTACGTACTGCAAGTCAAGACTTGTCGGACTTGGACAAGTTTCAAAAATTTTCAAAGTTTTTTTTTTACCAAATTTTTAATTTAGTTCCAGTTTTTAGAAAACAATAATACTGTGTTGAGTTACGGAAAAATTTTAAAATTCACTAATTTTTTTTTCGGGGAAGTACCGAGGTGCGCACGACGCCAAGTCCCCTCACGGCTCCAGTCGGGAAACGCGTCCAAGTCGAACTCGAAGTTCGAAGGACCTCTCGCAACGGGCTACCCAAAGCACATCGAGTACTCACCAGTGTCGGAAGAGGAAGACTCCTCGGAGGACACCTCCAGGTCGACCTCGGTGTCGTGGACCTGCAGGCGGAGCTGCCTGGAGGGCCTGCGGATGGTGACGGCGCCCCGGCCGGCGTTCAGGGTGGCCACGGACGCCGCCTGGCCGCGCTGCGCCAGGATGCGCGCAAGGACGACGAACAGGTCGCCGAGGAGGCGATCCAGGTCCTGGATGTCGTCGGGGTTCTCGTCGCACCGCGGCAGTTGGAACGGGATGGCCATGTCGCTTCAAGAATCGTCACGCCGAACGAGACAATTTTGAAAACGCAAGTTTTTCCACGTCGCGAAACACGGCGACAAGTCCGAAATCACTTTTTTTCACTGAGGGGGAAATCCAGAGGCGGCAGCACAGCACTGCACAGCACGAAGCACTCAACACAGTCACTGCGAACTCGTCGGCTAGTCCGGCTCAGCACTCACGAGACTGACTCACTGACTACGGACTAACCAACGCACCCCAACGCGACTCGACACAGACTGACGCGACTCCCCTCGTCCGACCGACAGGCACCAGCTCTACAACTCCACTGGCGCGGCGTGCGTGGCGTGGCGGCACGGCCGCGGCCTGCACGGGGAGGTGCAGCACCACCCCCTCCACCGCGGAGCCACGGAGCGCTTCCAGCGACGGCCGTGGGGGCGCCACCGTGCAGAGCACGCAGAGCGCATCCCGGGGCGGGAAGGGGAAGGACAGGCAGCGGCGACTTCCCTCCCCCCCCCCCTCCCCGGTCGTCACCGGACGACAGCGCTCCAGCGCCCCAGCTTCGTTCGAAGGTTAGCCGAGTGGTCGTGACGACTGCCTCACATCGGCTGCCGCGCCGACGGCGATGGACCGTCAACAAATTCAAACAAACCGAAATGTGTCGTCTTCAACGCATTTCGAAAAAAAAAAAACAGCGACTTTGTTGAACTTGTTGCGGCCGAGAACAACTCGAGAGACTCGGAACGGAACGGCCCCTAATCGCCGCCGGGAGCAATAAGTTACACCATTGGTCGCGCCAAGTAGAACGCATGCGTATGAATAATGTATCGAGCCTCCTCCGCGTGTAAAAGTGTGCCTGTGTGTGCTCTGGCGGGCGCGCGTGTGTGAGTGTGTGTACAGTGGTGCGTGTGTGACTTGTGGGTGTAGCGACCGGGCAGAGCCATTAGGCCCGGGCTGACCTCTGAATCGGACAGGGAACCAGTTTCCCCGACTGTGTCCGTTCTGCGCCCACACTGTTGCACTCCGTGCTGCGCAGTGCCGCGCCGCGGACATGGACATCGTCACCTCATGCTCTCCCCAAAGCCGCGCGAGGTGTGTCGACCCCGACGGGCGATTCCGGCGAATCGTTTCGCGGCGCTGTCTCAGTGCGTGCGAGAGAGACCGCTAACAGATTGCGCGTGGCATGCGCGGAAGGGGCTCCGGGGCCAACACCCCGACAGCCGGTGCTATTTTGACCCGCGGATGGCGGAGTCGGCGGTCCGGGCACTCGTTTTTGGCGAGGTGCGTTCGGAGAGACGCCGCGATGGTCCGTCCAGACGACGGCGAGAGACCCGTGGCGCCACGGCGCGTTCTGCTGAGGTGGCCGTCGAGCGGCCGCTCTCTCTCTCTCTCCGCGGCGCGCTCTCCGTCCCACCCGCGACGCGCGATGCAGCGCGCGCCGTGCGTCAGTCGGGCCGCGATGCACGCGATGCAAGCGATGCAGTTCCCCTCCCCGCCGCCGCGAGGGCAGCACTCTACAGCGGCCGCGGCGCCGCGGCTCGCGTGGCGGGAAACCGCGCTCGCGCCGCGTGGAGTCGAGGAGGGGAGGGAGGGACGCGATGACGAAGTGACGCGCTACGTCATGGGGAACGCACGGTGTAGTGTAACGATGGCATCGAGGTGAATTTTTTGTGCGTCGGCCACCGCCGGTGCTCCACGCGACGATCGCGTTGGAATCGATCGATTTCGAGCGATCGGGTGTCTGTCGACGAGTGCAAAGGGTGCCCCACCCGTTGCTCACATGGAAACAGAAAGGGTGCCTACCCAGCCGGCGGAGGTCAGAGCAAAAGGGGTGCTGTCCACTGCGAAGGAAGGGTTGCCTACCTGGCGGGCGGCGCTGCCGCAGAGAGGCTCTTGGGTTGCCTGCCCTCCGGGCGGTGCGTCGCCGAGACGGAAGGGTTGCCTACCCGGCGGGTGCAGCACGGACAGTGAGTTGGGTTGCCTGCCCTCCGGGCGGTGCGCCACCGAGACAGAAGGGTTGCCTACCCACCGGGCGACAGACGTGCTCGAGATTGCCCCGCCGCCACTTGTCCGGCAAAAACGGGATAACTTACAGTGGCGCATCGGAAATTGGCGGGCAGGGCGCCGGAAGGCCGGCAGGCCGGAAGCGACGCCGAGGGAAAATATAATTGGCGACGGCGCGGCTGCGTCCGCGGCGCGTCCAGCAGACTCATTCCGAGAGTCGCTTTCGTCGCTCTGTCTCTCTCGCGCTCATGGGGCGTGCTGCATGGGTGCGAGAGAGACAGAGCGACGGAAAGGACTCAGTCCGCAGGCGTGGCCCCGCGCGGCGTTAGGGGCGCGACGGCGGCGGCGCGGCTCGGACGCAGGCGCTGTATCGCCACTCGTAAACAAGAGAGAGCCAATCCCAGGACGTTCGCTCCGCCGAGTGGAACGGAAAGAGAGCAACGCACAGCAACGCGGCGCCGCCAGTGTAGGAGCGTAGTCGGTCAGCAAGTGCAATATCGGCGGGCAGGCCACGGCAGGCGGCGGGGCTGTCGGGGCTGTTTTAAAGTTATGGCCGGCACTGCATGCAGCTTGTGCACCGGGCAGAAACGCCCGTCGCCCTCATCGTTTTATATGTGCCCCGGGGAGAGCTGGGCGGGGCGCGGCGGGGCGGGGCGAGGGGCCCCGGTCGTGGCGGGCTCTGCTAATGTGGCCGTTCCATTTGGGGACGCCGAGGTATACGACGGGACCGCTTTCTTCCGTGGGA
The DNA here is from genome assembly GCF_012932325.1 of Thrips palmi. Lineage (NCBI taxonomy): Eukaryota > Metazoa > Arthropoda > Insecta > Thysanoptera > Thripidae > Thrips > Thrips palmi. The sequence goes on from NW_023144634.1 coordinate 7,095,609, forward strand.
AAAGGGATTGGAGTGCATGTTTGCGCGCTGGTATACGCGCGCCCCGCGCCAGCCGAGCGCCGGCCGGCAGGGCGGCCAACTGCGCGTGCTAAAATGGAACGGCCGTCTGTTGGCGACACTGCCGAGGGCACCGCGTGGCCGCAGCGCCGTGACTTCCCCGACGGCGGGGGCGACTTCGTGCGGGGAGCCTCGCGTTCGCGGGCCAAGGAGATGTTGTCGAGATGATTTGTCAGGAGCCCACCAAGCCGACACTGGCGTAGGATGGGCTGCCTACCCCCTGGGCGCTCCGGCCGGGGTGGGGTGCTGCTGCTCGCCAGAGACCCTCTCGGCTCGTCTCCGGAGGGTCGCTGCCCGCCGCGCTGCCCTCCCCGCCTCCTCGTGTTACTCCTACCTGAACTGCAACAAATGACGTGGATCTAGGGCCGCCATTCGTCGCTGGGTGGCAATGAGTGTGATTGTGCCACTCTAATCCGAAAAGCTGCCGCCGGCACGGGGGTTCGAACCCGTGACTGCCGCGTTTAATCAGGGCGCGAGCTCCTCTCGGACGGCTTGACCGTGCCGGGTGCGTTCTCGCTCCGGGCCCGGCGGTCGCCAAGTGACCGACAGTGACCGCGCTAAGACGCTCATTTGTTTATCCTGCAGCCGATCCGCGGCGGGTTTAGCGAGGTGACCAGCCCCAAAGGGTGTGTTAATAGCTCCGGCTTTGGGGCTGGACTAGCCTGCGGCGCGGCGGGGCGGGGCGGGGCGGGGCGAGCGCCGTCATATATCTCCCGGTCCATTCCTCTTACCTAAGCCTTGCCGTTTGCGCGGCCGTCCGTCCGCCCCACTGTGTAATTGCGGGATGAACTGCCCGGATTGATGTCTCCGATTTCGTGTTCTGCTCCAAAATTCGCTCGCTTGAGGGAGCGGGGAGGTTCATTGTGAAGCCGCCGTCGGCCGTGGCTGGCGCCATTGAACGTGCAGTGCTTGAAAATGGAGGTGTCAAGGACAGGTAGGCAAATATAGAACACTAGTAAGGCAGGTTATCAAAATTTATTCGTTCAACAACAGTTTACAGGATCGCGTCTGCCGCGTGGACTGCTGGCGCCGCAACACCTCAGCCCCGTGCCGTCCCCTCCCTCTTAGCAAAAACCTGCGGCGGTCCTCGTCGCAAGAAACGAAGCGGCGGAAGTCGGAAAGACGCGCGGCCCCGCCGAACAACATATTTTGAATAAATGCCCCTGGCAGTAAATCTCCGCCCGATGCATTACACACACCCATATTTTCCGCGCAAATCTTTCATGCATGAGAAATTTATGGGGTGAGCGTGCGCGAAGATTTTGAGTTATGGCGTGTTTCTTCCCTGAACTTGTGCCACTGCGACTCCTTGGCCACCGTCTCGCTCGCACTCGAGGGGCGAGTCCCGCGGGGGTGCGAGAGAGACGGAGCGACGGAGCGCCGCCGCCGGGGTTGGGGCTGTGGCCAACGGGCTGTGTTTATGGAATTAGGCGCGGTGTCGTGGAGACGGGGCCAACTCTTTCCGGCCCTACACTCTCGCCGGCCGAGGGTTGCCGCCCCGCCCCACCCCACTGCCTAATTCGCGTCCCCCGAGAACCGATCGCGACAAACTCCAACCCTTCCGCCCCTGCGGCAGCCTACTCGTACCCGCTTCCCCCCCTCTCTCTCTCCTCTCTCTCTCTCTCTCTCTCTCTCTCTCTCTCTCTCTCTCTCTCTCTCTCGGCCAAACGAGCGTCGATAAGCGGTGGAAAAATGGCTCGGCTCGTCACGGCGCGGCGCCGCGTCCCGGTGGGGCCGCCGGGGATGATGCCGTAATTGGCACGCGGCGCTCTGTCTCTCTCGCACCCCTGCGGAACTTTCTGTGAGTGCGAGAGAGACAGAGCGCGGTGTCTCTGCCGCCAGTAATTGGGGGATCAAGACGCGAGAGCGAGACGCGGCGGCGCAAAAAGAATCAAGAAAAAGGGCGCATTATGTGAGATTATGCTGGGGCGATCGAAGCGCGCCCTGGCATGAGTTACTGCCGGCCGGGGCCGCGCCGGGGCGGCGTGCCTCGCAGGATGGATGACCGCTGGTCATTCTGGGTGAGTGGCCACCCCTTTCTACACGCACTCCAGCCCTGCCGAGCATTCAGAGGACCGTTCTGTCTCTCTCGCACTCTTATGGAGACCCCACGAGTGCGACGGAGACCAAGCGACGACTCGTTCTGAATCGCTCGACTGTCCAGGACACCCGGGCCCCGGCCTGGCCACCCCCAGAATCGTGTCGCCACTCCAGACACACAGACAATACCTTCCGTTGGTTTTCCGATGAGGAGACCGCGAGCGGCACGCCGATGCAGCGACGGTGGGAGGACTCGTTGAAAGTCATGGCAGAAATAAGTTGGAGGAGTTGAATCTCACTTTCAACATAAGTGTAGAGACCACTACTCCACTTAGTCCGACGCCGACTTGTCCACGCTGTGGCGTGCTGTGGCGCGCCGCGGAGGGCCGCTGGAGGGGAGGCTCCGCCGACGGACCTATTTCTACAAGGTTCCCAGCACCAGAGATAGTCTCATTCAACAGAGCGCACCTAGGCAAGGACTGTTATCTGCGTCTAATCCGTGGCAACTCATGGCGGAGCGCTCAGTCAACGCTCAAACAAAGAAGGGCTATGTTACAATTTTACTCAAAAGTTACTCAATAAAACGCGAACTCTTTCCCAAAATTCAAACCGAAACAGCGAATTTTTTAAGAGAGGTGCGGGTATGCCCCTTATCAACAAACTGACAACTCTCCATGATCTTATCACACTGCAGCTCTACCCAACTTGAACAAAATACGTTTAGAAGCACTCAGTGAATTGGTTCCGAAGAGGCAGGCCGTCCAAGCGGCGTCCCCGGCGCGTCCCCGGGCTGCGCTGGGCTGGTCGTCGCCGACGTGGAAGTCCCGGGGCCCGTCGGTGAGCTGGAAGAGTTAGATCTGGCAGGCTCAAGCAACACTGCCGAGATCCCGACTTCCAACTCGCCGCCAGGCCCGCACCGCCGAGATGAGCAGGGCGTTGACGGCGTCCTCGGGGTGCTGGCCGTGCTGGCCGTGCTGGCGGTGGCGGTCACCGCGCCGGCCCGACAACATGACACCTGCCCGCGCTGCCGGGGCCGTACTGACGAGAGCAGATACACCTGACTTGCAGACGCCCCGGGCCTGCCCAGGGTCCTATATAGCCTGTCCGACTGATAAGCGAGAGATAAGGGGTGCGGAGCGACGCGGCGCGGCACGGCGCGCCGGGGTGGGCCATACCGCGGGCTGCCCCCCCCCCTCCCCGGCCCTTCTCCTGTGCCGCCGTGGCGCCTACAACTATCACCTCACGCAGAAAAAAAGATTTCGGTGTCCGATTTTCCAGGGCCGGTTCCCCGTTCCCGCCTCAGGACATGACGCGGGCGCGACGTCGCTCGGGCGGGTCTCGCTGGCCTCCTTCGGACACATCATGGCCGTGGCGGGATTACGCGGAATGCAGCAGATAAAGGCACACGTGCAACGCGACTTGCTCAAACAGGGCCTCGGCCAGGCAAAGCCTCGCGTGAGTCAAGCTTATCCGCGAACGTGACGTGACGTCACAGTCTTTGACGGCCTCGTCGCTTGGAATGGGCTGGGCAGGAAGAAAAGGATGAGTAGCTGGAGATTCGAACCCCGAACTAACGACTGCAGGACGGCACTGCAACCAACTGCGCCACCGGAGCACGCTGGGTCGGTATTGCGATCCAGCGACCTCATACCACATGCCTGCCCCTTTAACCCGTGTCCCGTTCAACGCACCGCGCCCACCCCAACGCGGCCGAGCCGCTCCCCCACCCACGCGGCCACACACGCACACACACGCACACATGCCATGGCAAGTGTATTTCACCTTCTAATGAATAGCGCGGCTTTCAAAGGCAAGGGGTGGCAGTGGGGTGGCATCCCTGCGCGGACCACCCCGGCCTGATGGCCCTTAATCGGAATGGTTTTGCTTAGCAGTTGGCACGATTAACTAATAATCTGCGGATGACTCGGGTGTCACCGAAGTGTCACCGACCGAGCCTCGTCGCCGCGATGTCCGTCCAGGCGGAAGTGACGAGTCGGTGACGCGTGCCGCGGGCAGGGCGGGCAGGGCCAGGGCAGGGCCAGGGCAGCCGAAACGCGCAGGGGTGCCATCTGTCCCCGCGCGACACGCGAGCAGCATCAGGTTGGCCAGCGTGCGCCAGCACAGCCGTAATCTTTAAAACTAACAGCAATAAAACTGAGGGCACGGGGGTGGTATTCGAACCCGATGCGCCTCGAAAACTCGTCCGGGATACACGGCAAATGCCCGAGGTCGGCGTCCGCCGTGCGGTGTCCGCGGTGATTCCGCACATTTTCCAGTGGGGGCGCCACCTGCGCCGCGCCGCCAGTGTATGAGGCGGCAGTGATGCGTGTGCGATTCGACTCACCATTTCCTCGCACAATTATTCCCCATGTTTGAGTGATTGCGCGTCGTTCTGAATGGACGACAGAGCGAGACAGAGCGCGTGGAAGTAATGCGGGGGAGGTCTGTTCGTCTGCCCACGTGACACGCTTGGCACCCGCTCGTGGCGTGGGCGACACCGCTTCGACCAATCGAACCGCGTGTCCTTATCGAACCGCTATCGAGATGATCGGGGCGACTCAGAAGGACTCGCATAGGCAGGATCCTCTCCTCGTCCTTTCGGCCCCTTGAATTATTTTCGTGAGGAATATTTTCACGGAACGGCACGTGCGTCTCTCACTGTTATCATTTTCGTAGAGGTTTCCAGGGTTGGTCATTGTTGCGATTGCCGCCATTATTGTTAAGGAGGTTCCAATTTCAAAACGAGAAACCAGAGGGAAATCTCAGGTTCATACCCAGATTTTTCTGTAATTTATTTTTAGCGCAATGGTAGCTGAACTATGTATGTCTGTAAGTACGTATGTATGTCAACATACTACACCCAACCTAATGTTAGGTGGTCGTCTTTCTTGGCAGTACTTTTTGCTCTAACGGCGGGTATTCGAACCCAAGTTGTCACTGGCTCCAAGAAGCCGTGGCGAGCAACAGGACGGCCGGCCGGTAGCTCGATAGGGCTCAAGCCTGTCCCTTATCTATCGACTGCTCGTGATCGGCCGATCGTCCCGGCCGAGGTGTTTCGCAATTAATCCGAGGTGCCTTATCAGGGCAATGTAATCACCGACATTTCTGAAGCGACGGCGCGGACACCGTGGCGGACACGCCGCGACGGCCCTCAGAACTGCCCGCTGATTGGCTAGTCGGCAGCTAGTAGGCAGCTGCCACGAAACCACGACTCATTCCCGAACCAGAGATTACTGTCGGCCTTGTTTTTGAACGGGAACCCGGGAACCGAAAAACGCAACTTTTCCAGAGTTTTCCCGCGGCGTCAACAACCGATAGCTTGGCGGTGGTGGTGGCGGAACGGGGACCGAACGGGTGAATCGAAATAGAGTCATTGAACTGGAGTCTGTTGGCTTATTGGACGACACGTTTCTCGTGGGACCTGGAGGGCTTGGGGGAGGGGGAGGGGCCCTGGATAGCGGGAGGGCGGGGCTTGTATAAACACCTGAGATTACCTGCGTACACATTCGAACGGCACCTAGCGCGCGGCGCGGCCCTGCCCTGCCCTGCCCGGCCCTGCTCGGCCCTGTGACGCCGGTGGGGTTCTCCTTATCTGCCGATAGAGATCTCCCAAGGAACGTCCGTCAAAACGACACAAGTTTCGAACGGCTGGCTGCTTTGCTTGCCGAGGCTTGCCCAGGCTTGCCCTGCCAGAGTCATGCTCTCCGACGTTCATTCAGTACAAACCGATCCGTAACCTTCCCCTTCGCGCGGCGAGGGAGGGGAAAAAATGCAACAAACACAATAGTCACTAATCCCTGGTGTACTCCACTGCTAATACCTCGGCCGCTGGAATTCTTCATCAGTCTCCAGGATTATTACTCATTTCGTCTTTGGGAGTTTGGCGGCGCCGCGACCGTCTAGCCTCCCTCGGGGCTTAGCGGTGATGGATCGCGCGGCGACACTGTAACGTCACAGCACTGTCTCTCTCGCACGCCTGTGGGGCACCCCGAGAGCGCGAGAGGGACGGAGTGTTTGGAATCAGGCAGCTCGAATCGACACTGGCAGAACGCAGATCGCTGTGGAGGACTCGCGGGCAGCCCAAATAATTTCAACCGAGCCGAGCGTGCGGTCTATGATTTACTCCGTTTCGTCCGTAATCGCGCAGGAGTCTCATTCCAAAAAGTGTCTCGTCTCTGTCTCTCTCGCGCCCGTGGCGGCATGCGCTATGAGTGCGAGAGAGACCGCGAGGGCACGATTTATGGCGAGCGACATCTGCTTCGCGCTCCTCCGGGATGACCGCGAGGCCCGTGCCCGCCGTGGCCGTCCCCTACACTGCCTGGTCAGATAATTAATTCCCCACGGTCATCGTCACTTTAGCCAGGAGAAAAGAGAGCACTGCCGGCCAAATTAATTTGCAGTTTCGGCGAGTTTCGGTCAGGCGCGCTCGCGTCAGGCCAAGTGGGGCAGCGCGAGGAAAATCGGCGTCAGGCGGGGAATGAACCAGGGACCATTCAAAACTCAGAGTGTGCACGCAACATTGTGTAAAATACCAAGATAACCTCTTTTCCGAGCGAGGGTTTGTGCGTCACCTTTTCAAAATACTCCACTGTGCTGAGTACTACTCTTCGAGGCGACCCTTGAACAGGCCCGGCCCAGCCCACCGGCTAGCAAGACTTCTTATCAATTGGCTTACTGCGCATCGCGGCATCGAGGTGTTGCAGGCGGCCGGACCGACACTCCTAGAAAACGGCAGCCCATCCACGTCATAAACTTTTTCGTCTTTTTTCGCCCTTTTCGCTGTTTGTTTCCGAATGCCGCCACCCTGCTGCACTCCACCCCGTTGCTGCTGTCTCTCTCGCACTCATGGGGCGTCCCGCAGGAGAGAGAAAGGCAGTGTCCAGGCCCGAGTAGTCGGCACATAAATCCATCGGGGACAAGTGAGGCGGATGCTCCGAGCGAATCCAAGGAAGGGCAGAGCCGAGATGAAGAAGCGCGAGTTCCTCCGGTTCCTCCGGGGGGCGTGATGTGAGCCCGGGCAGAAAACGCCGTAATCATCCTAGCAAGAGAGACAAATTACTTCTTTTAACTGGGTTTCTTTTTTCCGCCAGTGTCTTTGAGACCCTGGCTGCCGCGGGCCGCGGGTTCGACTCCGGCCGGGGCGGCGTACTCCGTTTCGGCCTCCTCAGTGGTAAGGGCGCGCCGTTGTGGCGGTCGAGTCCTCAGCGCGCCGCCTCACAAATCACAGCGCTGCTACTGCACTGCGAGGCGCCGCCATTATAAATGCATAAATTAGGGTAACGCCGCGGTCCAGCCGAAGGCCGCGGGGCAGAGGCGCTTCTAGCCGGACCGGCCGAAGGGTCCCACATAAATATCGGGCCAGATTTATGGCGAACGCGGCCAGAGTCCAGGCCAGTCCGTGCCGTCGGCGCCCTGTCTGCGTGCCAAAGGGGTGCGAGAGAGACAGAGTGTACAGCAGCCCGCTGGCCAAGGGCCGCGTCGCGACACGTGTTCGCGGACACTGTCCGCGCAAGCAGTTACGCAACACGGTTTGAATCGCAATCACGCCGCGATTACGTTTCACCGTCGCAGTCGTCGGCCTGCTTGGCTCCAACAGTGGAGCTGGCTGCCTTTCCAAAATGTGTTTTGGTTGTTTTCGGCTGTGACGTCTTCACGTCGAGGGTGCCAACGACACGGACCGAATCGGCCGATTACCAATTCGCAAGGAATGTGCGTGTCTGTGAGGGGTGGGGGTGTGCGTGTTGAATCGGAGTGTGTAGGGGTTGGCCCCGGGTTGGCCCCGGGTTGGCCGAGCCAAGAGGGTCCATGGGGCCCTACTGGACAAATTTATTGCCCCGAACTGACCGAGAGAATCGGGTGGACAGGACAACTTGTGCGTGTTGCGCTCCCCCTCCCCTCCCCCTCCCCCTCCGCATCCGGCGGCGCACAGTTTCGCCAAGGGGTTCTCTTTTTCCTGTAATGAGGGCAGACTCGGACTAGTCGCCCTCTGCCGGCCGAGCGGGTGGAGCAAGAAAGGCTCTTTTTTGGATTCAGTGGCGGCTTTTTCGGAAACGTCTTCCTGCAGTGAGTTTGTCGTGAGATGCCGAAGCAAAAGCTGGCTGCTCTCTTCAAAGCCAAGGCCGCGCTGTTAACCCTGTTAACCCAGATAACGCACGCCTTCGCGGCCTACCCGTCAAAATGGCAACAAAACAGGGAGAGCGCACTGTAAGGACTCTACCGTTATCACGGCTCGCCAGTTTCGGCGCCGCAACATTTTCTGCAGGGAGAGTATAAATCCTGGGCATTCACCCTCGTCCGACTTCGTGGAGAAAGAAACACGCGCACACGCACACACGCGCACGTACACCGTGGGGGATGTCTGGCCATTGTCATCCAAATGCCGGGCAGTGCTGGCATCGCAGAGCAATTAGACCACTCTTTGGCTCCTGTTGCAACTGCCTGACGCCGCTGCCCCGCGCTGCCTGCCCTCGCCTGCCCCGGGGGTTGTAAACAAGGACCTAAGGGTGCGGCCGGGGTGCGGCCCCGCGAGGGAACGACGGGGAAAAAAGTAAATTAATCGACTTGCAACCGGAGAGTGGAGATGATGACATTTCTATCTGAAATGAAGCGGGACGAAATTAAGCAGCATGTGTTTGTCGTTGCTGCAGGCTCATCTCTCTTTTTTTTTCAGGTACTTTTTTTTCTGTCCAAGATTTAGAACGGACTTTATGCTAATAAAGTGATGATGACGAGCGTGTTTGCAAGAGTCCACGACAAACAATGGAGCTTTGTTCCGGCTGCGTTAACAAAATTTCATTTTTCTGTTCTCGTTTTGAAGTTGGCCTCGCGAAAGAGTAACGGTGCTGGCGGCTCGGTGTCGGCCCGACGGTATTTCCTGGCTCTGATAAGGAGAAGTAGGGCGCACCTTGGCGATATCGACGCCTTTTCGAGAGTCGCTCCACTTATTCGACTCATTCGGACTCATTGGCCGGCCGGCCAGCGGGTAACTAGAGCTCCTCTGGGCCACGTCCCATCGGCCCGCCTCGTGACTAAGCCCACGTCTCTCCTCAAAGAGCATTCGAAATTACAAAATGACAAACTCACGCAAGCCCATTTTTCGACTCAGGTGGTTTTTTTTTCCTTCTTTTTCTCTTTGCCTCATCTCGCCACCCTTCCGAAATGAGAAAGTAAAGATTCACTTTCACCCCCGCCGCGCTTTTGTAATCCGTCGAGGAGGTCATTAATCTGGCTCTGCCTTATGCTAATGAGTAATTAGGACTCGTCTTGGTGTGGCGGCGCCTTGGGAGCGGAGGCATGGTCGCGCCGTGGAGGTAGGCAACGCAGGCAACGCAGGCAACCGGCGTCGCGTTAGTCCGCCTCATCGGGCACCGCGATCGGGTTAAATCAGGTGTGAGGCATAATGCGGCTAGCCCGCGCTGTCGCTGCCGATCATTGCTATTATTATTTTCGCAAAAGGATCAAAACCGTATGAATAAGCGAGCACCTGCGAGGGATCGCGAGTGAGGCAGACATGGGCGGTGATCCCCTCTCTCTCTCTCTCTCTCTCTCTCTCTCTCTCTCTCTCTCTCTCTCTCTCTCTCTCTCTCTCTCTCTCTCTCTCTCTCTCACACACACACACACAGGCCGATCACGAAGTCTCCCCTACCGGAGGGCCGACTGCAGTGACTGCACCGGGGGAAGGAATTGGATACATGCTCACTTATCCACTGGGGGTCATCCGGGGCGAGGCCGGGCGAGGCCGGCGAAGCGAAGGGGTGGGGGTGGGGGGAGACAACGAGCAGCCCGACAGATTTAATCGGATATGAATCGCAACCTGTCCCTTCTTCCTCTTACACAATTTTCCGTCCGTGGATTCAATTGGAATTACGCGTTTAACTCGAGTCGGGCGACAGCTGCGCTCTCTGCCACACCGCCGCCCTCCGCGCCCAACTTTTTGTTTCGTCTTTTCAAAAAAAGAGGAGTTATTCGGCGTCCCATGGACATGTTGCGCCCGGCTTGCTCCTTACCGGCTCGGTTTCGAATTTTCGGCGCCGGTGGGTGGAGGGAGGCAGGGAAGTCCTGGCGCGGCCCTCTGCCCCCGGTCAGTCACGGCTTCGACTCGCCCGCGTGGCCTGCGTGTCTCGCGAGCATTACGGCGCCATCCACATGTCAAAGGGCGATTAATCTCAGGAGCCGGCCTACATATGTTTTTTGTTTCACCTTAATGTGTTTTCGGCCGGTAAGTGGACCGAGGGGGCAGGCGGGGCAGGCCGTGGCAAGCGGAGTCGCGACATATTGACTTGATTTCGGGGGCGACCCTTCTGTTGCGGGTATTAGTTTTGGAGCGGACTGACTACTGGCGGCGATTGGCGCAGATGACGTGGTGTCACCTCGGGCCCGGCACGCCCGGCACCGTGCCGCCGCCTCCCTCGCGGCTCCCATTACGCTGCAGCTGCGGGGGACGTCCCTCGGGAGCCTCGCAAACATCATCGGGTCGACGCACAGTCTCACAGCAACATTCAAAGCGCCGGGCTTGTGTGCTGCGCTGGGCCGGCTGGGCGGCTGGCCCCGGCAGGGCCTCCCGCCTGCGAGGTAGGCAGCGCAGCGCGTTCCACGCTGCGGTGTGCGACGGGCCGGCCTATGCTGCAGGCTGCAGGCGCCCCAGGAGGGGCTGCGCGCGGCCCCGCTCCACCGCCGCGGCGGACTGGCGGACACCACGTGGCGCGTGCCGCTCGGACTGCGTGCGTGGAGCGCCTCTCTCGCTCTCTCTCGCACTCGTGGCGCGGCGGGTAGCGCGTGCGAGAGAGAGGGAGGTCCGTGATCGGGGGTCGTTCCGGTACTTGGCGCCGCCACACCTGGCCTGGCCCCGTCAGCCCCGTCAGTATAATCAAGTGCAGCCAGTGGCGTGCTGCGCTGCGTCGCGGACACGTGGGCGTGGGCGGACGGAGCGGGGCGGAGATGCAGAAAAGCGCTCGACCGCGACAGATTTTGGACGCGATTGTCGCGCCCTCTGCCGACAGGTGCGCGCTGGCCGGGCCGCACAGTGGGCCAGAAGCCACGCCACCTAGCGGCCGCGGTCCGCACTAGGCCGGCCTGCCGTCCGGAGCCGAAGGGTGCTTCAGACCGGCCTGCTCGGTTCGCTCTATTTATTCGCACCTCGTCGCCGCGAGGCGCGGACGTGCGAAGAAGGCCGTCGATCGGCCGGATTATTGGCCGCTATCTTGCGTCAACACACTTGACTCGATGACACTACGTGGAGTAGTGGCCGCCGCCGCCAGCCCAGCCACACATCTGCACCGCCGAAATCCTTTTCCATTTGCACCCCTCTCCCCTCTCTCTCTCCCTCCCCCGCGCCGCCACGGACCGCCGCTTCGGTTTCACGCTCGAGCGCCGCCTTGCGTGACAGTGCCGAGCGGGGGATTAGTGCATGGACGCAAACGGACCCAAATATGAATCAGTTTGGAATAAGTCGAATTGTGACGGCAAATTTTTACTCTTTATTATTGTTATTATTATTTTGTGTGTATATGACGTATGTCGTGTTGTAAAGATAAGGGCCTGCACTGGAAGCAATAAAGTGCACTTTCGTTCAAGTAACTGGCCGCATTTTTCCTCCGACAGAGTCACATTTTGATTCAAAATGCGAAATAATTTGTCATTCGTTTGTTTCCCTCCTTGACATTGATCCTTTTGCAGCACCGGCAGTGTGACCTTGGTTTTCTAGCTGTTTCAGTTCTTTGCAACGCCATGCCAGTGTCTGATGGGTGGCCTACGCCGCTGCAGCAGGCAGCGGCCTTCGGCACCGTCAACGTGTCAACGCACTTCAGCGCCGGGGAGGTAGGCATCCCCTTCGACTTTCGCGGGAAACGTTTCGATATATTTCTCATGACGCTCAGCTGGTTTGGGCACGCCTTCTTACAACTAACCTTTACGTCCTCCCGGACCAGACAGGGGTTAAGGTCGGACGCAGATAACTTCGGATGATATTCTGAACACCAAGTTCCGAGTTGCTGACCTCAGATAGGCTTCTCCGTCTTTACCGTCCACTACCCGCTGGCTGTTGGCAAAGCCCGGGGCTGCGAGGTCACCGAATTTGATCTAAAGTGGAGTGTTGTTAGTAAATTTTTACCAAAATGGTGTTGGAATATCCACTCAAGTTGTGGGAGAAGATCCAAGACTTGCATCGACAGGATGAAATTTCAATGTTAGACAAGTGGGACCCAAAACGAGTGGCGGGTGTGAATGTCGTTCTTCTGGGGCCTCCAGGCTCTGGGAAAGGTACTCAGGTTAGTAGCTGAATATTGTCAGAAATGTGTTGTCGCTCGGTTCAATTCAATGTATTTTTCATTTAAAAGTCTTTCTGTGGTTTGGCTTCATTTTGTTGATGACAGCCATATTTTTACCATGTAGGTACATCAATCGGTACAAGTTGCTGATGTTCGTTGTTTTACTTTTCCAGGCTCCTAAAATGAGGGATGAGTACAAAGTATGTCATCTTTCCACTGGAGACATGCTTCGGGCTGAAGTTGCTTCTGGATCTGATCTTGGTAAAAAGCTCAAGGAAACAATGGATGCTGGTAAGTAAATGCTGTCATCTCTGCTAACGACAGTGCCTGCACTTTTTCTGTCACACCCTGAATTCACCCTAGCTAGGCCCTATATTGGATATTGCATGTTACTTAGCCGAGTGATACTCTATGAGTCTTCTTTGTCTCAATTTTAATGTATGGTTTTGTTCTTTACTCATCCAGGTAAACTAGTGAGTGATGAACTTGTGGTGGATTTAATAGCAACGAACCTGAACAAAATTGAGTGCAGGAATGGTTTCCTGCTGGATGGATTTCCGCGTACTGTTCCCCAAGCCAACAAGGTAAAGCATAGTTCATTCCTTCGTATTGAATAAAGGTTAATAATCATGCAAGTAAGCTGGTGCTGACAAGTGTTTTCTTGCTACTGGTAGCTTGACAATCTTCTGGGAAAGCGAAACACAAGCCTAGATGGTGTGCTGGAATTTGCCATTGATGACAGTCTCTTGGTAAAACGAATTACGGGGCGTCTGATTCATCCAGCAAGTGGAAGGTCGTACCATGAAGAGTTCCACCCACCTAAAAAGGCCATGACTGATGATGTATGTAATTTATAACATTTTTGAGTTGTTTCCATTTCTTTTGACACTATTTCCTCATGTATTGTTACCTGTAACGTTTGCATTCAGATCACTGGAGAGCCTTTGATTCGCCGATCTGATGACAATGTAGATGCTCTGAAGAAACGTCTGGATACCTACCATCAGCAAACGAAGCCTCTTGTCGAGTACTACAAGCGACAAGGTATAACAGCTTTCAATACTAGTAATTGTTTTTATCTCATTTTCTGAATTTGCTAACTGTGTTCCCTTTCCAGGCATCCACTACAGACTGGATGCTGCTATGCCAGCTGACCAAGTCTTTTCTCGCATCAAGAAAATTTTTGGACGCTGTGTGACGTCTGAGGAGGCAGGTCGGGCTGCAATTTGAGTTGCTAATTGGAGTTTTAGTTTACTAGGTGGGTTCTGACATTTGTGATGTCTCCACTTCACCTTAATTAGACTCTGCTGAGATGACTATTTAAGCAACACTGTTAAATAAAATCATAACATTTCCAACAAAAGAACTTCTGACCTTCATTATATCTTCATTCAATATTGATTATAAATTGTATCTGCAATGCAGAGGGAGGTCTGGAAGAGAAAGTGTTGGTATTTTTATGTTCTGTACATTTACAAAATGTGTGTCTATTTTTGCCAGTGCTGGCACTGAAATTAATATTCGCACTACCAAGAACATAAATATCTTTACATTGGAAAGTGTGTCATTGCTAGGAGCATCGGTGTTGGTTTAGTACAAGTCTGCCAAGTCAAATAAAATGTTACTTTGTTGTCATTTGGTTACCTTACATTTATTACCGCATAAGAGGATGTACATCTTAAGATAACATCAATTTAATATTAACATTCATCACTTCCTAAAGGTTACTTGACTTGCACTCCAGTAAGGGATGGTGCCGTCACATTGCCTTTACCAGGTACTTGAAGTGCTACTCCTTTATAGGTGGCAACTTTGTTTCCGTCAGTCTTTAGATCAGGTGCAACAGTCTCAAAAATTTTGTGTTTAGGGTTCAAAACAGAGTCCGGGTTCCTTGGGTATCCTTCTACATGAACCTGAAATTAAAATCCAAGCAGACATAATTAGGATGGGCTTACACTCATTTTGTAGTAGCTTTTGAAAATTAACTGACTTCAACATTTTTTTAACATTTTTTTTTTTTTTTTTTTTTTTGGGGGGGGGGGGAATGGGCATTATAACTGTACTTACATGGTCTCCAGGTAACGCCCCAGCAGGAGGGTTAAGAATTTCAACTTTCTCTGGTGTGCTAGCACACATCACCATGGCTTGAGAGGTGACTCCCCTCATCTTAGCTGGCTTGAGATTGCATAGCAGGACTGCCATTCGATTTTGCATCTGTTCAATTGGAACAAATTTCACTAAACCACTGACCTGCAGAAAACAGATAAAAGAAAAGGTGGTGGGTCAAAATTAGCTCTCTCTCTCTTATATTTCATCGATTGATAATGTCAGGGTAAAGAATCTTACCACGGTCCGAGGCTGCTCTTCTCCAACATCAACTTCTTCAACATACAATGAATCAGCATCGGGATGCTTTTTGGCAGTAATAATGCGACCAACTCGGAAATCAAGACGGCTCACATCAACAGGAGCTTCTTCCTTGGCTTGATTCGCATCCCCAGATGCTTTCTTGGGCTGTTCCTTTTTCTCTTTCTTGGTTGCTTTTGCAGGTTTAGCTTCAGTGGCTTCAACGGCTTCAGCTGAAACAGGTAAATTAAAAATGAACAAAAGCAGATTAAGTGACAGTCTATATTTGAAGAAGTTATATACCTTTAATCGGTGCAGAGGCGGATGTACACATACTAGCACCTGCAGCACGAGGGAATGGGGGTCTTGGTATCTGCGAAAAGAAAACATAAAACACAACATTTAGTATCACACAGTGGTATCTGCTGACAAGAATTAACACAAACAAGACCAACCTGTGGAATGTTGTTTCGCACTTCCAACTTCGTCAACAGACCTTTTTGCTCATCAACCTGACGTCTAAGAACAGCATTTTCGTGGGTCAATCTAACAGTCAGATCGCGGTTCCGCTTTTCGATAAAAAGAGATGTCAACTCTTCAAGCTGAAACATAAATTTACAAGCAATTAATGTGACTGACATTGTAGGTTTCCTTCTATCAAAAAAAGGGTAGATTCTCTGAGTAAGTAAAAACTATAATTGTTTTCATAAAATGCCAGAACCTCAGACTGATGAAATAATATGAGGGAAAACATTAGGTGGGCGACTTAACCTAATCCTACCTCAGCTTTCAGAGAAGAAAGCAGCTGTTCGGACTCAAAGGCACGCTTTTTCATGCGGTCTAAGTCCGCCGGACTGATAGTAGCAGATCCAGGGGGAGGTGTCATTTTCACCACGAGAATTATCAATTAATTTATTGGCAAAAACTTGCAAACAAGGAACCACGCCAGCAAGGACCGAAAGAACGATACAGGCGCAGCAAAGATTTTTCATCACAAAATCCTACCAATGGAGGCTACATCCGAACTCGCTCTTCCGGATGCAGCCCTTTCTATGTTTCCATCTTAAATTCCATTAACCTACCCTTTCATAAGCCAGGTTTTTACGACTGTATGGAACTTTAGTCAGCGTTCTAAAAAAAGGTGATGAGAAAAGAGTCATTATAATCCGAGAGTACACCTTGTTGATGTTTACAATGAATTGTGAGTGAGCTCCGGAGCGCTGTCTGCTAGTATGAGAAGTTTATTTTGCATGAACTAGTAATCTCTCCCGTGAGTTTCGTCTCGCCGGTCTGGTTTCGCCCGGGTGGCCGATGGGATAGCTACAGCTCCGTTTTGTTGCCCGTTGTTGCCGTCTAACCTCACGATAGACGTCGGCGATGTTTTTCTAGTGTTATTTTGATGTTTGAATTCTGGCATTAAAGTGCCAAAATGTCTGGCTCAATCGAAATCCCGCTCAGGGAAACTGATGAGGTGCGTAACTAGCTGTTTCTAATCCCAAACTGCTTTGTGTTAATGAAATATCTACCGTTTTGACATATTGTATGGATGCCGCTTTACCTTTCGTATGGTGTTTTTTCTTATCAAATAAATGATAGTTGTTGTTTATTTTGGTTGAAACTTTGTTTTAAATGAAGCGAGATCCATGTTTGATCTTGTTAGGTATTCCGTCTTATCCTATGCCTATCACAAAGTCATGATCTTATGCATTTGCCAAAATGTCTGTTGAATGAACAAGTACTGTCTGTCTCTTTCATTCTTTAAGCCTTGTTTAAACTCAGTTGAAATACTTGCATTGTTCATTTGAAGAAATTTCTGTTTTGAAATTTCACAAATTTTGTGATTGATAACTCGTTGTGGTGTCATTTTGTAGGTAGTTGAACTCAAAGTCGACCAATTGCCAGAAGCCGAAGATGTCATCTCCATCTTGTGTCAAGAGCAAGTGCAGCTTCACTTATGGGTCAATGTTGCGGTAAGACTTTATCTGCATTATCCTTTAACTGTATTATTATTATTTTAAAATGATTTCACCATTTTTGCATCCCATGTTTCTCCTCGCAGCTGGAGTATTACAAACAAAATAAGACTGAAGACTTTGTTAAGATTTTGGAGCGTTCCCATCAAGATGCAAATAGAGACTATCAAGATTATGAAAGGGATCAAATGCGAGCCCTTGACATGCTTGCTGCGTATTATGTGCAGCTTGCCAATCAAGAGCGTATCAAAGAAAGGAGGGACAAACTATTTGACAAAGCCAATCTCCTGTACAACACTGCTGATAAAATCATCATGTACGACCAGGTGTGTATTCATAGCCCCTCTTATGAAAATTGACAACATTTTTAATTGTTCCTTTAATTTGTTTATACTTTGAATCATTTTTAACAATTGCTTCTCTGTTCCTAGAATCACATGTTGGGAAGAGCTTATTGCCGTTTGTTGGAGGGAGACAAAATGGACCAAGCTGAGAACCAGTTCAATTTTGTTTTGAACCAGTCTCCTAATAATATCCCCTCACTACTTGGCAAAGCTTGCATAGCTTATAACAAGAAAGACTACAGAGCGGCTTTGGCTTTTTACAAGAAAGCCCTGCGAACTAACCCAAATTGCCCAGGTGCTGTGCGCCTTGGTATGGGCCATTGTTTCATGAAACTTGGCAACCAAGAAAAGGCCAGGTAAAAATATGTGTCTCAAACATTGTTGGATTCTGTATGGCTTCTCCATAAGTCTTTCCCAAAACTGTTTTTATCTGTTTTTCTCTTATTCACTGTTGTCTGTTCCCAGGCTTGCATTTGAACGTGCCTTACAATTAGACCCTCAATGTGTTGGGGCTCTAGTTGGCCTAGCTGTCCTGAAACTGAATATTCAAGAGCATATGTGTATCAAAGAAGGTGTGGAAATGTTGTCTAAAGCATACCGGATTGATTCTACTAATGCAATGACTCTTAATCATCTTGCCAACCATTTCTTCTTCAAGAAGGTATGATCTGTGTGTTAAACTTATTACCTATTACTGTGTTACAAAAAGCTTGGAAGTTCCTTTGATACAACTTTTTTTTTTCTCTAGGAATATTCTACAGTTAGACAACTAGCTCTTCATGCTATCAATAATACTGAAAATGAACCGATGAGAGCTGAGAGCTGTTACCAGTTAGCCCGTGCTCTCCATGTACAAGGCGATTATGATCAAGCTTTCCAGTATTATTATCAAGCCACTCAGTTCGCTCCAGCCCATTTTGTTTTACCTCATTTTGGCTTGGGCCAGATGTATATTTACAGAGGAGATACAGAAAATGTAAGAAAATTTAAGACTATTTTTTCTTTTGTCTTGTATTAACACTTGTATTTTTATTAATTTACTTATTTTTAACTCCTTAGGCTGCACAGTGTCTAGAAAAAGTACTTAAAGTTCAACCAACAAATTATGAAACTATGAAGATTCTTGGGTCATTGTATGCCAATTCTAGTAGCCAAACTAAACGAGATATAGCTAAAGGTCATCTGAGGAAGGTTACTGAACAATTTCCCGATGATGTTGAAGCGTGGATAGAACTGGCTCAGATTCTTGAGCAAACTGACCTTCCTAGTGCCTTACAAGCATATCATACAACAACCCGTATTTTGAAGGACAAAGTTCAAGTTGAAATTCCTCCAGAAATTTTGAATAATGTGGGCTCTTTGCACTATAGGTAAATGTTTCGTCTTCTTCTCATATTTCTCTCATTGTCACAGACAATTGATTTACCGTACTTTTGATATTGTAGGTTGGGCAATTTGGAGGACTCCAAGAAGAGCTTTGAAGAGTCTTTAGTCAGGTCCAGAGCTGAAGCAGAGCATGACCCACAGTATTACAATTCCATCGCTGTCACCACCACTTATAACTTAGCCAGATTACATGAAGCACTCTGTCAATTTAATCAGGCAGAGAGATTGTACAAAGATATTTTAAAAGAACATCCCAACTACATTGACTGTATGTATCTTTGTTTCATTCTAAAACCTCATAAAGTATTAAATTGTTTCATTGCTGACTTGATTCAAATGCTTTCAGGTTACCTCAGACTGGGGTGTATGGCAAGAGACAAAGGACAGATTTATGAAGCTTCAGATTGGTTTAAGGATGCCCTTCGTATCAACACTGAGCATCCTGACGCTTGGTCACTCCTTGGAAACCTTCATTTGGCCAAAATGGAGTGGCAGCCTGGTCAAAAGAAGTTTGAGAGAATCCTAAACGTGAGATTTTATGCCATCCCTTTAATTTACATCTTACCTTTAAATTGGGAGAAAAGTTATAAAAAATTTGTTTTTCAGAATCCTGCAACTGCTAACGACACATACTCACATATTGCTCTGGGTAATGTTTGGCTGCAAACACTTCATCAGCCCACTAAAGAGAAAGAACGTGAAAGGCGTCACCAAGACAGAGCCTTGCAGATTTATAAAGGGGTTTTAAGAATAGACCCCAGGAATATCTGGGCTACAAATGGAATTGGAGCTGTTCTCGCTCACAAAGGATGTGTTAATGAGGCTCGCGACATATTTGCCCAGGTCCGTGAGGCTACTGCTGATTTTTGTGACGTGTGGCTTAACATTGCTCACATATATGTAGAGCAAAAGCAGTACATAAATGCTATTCAAATGGTATGTATCTCACCCAAGTCGTGCTTTCATTATTTTTTGTCGCCCATTTGTTGTATTTATTGATTTCTTTTGTTGCAGTATGAAAATTGCCTTCGTAAATTTTACAAGTATCACAATGTAGAAGTTCTGCAATATCTGGCTCGCGCCTATTTCAAAGCTGGCAAACTGCGAGAAGCTCGCACAGTACTGTTGAAGGCCCGTCGTGTTGCCCCACTAGACACGGTGGTTTTGTACAACATTGCTCTTGTTCTTCAGAGGCTTGCCACACAGATCTTGAAAGATGAAAAATCAACTCTGAACACTGTACTTCAAGCTGTAACCGATTTGGGACTTTCGTTGAAGTACGTTTGGTCTTAATGACAGTGCTGTTAACATTTGAAAAGAACTTTCTTTAATGATTTGACTTTTCTCTTTTATTAGGTACTTTGAGCACCTCTCTGTGAATGGTGACCGTATGAGATATGATATAAACTTGGCTGGCGCCGAAGCACGACAATGTCAGGATCTACTTTCCCAGGCACAATACCATGTGGCTCGTGCTCGCAGAGTGGATGAAGAGGAGAAGAAGATGAGGAAGAAACAGGAAGAAGAAAGGGTTGCATTTAGACTGAAGCAGAAGAAGGAAATGGTGTGTATATATCAAAGTAATTTTTTTTTTTTTTGTTGAACTTTATCTTATTTGCTCTTTATTATTTTGCTTCTTGTTGTCTTCCAGAAATTAATGGAAGAAAGGAGACGACAAGAAACTGAGGAGCTGCTGGCACGTCGTGCGGAGTACAAGGAAAAGACTAAGAATGCTCTGACGTTCGCTGAGCTGCCACCTGAAATGAAACCGAAGAAAGGCCGTGGTCGCAAGGGTGGACAAGATGGGGAAATTTTGTCAGAGTCTGGCTCTGATGATGCTGGCCCATCTGAACCTAGGGAAAGAAAGCCTAAGTAAGTAAAGATAATATTTTTCTCCTTCTTGCAAGTCAAACTTTGAAAAATATATTAATTTTAGAAAATAATTCTTAGGGAAAAGAAGAAGCGCTCGGCTGGACGAAGAACAAAGAATGATGATGGGTCCGGAAGTGACCGGCCAAAGAAAAAGAGATTCCGTAAAACGGTTAGTTTTGGTTTAATTTCTTCCAGTCATCATGAGCTATCCTCAGTGTTCTTTGGAATGTACTCATTTTGTTTCTTTTATTTAGAAGGAGAAGGGACCACGCAAGAGCAGACCAAGTGATGAAGGAATGTCCAAAGCCCAGAAAATGCGCATCATCTCCAAAGCAACCATTTCAACTAGTGAGTCAGACTCTGACTCTGGAAATGATAAAAAGAAGTCAGGTTCAGATTCTGATAGAGGCAAACATAGATCTGGTTCTGATTCTGACAGAGGCAAAAGAGGATCAGGCTCTGATTCTGACAGAAGCAAAAGGAGATCTGGCTCCGAATCTGACAGAAGCAAAAGGAGATCTGGTTCGGATTCAGAGTCTGGAAAAGATAGAAGGAAGTCAGGATCAGGTTCAGGTTCAGGTTCGGGCTCTGGGTCAGGTTCAGACTCAGGAAGTGAGAAACGGAAATCTGACAGCGGAAGCAGGTTAGCATCAGGAATAGAACCATCACCTCTCTATCGCACATCTTTATGAAATCATGACCATGCAAAATCTTTAACTGCATTTGTCCTCCACAGGAAATCGGGCCATTCTTCTGCCAAGTCATCTGGGAATGAAAGCAATTGATCATCTCTTGTGGATCTCAATCTCCATGTGGATATGCAACTACTTATCTAAAATAAATTATAGTTTTGTTTATAGTTTGACTCTACCAATGTCATAATGTGTGTCATTCCTATATATTCTAATAATCTTGTACAGTTACTGTGCAAGCAATGAATCAGCCCCTCTACCAACCTCTAGATGTAAAACATCCTTCTGTTATCAAACATATGCTGTTGTCTCAATACTTCATAGGTGGGAGGACTGGACAAACCGAACTTGTGAAGCATGATGTGTTTGCTTTTCCCAAGAAAGTCATATTTAATTAACATATGCCTTTGGTATGTTTAATGATTAATAGGTTTTTTTCTGACAGCTGCCATGAATTGCTAGCTTTGTGAAAGCCTTTGTGTAGCCCCAATTAAATTTTGCTGATTGTAGGCAGCCGTATTTTCTTTATGGGAACCTCCTTTGTGGTGGTTAGCCTTATTGCGTTACAAGAACGAATCTATTGACTTAATGCCTAACATCGATTCAAAGTGTTAGAATATTATTGTTATTTGCAGCTGTTTTTATCTTTCAGCTGCCTCAACGTTTTAGTTTTGAATTAAATTTGATATTGGTCTTACCCTGATGTGAATCTCTAAATCAGTGTTGTTAGTTTGAAGTAGCAATTGGGACAGTTGAAAACAAAGCCTGTGCACCTCACTTACAGGATTTTCCAACTAATACAGGACAAATTTTATTATGCTTCAAGCCTTGTTTCTTTTCCTTTGTATGTATCCGAAGTGCAGTTGCATGTTGCAGCTTCTGTATATTATAGGCAGTGTAAATATCTGTACAGTGACCATTGTTTTAAGCCAATGACGCAATAAATTTTTTGAAGCGACACTTTGAGTTCTCTCTTTCCCACACTCCGCTCTAGTCAAAATGACCTGGCACTCAAAGTGCAGCATGCCAGCACTTAAGTGCAGACGATTCGATGCGATGTGCGATGCCAGGCGCCGCGCCGCGCAGCTGAATGCTGCTGCATGCTGAATGCCAGTCGTGCCAGTCCGCCAGTCCAGCCGTCAGGCAGCTCAACAATCCTTAGCACTTCCCCCTCCCACCGCCCCAAGCCCCAAGCCCAGCCATAGCGGCCATAGCCATCGGGTCGCCGCTGCCCCAGCCCCATCCCACCTCAACTCCCCCGAGCCGAACGCTCGGAGCAAGATCGGCGGACTCCGTTCCAGTTCTGCAACACGTGAGGGGCAGGTGGGACGTGTCCATGAAATAGCAAATGGCAAACGCGGGGCGCGGCGCTGCCTGCATCTTGATCTGGGTACATACGGTGGAGGCCCTACGGCCTGGCCCAGCCGCGCTGCCCTCCGCGTCGTCATGGTGACGGGGTGATGGTGGAGTGGACCCACAATGAGCACTCGCATCTCTCTCCTAAGTGATCATCATTCACCATCTATGCCACGGGGGAAAATAAAAAGGAGCGAAAAGATAAAAAGAATTAATGACAGCCCAAACACGACGTCCGTCCACACTTAGACCATCTTTGCGTCGCCACTACTGATCTCAAACACCTGTTGCTAATCTAATAGCCGAGGCGTGGTACGAAAGGGGTTGGGCTTAAGACCAGGTGTGCTTAGGGAGTGTGGGGTTGGGACCCAGCGGCGGCCCACAGCGAGCCCAAAACACGTGGACGTGGACCGACTTTGCAGATGGTGAACTGGGCCGAGGCGTTGGTGTTGTTCGCGGAGGGTTGCGTGCCGCGGTGCGCGTCCTGGCTGCTGGCGCGGCTGCTGCTCGCGCCCCGGGGGGAGTACCGCTGCCTCCGCGCGGCCGCCGGCTTCCTCTGGGGCTTCCTGCTCGGCTTCCTGCTGCTGCGGCTGCTGCTCCGGGACCTCGTCATCGGCGGCCACGTCGGCGTCATCCTCGGCGCCACCATCGTGCTGCTGCTGGCCGCGGGGAACGCCGTGTCCACCCAGGTACCCCCTTGGCGTGCACCGAGAGGGCCCCGACGGCGTCCTGACTCCTTGACGGCTACCTGGCGCCAGGTGCGGTGCATCACCCTGCTGGCGCTGCCCGCGCTGTGCTCGCGGGGCGGCAGGACCACGCTGCGGGTGCTCGTCATCGCGTTCCTGGTGGCGGGCCCCGTCGCCAACCTCACGGACAACGCCATCCAGGTGCGTCGGCTCGACGATTGATCCTGGCGCTGCGGCGCTGCGGTCGCCCCGGCCGAGTGGCCGCCGCCGATGGATTCTCGAAGCTCTTTTGTGCGGCTTCGCGAGCGCCACTGCACCGCCACTGCACTGCGACTGCACCCATTCACGCGCGGGCTGCGTCTGCGGCGGCCTCCGGGGAGACGGCCTTCCGGGCGGGAGCGAGCGACACCGCGCCGCCACCCCGGACGCGGCCCCCGCTGCAGTCTGCGTCAGGTTCGCGGTGTGGCGCGGCGTGGCGCGGCGTGGCGCACAAGGCTTTGAAGTGCTTTCGAGGGCTTTGATCCGGGACTGCCAGGTGGCCGCTGTGCTCGCGGTTTGGCCCGCGGTGTGGCGGCCGCGCTGGTTTCAGCAGTTGCCTTGAGGTTCAATCGGCAACCAAGCTCGCGTACCCTTTACAAAAACAAAGCCCACAAAAAGGTAAACAAAGCGAAAAGCGGTGCCGGTACTTGAACTCACGGCGTCGCGGACGTGCTCCAGGTGGGCAAGGTGTTCGCATGCGGGGCCCGCCTGGCCGCCAACCTGACGCGGACGCGCTGGGACCTGCTGTACAGGCCGCTCCAAAAGGCCCTGACCAGGCTGCGGACGAACCGGGCCGAACTGCGCAGCATCTCCACCGAGGTGCGCGAGGTGGCGGCGCCCCTCAAGCAGGAGGTCCAAGGCCGCGACGACGAGACGGAGAAGCTGCGCGAGGAGAACGACTACTTCGACGCGCAGGTTGGCATCCCTGGCCGGGTCGGGTGCCGCTCGAAAACTTTATCGTTTTTCAACTGCCTTGAGTCTTGAGACTTAAGAGCGCGTAGGCAGCGTGACGGCGCTCCTGCGCGGCGTGCGGCCTACCCCCGACTCGGCGGGCGCCTCCCTCCGGAGAGTCAGCCAGCGCAGCCACGGCGCCAGCACCGCGCCTGTGGCAAAGCCTTGCGCAAAGCAGTCTCGAGACGCGATCGCTGCTTTTTCCTATTCCCAGGTGGGGGACACGAAGCGGAGCGAGGACATCGAGAAGAAGTACACGGCCTCGCCGACAGAGAGCGCGGCGGCGCGGTACGACCGCCAGTACCGCCGCCGCCTGGAGTACCGGTGCCAGGGGCTGCTGACCAAGGCGGCGGACCGCTGCCGCCGGACCTTCCAGAAGGCCTACGACAACTGCTACGACAAGGTCACCTTCCTGGCCGCCTGGCTGCTGTGCTGGCCCATGAAGCTCACCTTCATCTGCAGCATGGTGTCGGTGAGGGGGCAAAGTTTCTGCGCACAGTGAACCATCAAATCGGTGCCGGAGGCCAAAACTCTACACGCGTTGCCTCCACCTTGAAAGGGGTTTGCCCTGCCCCACTGTTGCAAGTCGATCGGCGGCGCGTCTTCCTGCGACCCGTCCACCGTGGTGCAGCCCGAGTTCGGGGCCGACTACGCCTCCATGCAGAACGCGTCCGGCGCGCTCGAGTCCGGCATGAACGTCCGCCTCCAGTACGAGGTGCGCGTCGACGACTCTGCCGCGTCTGGCCGTCGTCGTCGACGTCTACCTGGAGCGTTCCCCAGGTGGTGACCATCGCCCCCATGGTGGACGTGCACGGCGCCGACGACGTGGCGCTGGCCATGGCGCACGACGTGGCCCGCTCCAAGGCCATCCTGGACACGTTCATGTCGCCGGTGCGGCAGGTCCTCTCGTTCATGGTCGTGGGTCAGTCTTCATTACGCTGAGAACCTGGAACAACACGGGAATAGACCGAATGGTTATTTGATCGGCGGCGTGGCGGCCCCCAGGCATCCTGCTGGAGGCGCAGCGCTACCACGACCGCTACCGCGCCGACCTCAACTTCGACAACCGCTACGTGACCGAGCACTTCCGGCGCATCGACGCCCGGCGGCGGCAGCGCGGCGCCAAGCACCTGCTGCCGCTGCGGCGCGCCGAGCGCCTGCAGCTGGTGGAGGTAGCGTGTCCGGCCGGCAGGTGCTCCGTCTCTCTGTCTCTCTCACTCCCTCTCCATTCCCGGGCAACTTTCCCGCGACACGTGTGCGATTTATACCGCCCCGCTTCCTGCATGCATGCCGAGCAGGCACGGCGGCACGGCGGCGCGGGGACAAATCGCAAGGACGGACCGTGTGCGGAGTTATTGGCGCCATCCGCGGGCCTCTTTGTCAGGCCGTCGGCTCGCCGTCGGCCTGCCGTGGGCCGGGATGGACGGCATCTCCCTCGCACTGCATTACCGCCGCTCTGTCTCTCGCTCTCTCTTGTGGGGATATGGAGCGGAGCCACACTGTTCTATGTGGCTGTGGCTGCGCAGGCTGTCGGGGTGTGGCCGGGCGCCAAGGAGAGGGGCTCGCTGGCGCTGCAGTCGCTGGCGCTGCTCCTGGAGATCCTGGTGCCGCTCGCCGTCTTCCTGCTGGACGAGCTGCTCTACGGCCTGCTGTCCATGGTGCGGAGGTCGCGCCACAACCGCGAATCACGGTGGAACTTCTCTTTTTGTTTCGCCCGGGCCGCGGGTTCAACTCGCGCCCGATCCATCTTCTCGCGTTCCAGATACGGCGCCACGGCCGGATAGACTACCAGCAGATCGGGCAGCACTCGCTGTCCGTTCGGGTCAAGGGCTCGGGCATGATCGCGCAGCTGGTGCGGAAGATCATCTCCGAGTTCAACGTGCACCAGGCCGTCAACGTGCGCCACTCCAACCAGCCCTGCTTGCCCAGGCCGAAACGCCTGCACTGGCAAGAACAATTTCAACAGAGAATTTTTTTTAAGTGTAGGCGCGGCGGTGCACTCGAACGTGGTTGACCCGACGCAGGTGGCTGTGGGTGCGCGTGCTGCTGGTGTACCTGGCGCTGTGGCTGCTGCTGGTGTTCCGCGCGGGGCTGGGCCGCCTGCACCGCGCCGTCTGCGCGTACTTCTACCCGGAGCGCGAGCGGCGGCGCGTGCTGCGCCTCTACAACGACACCCTGAAGCGGCGCTGGGGCATGGCGCGGTTCATGCGGGCGCGCGTGCGGGTGCTGGCCAAGCAGGGCCGCCTGGAGCGCCGCCACGGCCTGGCCAACATCCTGGGGGACGTCCTGGCGTACTGGTGGCCGAGCGCGCATCGGACGTTTTTGGTAAACGGAGAGCTGCGGGTTCAAAACCCTCGCTGTAGGCAAAATCTTTTCGAAACTTTTTCTTTGCAGAGGATGTTGCCGTCGCGGGTAAAATGCGCAGTGTGTGGGGAGGACAAGCGCCGCGACGCGGAGACGCCGGGCGTGACGTGTGCGGGGGCCGCGACGACGTGGGCGGAGAAGCAGAAGGAGGAGGAGGAGGAGGAGGAGCAGGCCCTCCACGCGCCACTGTACCTGTGTCGCGACTGCTGGACGGCGTGCGGCGCCGAGTGCCCCGTCTGCTCGCCGCCGCGCCCCGGCGAGGACGCCGAGGCCGAGGGGCTGGACCATCCGCCCGAGGCGATGCCGGACTGACCGAAAGAGAGAAAGCTGCCCAAAAAAGGCGTTCTGGCGTTTTTTTTTCGAGGGAAGCGATGGTGGAGAGAAAAGTAACATCCGGAAGAGATAGTTATTTTGCACCCCTCGCTGCGGTCCGCCCGGAAGACGCCCTCCACCAGCTCGTCTTATCTTTCAGGACCTGTCGCCTGCCTCCGCACGGTGTCCTTGCCTTGGGGGGGCGGGCGGGGCGGGGCGGGGCGGGGCGGGGCGGGGGGGCGGGGCGGGGCGGGCACGCCTCGTCGCGGTGAAGCGTGTGAAGCAGATTTATTGGCCGATAATGCGGTGCTGTCGGGGGAGCCACACACTCGACCTGCAACTTGGCGTCGCGTGGTGACGGAGACGCCCCTCCAGGCTGGCCCGGCCCGGCCGAGGCCCGGCAGTGCTCCACGCCCCACTCGCCGCGGGGTCACTTTCCAGCGGCCACCGATAAGACCACATAATGGCGGCCGTCGCGCTGCAGCGGACCTCCTGTGTTATTTGGCGGCACTGCGACGCGGGGGCGGGGGCGGGGTGGGGGCGGCGTGCCCGTGGGGGCGATGCTGTCTGGCCCCGCCGCCCCCCGCCGCCCCCGCCCCGCCGCGAGGGGGCGGCACTAAAGGCTTCACCGTGGACTTTACGAGACGCCCTGGAAGACGGAGCACTCCCCGGCCTTGGTCCGCGCGCCCACCGCCCGCCTCATCGGCAGCCTGGCAGTAATTCGAATCGGGGAGCGAATTCGTCAGCGTGGCCTGGGATGGTTCCCGCGGCGACGCTCCGTCAGCCAGCCAGCCAGCCAGCCTGCCAGGCAGCCTTGAGGTTCACCGGGCTTTACCGCCCGACGCGCGTTAAAACGTTAAAACCTCGGCTTGATTGCCGCGCGCCAACTCTCACGAGTCCTGCACACCCAGTGCCCGCCAGTGCACACAGTGCACACCCCATAAACCAAAGCGCCCAAAGCGACGAACAGCGCCCGCAGCGCTGCGACCGCCGCGCCGCCGCGCCGCCGCGCCCCCTGCAGGGCCCTGGAGGTGCCGTTATATGACCCTTTTAGCGGCCTGGCGCTTCCAGTGTCATCGCGTCAAACGACCGTCTCAGCCCGCGGCGGGGCGTGGCGGGGCGTGGCGTGGCGGCCGCGCTGCGGTGGGGCCGGGTGGAGCGGCGGGACAGATTTCCTGTCATTTACGCGTGGATTAAACGCCGGCCTTGGGGACACCGCGGCCCTCCCCGCCCTGGACCCCGAGCCATTCTACCAGTTACGGTTATGTTTGCATGAAGGAAATGCAAATTTAGGAACTGAGCTGGGCAAAAGTTTTCCCAACGAGTGTCTTGAACCCTCATCCCCCGACCCGGAAAACCGGTGCGCTAAACCACGCGGCCACCTCGTTAAGGTGGTCGCCAATTCCCTTGCGCCGCGGGCGCCGCTCCGAGCCCTTTGCCCACCTCCGGGGTCCCCGACGGAAGTGATCCATCACCCAGTGACGCGGACCTGACGGCGGACTCCGACGACGACAGCTTTGGCGCGGTGCCGCTCACGTGGAAGGCGTTGTAAGGCCGTGACGGCGGTGAGACGCCGCGCCGTACCAAAGAACGCCGTGATGGCGTTAGAGGTTCCTGGAGGAAAAAATGTGACGGGGATAGGCGGCGCGGCCCGCACAATGCGGGCTGATGGGCGCTGGAGTGGGGCTCTGATAGGGTGTATGCACGGCGGCGGTGCCACGGCGGTGCCATGCCAGTGGAGTGGCCGGAGCCGCTGGAGTGGCTGGAGTGTCGTGGGCTGGGATTGCACGGCCTGGAGGGGCTAGAGGGCCTGGAGCACGCCAGCGCCTTTCCATCAGCCAGGTTAGGTGAGCCCTGAGCCAATCCCCTTGACATAATTGCATTTCACGAAGAAACTAAAAGTCCTGTACATCATCCTTTCCTTCCGGAGGGGCC
Organism: Thrips palmi; assembly: GCF_012932325.1. NCBI lineage: Eukaryota > Metazoa > Arthropoda > Insecta > Thysanoptera > Thripidae > Thrips > Thrips palmi. The sequence continues at coordinate 7,124,227 of NW_023144634.1, forward strand.
CGGCGCCGTGCGGAGAAAATGAAATGAACGAGGTGGGGGAGCGAGGAGCACGCCGTGGAGGCCGTGAAGGCCGTGAGGCAGCACCGAGGCGGCCGGCCTGGCACCGGGCGGCGCGCCGTGCCGTGCGCTTCCAGAGGTGGAAATTCTGACACCGTCATAATGAAGGTTTCCTTCACTCAATTAAAAGTTGCTGCCGCTCCACGCGAAACGAAACCGAACGACGCGACTTAGCCTCATTTTCCTGCCTCACTCTCGCTCACTTAGAGTTTTCTCGACTTTTCCTCGCGCACTGATTTTCGGTTGTTGAAGTGTAAAACTCCAGACTGGGCCGTGCCGGCTCACGCACACTAATGCCAGCCAAATTATCCCCTCATACACAGTAAAAATATTTACGGGCAAATTTAACTGAGACAGTTTTACGAGAACCGTACCACAAAACACTTTTTCCATGTTTTTATTTTTTGTAAATCTACTATTTTGTCCCGTTTAAACCTGGCGCATATGGCACGCTAAGCTGCTCGCCGTGCGTGCGTGGTCACTGGTGACGGACGATAACGCTCAGTGACGGACGCACGCACACAGACGCACGCACACACACGCACGCACACACACATCACGCTCGGGCTGGACGAGCGTGCGTGCGGCCGAAACCCGGCTGTGGTCGAGCTGCCGTCAGTCTGTTCACCGAGACTGTTCGCACGCGCCGCGATTGTCACAAAAAACTAGTTTGGAAAGTAGGTCGAGAGTGGCGCCAAACGGCAAAGCGGTTTCCGGTCAACTTGGGACGCGCGCGCGCTGTGCTGCAGCCTGAGTCGTCCGGTCTCTCTCGCACTCACAGAGCATCCCGTATCGGTGCGAGAGAGACAGAGCGACGAACACGACTCTCAGTCTGCTGGCTGCACTGGCCGCGGCTGGCACTCAAGGTGACCTTCCCTTCCCTTCCCTCCCCCCTCCAAGGGCCAGAGGCAGCCAGGGGGCTGGAGGGCTGACGCTGACCCCGAGTGGCCCCTGGCTTATCCGACCACTCCCTTGGAGGGCCGAGGGCTGGCCGAGGGTCGGCCGAGGGGCCGCGGGGGCCCCGAGTGTTGAACGGTCACACTCTTCGCTAGTGTAGTACACCGCGCCGCTGCAGCGGGCCAGGGGGCGCGGCCGCAACGGAGCGTCTTTGTGCCTCTAAACCGGCCATAATGACATTTGCAGTGTTGCTGCGTTCCGCCACGCTGCATATTTATACTTTATTTGAATGTTTATTAGATGGGGAGATAAGATGTGAGCCCGCCCGGGGTTGGTTGGTTAATTCTGGGGGTCGCTGCAGGGCAGCGATGGGGGCCTCGCGGCCGGCGGCCAGCGGATCCAGTGCTGCCACACCAGAAGGCGAAAATTCCCACAACGCGCCAGTGCGAGAAAGGCTTGCCAACCTCAGAGGGACAACTTCTCCGACAGTGCGGCCAAGATATTGCCGTCGTGGCAGCACTGTTCGGATCCCAGCGAACAACAACAACAAGGTTCCGAGCGTCGCCGCGAGTCGCCGCCAACAGGAAATAAACTGCAGCGAGCAACACGAAAGTGAAACGCCAGCTGGCTTCCTTCCCGGACGGTAAAACACGAATAAATCGCGGGGGCCCCGTGTTAACCCCAATGCTTCAACTGACAAGCAGCGGCCCATTCATGAGAATAAAACCGTCAAACTCCCCCCCCCTCCCCTCTCATCGCCTCGTCGCGCCGCGACCGAGAGGCTTGCCGCGCAGCATTTCCGGACACTTAAATAGGACCTCGGAGAACAAGTTAAATAATGAGACAGGGGATTAGGACGGGGAGAGAGACGGGCGAAGGGAGGCGGACCGCGTCGGAGAGAGTGAGAGGGCATCTTTCATCAAATCCCGTCCTTGTATCAAGGGAAATCTCGGCCGTGCGCCATACGCCTTGGCTTTGACCTTGCCGTGTCGGTGGAGGGAGGGGGCGGGGGAGGGGGCCCGCCCGGCACAGCCCCTATATGCTTCCGAACTTTGTACCAGTAATTGGGGAGAACTTACGGGGGATCATGATCAAAACCTTCTTGTCCTTCCCCGCGTGCCAAACGCCCCTCCCCCTCCCCTCCCTCTCGCGACGTCGCGGCCCTCCACCCGTCCCCCACCCCCTTCAGCCAGGTGTTAAAAATGTATACGCCCTATTCGCGTTTTTCTTTCTTTCCGGACGCGCACACACACTCACATTTTATTTATTGTCCTACCGAGGACACGTCGCTCCGCTCGGCTCGGCTCGGCTCGGCCCGGCCCGGCCCGGCTCGGCTCGGCTCGGCTCGTTTCGGCTCGGCCCGGCTCAGCCCGTCGTTTTCTTTTCTTTCCTTCGCTGTTTTTGTTATCAAGTAAACAGACCGTGTGCAACACGACCCCGGCCTGCCCCGGCCTGCCCTGCCGTCGCGAGTGGGAATTCCCCGCGACACGCGCGCGCGCTGACCGAGTATTTCCAGCGGAGCGGCGGCTCAAAATACGGAGGCGAGAGGCGGCAGGAACCCCAAACAACGTACGACCGTACAGGGGTCGCGGCGTGCGCGAAAGCGACCGATTTACACTGTGGTGTTTTTGTCGGCCTGGCCGCTGCTGGGCAAGGAGGATGCAGAAGGAAGGGGGTTGGTATCGCCCTGCTGGCCCAGGCCCTGCGCTCCGCCACCCCACCGCCCTGCCGGCCCTTGAAACACGGCAGCCCGGCACGCGACCGCGGTCGGCCGGGCTGGTCGGACTTCGCCGATAGCCGGGGCTGGGCCCGGGGCTGGGCCCCATTGGGGTGGGCCGAAGCAGCAGCCCGCCCAGCCTGAAGAAGTCGCACAGCAGCGTGTGTTGCGGCGGCAAGCGGCAAGCGGCCGGCCCGTCTCGTGTCTAATTAAGCTGAACGAGGCGGCGGTGGCTTTGCGGGCGGAGCCAATGCCACGTGCGGGCAGTCCCAATGAAGGCCCTCCAGGCCGAGAGGCTGGTCGATAGCCGCCTGCAAGGCTCTGCGAGGAGGGCGCCGCAGCCGGGATACCCGGGGCGTCCGGGGCAGATAACCTGCCGGGCATCCGGATGTTTAATCAAGCGAGCGCTGCGACCGCTGTGGAAGGCGCATTGTACCCGTCAGCGCAGGATGATCCAGGGTACACCAACCCTAGGTTCAGGGAACCCACACTGCTCCTCTTTCGGCTCCCGGTCCGGGAGTCCCGGTTGGCCGTCGGGACCCGCGGGACCCTCCGTGAGGCCTTCAGCTCGGTGCAGTGCCTGGTCTGCTGCTGCGCCATCCGAGGCGCAGCCTCCTGAATTCTTAAACTCCTCAGGTACAGCGCTTAGCGGCGACCGGGCCTAAACAATGGCGCCCGCGCGTCGCTGCTGCTGCGAGCGCAGCCTGCCGATTCGCAATCCTCCGTACAGCGCCACGGCACGCTTACAATGGCCCCCCTCGCTCGCGACGGCCTGCCACGGCCTGCGCGCAACATTGCAATCCCCGCTGCCACGGCGCGGAATATGCGCACAATGCCTCCCGATTCGGCCCGGCCCGGGGCACTCGGGCCAGCTCGGGCTCGGCGGCGGGCGGTGCAGGCCACCTCGGCACGGCTAGTACCAAAGTACCAACACCGGCCACCTCGCTCGGGTCTATATATTTTGTTTCATACACAATTTTAATTACTATCTTTGGAATGAGCCCGCATACTACCCCGTACAAGGAAACCGAACGAGTATTGACTGAGAAATTTGAAAGGGAAAAGAAAAAAATTTGAACTCTACACCCCCTCCCCAGTCTTAATGGGGAGGCCTCCTGCTTTACTTCGGTGTTCGGGATGGGAACCGGTGCTATCAGGTACCTGGGGTTAATCCCGTCAGCGACCCAAGCGTTCGCCGGGGGACCCAGTAGGACCCCAAAGCTCAGGCAGTGGGTGAGAGCACCCAGTACGAAGCTCTTTGAGGGGCGGGACGTAGAGTGAGACGACAGAGAGACAGAGAGAGACTCAGACAGAGAAGAGGTTTGGTGGGAGCTTCTTGTTTTCGTAGGGTTGGTTGTGTACCCCATGGTACCCCCACTGTCCGGCGCTCCCGTACCGAACATACAGCGTTTTAGGCCAGCTTCAAAGGACTTATCATCGCCTCCCCGACGAGTCAAGGAGGCACCACCCGCAACCACACACCGGATGGTCTGGATTGATGGATCAAATACTCCATCGCTCCAGTGCCGAGGCCAACCCGCCGAAGCGGATTGCTTTTTAGACACCCACAGCGGAGTGGCCAGGTGAATGTGACTCTGACCACTACGCTATCACGCTTGTACGTCTGGCAGCGTGTTGGACGACGGGTTTGAGTTGCACTGGGAGGAAGGCGGTCGAAAAATGTAATGAAATGATGGGATTCGATCCCCGGACCCCGCCATCGGGATCAGACGACTTTACGCTCTCGGCCACCACGGCCCATGATGAGGGAACGGCGTGAGGTGGGTTCTTGACGCAACAGGACTCGACCGACCCGGTCAAAATTTCGCAAGAAGTTGGGGGAGTCGAACCGCCGACCCTAGCACTCAGAACCGACGCCTCTACTCCCTGGACCACCACGTCCCATGCTCGGAGTGGGCTCACGTTTACGTGTTTCAACCGCACTGGGTGAGGCAGTAAAATTAAATGGAAATATTTGTTAGGAGTCGAACCTCCGGCATGTGGGTCTGTTGCACACGGCTCCGCTCGGATGGCCTCGAACCACCACCCTTAGGATAGTAAGTCGAAAAAACGTATGTGACGCTGGTATTCGAACGCCCGCCTGCGGTAACTCGATCCCACGTCTCTAACCTCTCGGCTATCACAGCAGTTGTGAAACGCGATGGATCATCTGCCTTCATTAACGTTCGTTGAATGAGATTTTTTAAGGTCCCCTCGTACGAGAACCAGCGGGCCGCGGTTTGCTGGGTTTGCCGGGCCCTCGAATGCATCTTGGGAGTGGGCGGAGTGGCGCGCCGGAACGTTTTCCCGGGAGGCAGAGCCCCTCCCTCAAAGCCCGAACGGGGCCGAGTGGGGCGAGCTACCGAGAGGAGCGGGTAAAAGGCAAACATTTCGTTGACTCCGATGAGAGGGAAGGGAGGGGGCGGGGCCGGCGTGCCACGGCAGGGTCACGCTGTGGGCGGCACAGTCGGTGCGGCAGCAACGCTCCAGGTAGAATGATTAGCGAGGCACGCAAGGCCCCTGGTCTTCCATGGAACGGAGGCCGCTTTGAGTTTCACAGTGTGCAGTTCACAGTGTTCACACTGCGGGGTGTGGCGGGGGTCGTCCGTCGCCGACGGCATGCCGACGCCGTCCTCTCGCCCGGCGCGAGACCTGGCGCCTCGGGCCGCCGCCGCTGTCTGTCTGCCCGCGGCGCGCGCCACGCCGGGCAGGCCGGGCAGACCGGGGCCAACGCCCAACGGCCCGCGGCTCAGGGCTTATAACTTTACAACAATTTAGACTTTCTCGACTCGTGCAGCGGCGGCGTGGCGGCAGGCAGCTGGTGGCAACTCATTGTAGAGGCCATTAAATTCTCCGTTGCCTAGGGCGAACGCGCAAGACCAAAAAAAAAAAAAAAATAGAAAAATGCAAAAAAAGACCAACGCAGGCATCGAAAATTGCGAGTTTACAACAAGGTTCTACATTCCAGACGCGGCTCGCTGGAGAATCCTAAATGAGTGCTGTCGAAACGATCCCTTATCCCTGCAGTCCAGGTGGGCCTGCAGGCCAAGGCTGAATTATATGGGAGGAGTGAGAAGCCAGGGGAGGGAGGGGGCTTTACGCCCAGGCACTTGACTTTGATGACCGCGGGGTGGGGTGGGGTGGGGTGGGGCGGGGCGAGGTGGGGTGAGCGAGCCTAAACGGGCCGCGTTTAACGGCGGAGGTCACTGTGACACTCACGCGGTATGCCGTACACGGCCTCTCCGCGCGCCGCGAACCCAAATTCACGTTTTCCCATGAGATTTTAGCACGGCGCTGTAAAAAAAAGAGGGCCGTGGATGAAAGCAAAGAAAAGGTGAGCAAAAAAGGTGGTTGGCGGCTAAACGCTTCCCGGGCAGGCTGCCGGGCCGCGGCCGGAAGGAGCATGGATAGATAAATGGCGACGAGGAGATTGGGTGCGATAGAGGGGATAGAGAGAGGATAGAGAGGGCGGCCGGCTTGGCCCGGGCCAGGGGTGCTGCCCTTTTCCACCCCTTTTCGCATGATAACCTTTGGCGGTGCGTTGAGGGCGGCCCTGGCGGTGCCGTGGCGGTGCCGTGACGGCGGCGCGCTGTTTCGTTGCGGCCGGGAAGGCTGCTTCGGCGTCTTTGGCACGGTGATGGCGTTGGCTTGGTGTTCCCGGGAGCGCGGCCAGAGGGTGGCGGCCCAGCGTGCGGTGAGCGCGTGCGGCCCTCGGCCCTCGGCCTGGCCCTCGGCGTCGCCTTCATTACTCCGAGACGACTCTGCGGCGACGCGTGGCCGAGGGCCTGCCGAGGCCTGGCCGAGAGGCACGTGACCAACCGCCGGCCAGCGCGCCCACAGCGCGCCAACTTCGAATAACGAAGAGACAAGTCATTACGCCCGCGCACGGCCGCACGGCTCGAATGGGCGAGGCTGTCTTCACGGCGCGCACCGACCGCCTGCGAACGGCGGGGTAGGCAAGCCGCCGCACTGCAGCGCGCGCCGCGGCCGAGGTTGCCTACCCCGCCATTACCATTACCACTAAAGGCTAGCGCAGGCTGCGTGCGTGCACAGCGTGACCTGGCACTGCACCGACTGGCAGTGTGCGCGCATTTTAATGAATCGCTCCCCGAGGTGGCGGTGCGCGGCGACGAAAAAAAAAAGTCCGCAGACTTGGCGCTTCCTTCTTTGCCGAGTTGATTTAGGGGGCGATTCAGGGAGGAGGGGGGGGGGGGCAGCGCCATTACGGAACGACAAGGTGCCATAGGCCTCGCGCACTCTTCCCGGCGTCAGCCAGCATCAGCACCCTTCCTGCCGCCCTTCTTCCACCTTACCTGGGAAACTTTTAATTGCCGACAACTTGACATTTCCTGGGAGCGTCCCCTGCCCCTCCCTTTCCCTTCCCCCGCCGCACGCCGAGCTTTTCCAGCCAACTGATTCCGAACTGCGATTTCGTCGCCCTGTCTCTCTCGCACCCTTCCGCGACGCCCCGCGAGTGCGAGAGAGACAGAGCGACGAGGGCTGTTCGGACGCGGCCGGCAGGTCCGACGGGATCGGGTCCGGGGAACCTCTCGCCGGAAGTTGCGGTGCGGTCCTCTTCGGGGACGGAAATCGGCGATGCCGCGCGAGCCAATGAACACTAGGAGGCTACCCTCGCATTCTTTTCCGATTTTTGCCTCTTTTTGCGGTGTGAAGACTGACCTGCGCCGTGATCCGAGGAGGCCGCCACTGTCGGACCGCACCGACGGCGTCCTCGACGGTAGTAAACGATCCCCTTGTTGGCGTCCACGGCGGTCTCGGCCCCGTCAAAGCGCGTGCGCTCGGACGTCCCTGCACGGCCCGGCACGGCACTGGCAAACCACGGCCCATCAGCTAATTGTATTCCTTTGTCTCCGCCATCCTCGCTCCCGGTCGAGTGGTCACCATGTCAACGGGGAGGCCCCGTCGGCTCCACTGTAGGCCGATTCCGAGAGTCTCTCTTGCACCCACAACAACGCCGCATGAGTCCGAGAGAGACAGAGCGACGAAAACGACTCTCGGAATGAGTCCGCTGCGCTCCTTCCTGCCGCGCTTTCTGCCCAACGCACACACTGGGGGAAGAGGACCGTCTTCGCCGGACTCGAAAAATAATGATCGAGCACGGCGACTCGTGCAGCGCCCGGATTATTATTCATCCTTCTCCCCATTTCAGACACTTTGCGCGCCGCTGCTGCTGCTTGTTATGTCAGCCCGGCTAATCTTCTCATCGCCTGGCTCGAGTCAGTTTATCCCCCCCCCTTCTTCCTCCTTGCAGGCAGGTGCGAAGCTCCCCACGCACCGTCTGCGCGCCGCGCCACGCCACTGCGCGAACCGGCGCGCGCGACAACGCCAAATGTTCTGTTCCGAAACGCAATAATTAGAGAGTAAATTGTTTGGCCAGACTCGTAATTCGGGGCGCTGGCTGCGCTGGCTGCGCTAATGGGCCCGTCCTTCGCCCAATCGGATTGCCGCTGCTGCCCTGTCCACAACTATTTATTTTGCCAGGCAGTGATTACGACCGAGTTGGCGCTGCACTGCGCGGCCAAAACTCTAGACGCGTTTTGAGCTCCAGAGTCGCTAAACAGGACTCGAACCGAACGTGTGACCCCACCAATGGATTCGTCGTTCGGAGAGCAATCCATTGGTGGGGTCACAAGTTCGGTTCGAGTCCCATTTAGCGACTCTGGAGCTCAAAACGCGTCTAGAGTTTTGGCCGCCGGTCTTTCGGCCCACAGTGTGTCGGGGACCTAATCGGCTGTCGCCTTCCGCTGCCTTGTCTTTTGTGTACCGTCCATCGTCGCTGTCAACAACAATCTTTTTCTTTTCGCTGTCGGCCAAGGTGCGCCTGTGGTAGCATTGCTGTTGCCGTGGTTGGGTTTGTCGAGACGCCGTGTCCGCCGCGGGCGGGCGGCACTGGTTGCCGAAGGGAGAGGGGGGGGTGGGAGTCTGATGAGAAATCTATTGGAATGCGGGGCGAGGCCGGCGAGGCTGAGGACTGCGCCGTGACGACTGGAGGTGGCGTCATGGCACTGCCATGGCAGTCACGTCACCGAGGCCAATCCCATTCAGCCCGGCCTGCCCGCCACTGTCGCACAGTGTACACTCCAGGCTTCGCAGCGGCGGTGGATCGGCCCTCGCGACATCCCCGTGTGGACCGAGCCCTCCCGGCCGGGCCGGCGTAGCGCTGTCTGTTTGTATTGGGCTTTCGGTTTCAATTTCACAACCCCGGCCGGCCTGTGCTTCATACGACCGCCGCATGACAAGCGAGCCGAACGAGGAATGCCCCCCGGAACCCTGCCAGCGACTCGCCTCTGCACGGGCGCCCCGCCCGTGGGACCCCCCGGCACCCTCGGGAGCCCCCGGGGGGCTTCGGGCCGGGATCTGCAAGCGAATCGAAGCAGTGCCAGCGAAGCACGGCGCTAAGGCGACGAGCGGAGCAGAGCAGCCCCAGTCAACTGAGACATTGTGACTCGCTTCGACATCAACAGCTGACTCGGCTATTCGTGCTGGATGCCGGATCGGATAGCAGGCTCAGCCCGGCCAGTCCTCGACACGGAGCTCCATGCTGCCTCCACTCGCCCCACCCAGTGATGCCGACGGACAGAGCAAACATATGCCCACTCAAACACCGATGGCCATTTGCCAAGTTCGCGCAGACAGCGCTGTCCACACGGCCCCAGTCGAGCGCCATTCCCATCCCCCGAAAGCAAAGCCTGTGGGTACGTCCCAGATCCACTACCCTGTAAATCAGTGACTTGTCCGCGTGCAACACCCTGGCCGTGCCCCGGCCGTGGCCCGGCTGTCGACACACTGCCCCGAGTGGCCGGGCCGCCGCCTGCTCCCCCTCCCATCCCCAAAGTCAATTTGAATGGTCGTCATTATGAGCTGACCCGAAAGCCATAGTGCCCGTTAGGCCCGAGGACTAAGGACTGGAGGCGGTCCCCCCCCCTCCCCCTTCCCCCGCGGCGCTCCACGCGAATTTAGTTTCCATTCATGAAGACGATAGGACGGGACATGAATTTCGCATGCCATTCCGTACCCTGCGCGCCAAAACTCGCACGCAGGGTCTTTTTCCCAGTTTGAATTGTTTCCTTTTCCCCTCCGTGCCTCCTCCGCGGGCACACTCTGTTTGCAGACACTACCTGCTGCCTCCGCAGTCCTACTGTACTGGAACGGCGGGATAAAGGCGCCCGTGTCTCTGTTCTGTTCTTTCCGTCTTCGGCCGAGGATTCCTGCGGCTTTTATTACATTCCTGGGGCGGCCCGTCCCGTCATAACAGAGCCTCGCCTAATCGACAGGCGAAACAAGCTTCCCTTTTTCCCGTCGAACGGTCGCCGTCGCGGCGGCGGTGGCGTTCCGACCCTCGTTCCGACCATTGTCTCGAGTAATCAGCCTCGGGGAAATACGAAACACCGAAACACCCGACCGCCGCGCCTCAATATTGAAAATAGTAATGAGTTTTCGGCGAGCTCGGCGGTCCAGGTCGAAACGACTGTTGTGCGCAGCAGCAGCGCAGCCTTGAGCAACTCTTTTTTATTTAAAATTCAATTATTTTCCGCGTAGCGTTCACGGGAGGTTCCGGGGGAGGTGCGGCTTCAGCTAGCCCGGCACAGCCCCTGCCGCGCCGCGACGACTGACCTTGGTTTCCTTTGAGCTGACAAAGAGGAGGGGGGAGGAGAAAGAGAAAAGGAAAACGGGCAAGGTGGGTAAAGGTCCTGTTGTGTGTCGGCCTCCGACGTGTGCGCGTGTGGCAACACTGCGAAATACGCGGTGATATAATACTCCTCGCGGGCGATTGATTTTGGAGCCGATGTCGGCCCTTTTCCCGTTTCTTCGCGGTAAGACGGCGAACAAGCCGCGGTCTCTCTCTCTCTCTCTCTCTCTCTCTCTCTCTCTCTCTCTCTCTCTCTCTCTCTCTCTCTCTCTCTCTCTCTCTCGTGTCGGTGGCCGCTTTGGCCTCCAATTAAGGGCGGTGGCGTGCTGGTGTAATTAGCAGGCGTCGTTGCTTCCGCCCTATCTTGCCCTCGCTGGCCGCGCCGTCTGAATCCACCGCCTGGCCGCGCCACTGTATGGTGGCCTCGCCCCGATGAATTTCTCATGCGCGGCTGGCGGCCGCTGAATTCGCCATAGACCCCATTCCGAACACCTTCGCCGAGTCTCTCTCGCGCGCTTAGGCGGCGAGAGAGACAGACTGTGGCGGTGTACCGCTTCGTTTTGCTTCGCTTCCATTACCCGTCCGGCGAATCGACGCCCGGAGAGACGCCTTGCAACACCATTACTTGGCCGCGGCCGCAAGAGTGGCAGGTTTGCAGACGCGACGCTGGCGCGTTGGCGTTCGATCAGCGGCTGCGGCGGCGCGAGTCGCAGCCCGGGCCGCGTTGTTACGTCGAGATTGAGTCGCTAACGAACGAGCCCGATGCCGTTCCTCGCAGGCAGCGGCCTCATTCGCAGCAGCGTGTCGCTCTGTCTCTCTCGCACTCACGGGCCGTGCCGCAGGGGTGCGAGAGAGACAGCGTGGAAGCGCCCAGCCGGGGCGCCGTGCGCCGCCAGATTTAGTCCCCGCTGCACGTCGTGCGCTGCCTTCGGGCGGAGGGTCCCTGGTTCGACTCCCAGTATTGCGCCTTTTGTTCCGGCCCACCTGCTGCCTGCTTGCCGCCTGCTTGCTGGCGCCCGCTGCCCCGGCTCCAACAAGTGCATGTGCGAGGCGAGGGCGAGGCGGCGAGGACACAGGCGCCCCGCCGAGGCACCCCGCCGGGCCGACAGTTTGATTGGACGCCGCGCTGATGAATGAAAGCAGCGTTCTGCCGCCCCTCTCGCCGTCCCTCTCGCACCGCCGCGCCCCTGCAGTCAGCGCGACGGAGACACACTCCGTGCTTTCCGAGCGCGGCCGGGGGCGGCCTCGGACGCAGCCGCCAGGCTCACGCCGTCCAGAGCAGGGTCGCGGCGTTTCAACCCCGGAAGACATATGGTGCCCAGCCGGCCCGCCGCACAGGGACACGTTGAGTCCCTGCTTGTCGGGGCAACTATGACACGCGTTTCGCGTCACAATGATGATTGTCTGGATGCAAAACGCGGCGCGGAAGCCTTTCTTTTTTTCGTGTCGCCCCGGGAAAGGTGCCGCTGTCGTTACCGCCTGCGTGGATGCATGGCCTGCGCCATGATTTTAGAAAGGGTCGTTGTTTGCCTGCGCGCCGCGCCGCACCGCGCCGCGAGCCCCGCGCGTGATGGGATGATTGTTTTCGGCCATTTGCATCGAAAACACACTCACTCCCAGGCCGGGCCCGGCACGGCCTGCAGTCGATTCCGAAGGGGCGCTGTCTCTGTCGCACTCGCGGGGCGTCCCGAAGGGGTGCGAGAGAGACGGAGCGGCGAAGCGAGTCTCCGGAAGCACCGGCCCGGTGCCGTGGCCGCCTCCATCATTGCTGTTCCTTTCCGCCGTGCAGTTTTCGCGATGCGGTGCCGCGCCCGCCCCCCCCCGCCCCGCCCCGCCCCGCCCCCGCCCGCCCCGCCCCGCCCCGCCCCGCCCCGCCCCGCCCGCCCCGCCCCGCCTACAAAGCACTTGCCACCGCCAAAGACGGATTTGCGGCTGGAAGGAGAGAGAAACATCATTTTCTGGCATGGAAAGAGCGGCGCGCCCTGCCCCGCGAGGTGGCGGCGGCCGGCTGTTTGCGGACGTGGCAATCGCCCGGAATGGAACTTGGGCACGGCAGGGGGAGGGGGGGGGGCACGGCTGCGGGTATTGACGTCCGTGCTGTGTGACACATCCAAGATTGCGCGCGGCGAGTGATGAAAATAAGTTCGATGCATGCCGCGAAATGGGGCACTGGGGCGGGGCCAGGCGGTGGGAAAGGCAGGCAGCCGTGCAGACAACCCGCGAGACACTCCGGAAGGCGTTGCACGGGTCAAAAGCCCGGTGGAGGTGGTCAAAATCTCAGACGCGTTTTGAGCTCCAGAGTCGCTAAGTGGGACTCTAAGCGGACGTGTGACCCCACCAATGGTTTGCTCTCCGAACGAGGAATCCATTGGTGGGGTCACACGCTTGGTTCTAGTCCTAGCAACTCAAAACGCGTCTAGTGTTTTGATCGCCTGCGCCGGTCTTCTGGCCCACTGTGGGTCGCACTGTCGCAGCGCGTGCCGGCCGAGGTGGATTAGACCGTTGGGGTGGGGTGACTGGCTCTGACCCGCTCACAGCGCTCACAGCCCACCATAACTCATCATCATCTGCCAGCCAGAAGGATCCCCGAACAGCGCAGCGCGCAGCCAGGCAAAAACAAACGAGAGAGAAAGCCCTGGCGGAAACTGACGCCGGGCGGGTGGCGCGCAGGTGCAGCCTGCAGCCCCACTCTCTCCCACGGCAACTACAGTGCCGCAGCACAGCGCAGCACCGCCGGGACGGGGCGGGCATCCCTTGGGCCCGCGCTCGCAGGGGCGGCGCAGGGTCGCCACGCCACTGATTGCAGGCAACCTGGTTCTGCTCGCATTATTAACGGGCTATTTTTGTCATGGAACGAACAGTAACTGACGGGTGTGTGCCAGTCGAGACCGACTGCAAACTGTATTTCGCCACAAAACGCATTAAAAAAGTGGGGAAAAGTACAGCACTTAACCGGGACTCGAAGCCGGCCCCCAACGCGGACGCCAACTTGCTCTTCTTTTTGGCGTCTCGGTTCGAGGCACGGCGAGATGCTTTTTGTTTCCGGAGTGGACAGAGCGCGCCTTGGCCGCCACTTAGACTTCGGTCGGCCTTCTAGGCCCTTTTAGGCTCGCCGAGGAGCGAGGAGACGCGACCTTTTTAATTACAACAGTTCGCGGTCGCGGAGTGCCAACTTGACATTTCCCCGCTCCAGGCGATTTGTGTATCATTTCCCAAACGCGGTTGGAAACAACAAGTTTTTTTTTCGTGGCAAAAGATTAATCTTAGTTTTTTCTTCATTTTCTTCGTTTTTTTCTTCTATTCACGCGACAGGACAGAAACCTTGTCAGGTTGGCGTCTTTGCGAACCGCCACCGTCGCGGAGGGGCAATTAGAGCGAGAGGGGCCGTCGCTCTGTCTCTGTCGCACTCGCAGGGCGCCCCGTGGGTGCGAGAGAGACAGAGCGATTGGGCCGCGAGGCCGATAACGACGGGGGGACAAGGAGTACGTCGAGGCGGCGAGTCTTGACACTGCACCGCCACGTGGCGTCCCTCTTTGACGGGCGGGGCGGGGCGGGGCGGGGCGGGGCGGCGGACAGGACGCGGACACACCGTCGAACCTCATCGATTGCTTCTCCCATTCTCGCTCCCACAATGCCTCTGTCTTTCTCGCTCTCCCCGTCCCACCGCCGACGCGGCCCACATCACTATATACCTCTCTCGCTTCGCCAGCGTCAACCCCGCCCGCCAGCGTTTTTACACTGTTTTCATAACAGGCTGTCACATCACGCACACACTCGTAAAATTCATATGCGCGCGCACACACACGAGGGTTAAAACGCACACAGGCGCGCACGTCACACACACACATAAACACACACATACACATACACCGCCGCTGCGCTTTTGGCCGCAGGTGTCTCGTAAATTTTTGGAGCCATAACCAATCCGGAGAGCGCTCGGCGCTCAGTGCTCAGCGTGACGCATCGTGCGGCCCGCTCAATATGGGGCGCTCTCCTGTGTTTCATTTTGGCGCCAAACTTTGACGGACCGCGGCGAGGCTGGCGGGGCGCACGTACCCGCCGGGATATCACGCCGTGCACGCCGTGCCATTGCCATGGCCGGGACCAATAAGTCTGGCGCGCTCTGTCTCTCTCGCACCCGCGGGACGCTCCGCTCGGGGCGCGAGAGGGACAGAGCGATCCTGTGTGGCCTCGCCGTGGTTGGTGGAGAGCCCGGCCTCGGCGAGCGGCGTCGGGGATTTCGCGTGTAGGGGCTTTGAGATGGGCACGCTGGGGAATTACCTTTCCGAAGCAGGAATGTCGGTCGGAGGTGAGCAAGATGGAGGAGGAGTGGGCGTACCCGGAGCTAGCTTCCCCCCCCCTCTCTCTCTCTCTCTCTCTCTCTCTCTCTCTCTCTCTCTCTCTCTCTCGCACACACACGCGCTTGGAGTGAGCACGGCGTCCGCAACCTGAAAGAGCCACCTGATATGGCCGTAGAACGGTACGCAATTCAATTACTGCCTTCGTGATCGATTTCTCGATATCTCGATTCCTGGACCCCCATCTCTCTCTCTCTCCCTCTCTCCTTTTCTTCGCGGCGCGCGCCTCGCCGACAAGGTTATCCAAGCAATCTGCCTTCGGCTCGTCCACGTGGCGACCCACCGCCGCCCCGCCCCGCCGCTGGTGGCGAACGAACTGGCTTTATTTCGATTTCGACGACTATGATTATTCGACGATCATTTTCGATTCGAGAAGTGTGACGCTTCGCGGTGACGCCACTCTCGGCTAGGGCTCTAGTTATGCAGCCCCACTAGGGCCAGGGCCTTGAGGCCCGACGCAGTGCGCTCGCAGTGCGCTCGCAGCGCTCCCGGGGGCGGAGTGGCCGCCCGCCTAACTACTTTGTGAACTTGCCGCGCCACTTTTCCACTGCACTGCCATGCCGCCGTGCTGCACAGCAACTCGCCGGGGACGCGTTTTAAAAACGCTGACCGAAAGGCCAATGGGAGCAGTGTGGCTGCGGCGCGCTGCCTCTGTCACTCTCGTTCCCCGGGGCGTTGCGCGAGGGAGACAGAGAGACAACGCGGTCGTACGGCTCCACGGCGGCAGCAGTGTGGCGGCCGCTCTTTTCAGAGAGCGTGATCGTCCCACTGCGTGCGACCTTTGGCCCGGATGATCAACTCGGAGTGGGGTGGGAGGGGGTAGCGTGCGCGCTGTGCGCCCTCGCTTAATTGCCCCCCATTAGAATGATTCAACGTCTTTTTGGCCTGCTGTTTGCACCCATTGCCCATGCTCTTTGGCCCTTTAATCCGGCCCCAGCCCCTGTCCGCGCCCGGGATGGGCCACCAGGTAGCAGCCCCTCTCCTACACTGATCTGGCCGCCCGCCAAAATCACACTTAGCAAGGGTCCTGTCGGCCGCAGGGCACCGAAGGACCATCGTGTCGGGGCTGGTGGTCCCGGGCGTGCGCTCCGCCACTGTAAACGTTCAGGATGTTTTGTTCATAGTCGTAAATTTAAAATTCAATTTTCTGAGATATTTTTCCTTTTGTAACTACGCACTACGTTCACGAGATACAGACCCTTTTTGTTTTGTTTCGTCTCGTTGGCACTCCTGGCTGCGCTGCCGGGCCGTGCCGCTGCTGATCCACATTCGGCGCACGCGCCGGCAGCAGCGCGGCCTCGCGAGGCGCGGCGGGGAAGGCTGACATCCCCAATGAGTCACTTCTTCATCTCGCCGAGGACGCCGAGGAGGCCGAGAAGGCGGCGATGAGTTCCAGTGTACGTGCCGCCGCGGCACTGCCAACCTGCCGACCCGAGCCGCGCGCGCCAATGCAGTGCCGCCACAACACTAATCCCGCGCGCTGCCTGATTACGTAATCCCAATGGTTGGCGGCCCTGCGCGGGGCCGCTTGCCGACCGCAGCGACCCGAAGCGAGGCCGCAAGGAGGCCCCGGGCTTGCCTGCTCGCCCTGCCGGAGACTCGCTTTTGTCGCTGTCTCCCTCGCACTCAAAGGGGATTCCGTACGGGAGCGAGAGAGACAGGGTGACTCTCGGATCCAGCTGCCCCGGGCTTGCCCCGAGGGCGCCGCAGAGCCGCGCAGAGCATCCATTACGGCCTTAGGCCGCGCACCTGGCGTGGCCGGGGTGGCCGGGGTGGCCGCGGGGTTGGCAGCCCTGACAAGATGAGATAGCGCGCCAGACTGCACACGCGGCCTGCACCATCCATCAGCGGCCACTCGATATTTTTCAATCCGCTCGGTGCGCGGGGCGGGGCGGGGCGGGGCGGGGCGGCCTGCCGGTGGTTGCGGCTGAAAAATGGACGGTCGAAGGACGCCCGGCGGGGCTAAGGGGATGATTGTAGTGTAGCGGCTCATTACAGGCCGCAGTGCTGACAACCTTACAAATGCCCCGCCGGCCGGATTCCGCTGACGCACTCTCACCTCAACAAACATTTTTCAATTTTTTGTTTCAGCCGGCGTTCGAGCAGTGCCACGCCTCTCCCCCCGATTCCCGGTGCTAAGAGCCCGGAACGGGGAACACAAAGAGGAAAATCATATTCAGCACCTTCTCCGCGCCATGCCGCTTGACGGCCGGCCGCGGCGTCTTCTGGGCCACTTGTAGAGAAAGGAAATCTTCATCTGCAGGCACCAGTTGGCCGGGCGGGGGAGGGGGTGGAGGGGCGAAGGCACCGATAAAGAACGGACAAAATGGAAGGGGTGGGGGACGCGGGTCCTTGGTCCTGCAATGTGATAAGGGCGGCGCTGTCTGATCAATTCTCCCGGTAAATGTCGCCGCCCTCCCCGGGCTGCGTCCGAGGCGGCCATCGCCGAGGTCACGGCCACGGCGTCCCTCGGCCCTCGGCGCCTCGGACGCGTCACGCGTAGAGCGAGACAGAGGCGCGGCACAGTGGGCCAGAACCAGCGCCGCCGGCCAAAACTCTAGACGCGTTTTGAGCTCCAGAGTCTTTGAACAGGACTCGAACCGAGCGTGTGACCCCACCAATGGATTCCGCGTTCGGAGAGCAATCCATCGGTGTGGTCACACGATCGTTTCGAGTCCCATTTGGCGACTCTGGAGCTCAAAACGCGTCCGGGATTTTGACCGCCACCACCGGTCTTCTGGCCCACTGTACGCCTCGGACGCGCCACGCCCCGAGTGTTTCGGCCGGGAAATTGACGTCGCCGCCACGGGCGGTCATGGGAGGCCCGCTGCGACGCGACCCCCGGGAAGTGTCGGGAAAACCTCCCCTGTTCTACGCGGGGAAACGCCTCGGCGAGAACCATCCAACAGAAACGAAGATGCCAGAGCCGACCGAAGCGATGCCCCGTGACCTTGACCTTGGCCTTGTCCTTGACCCTTCCCGGGCTCGCTGGCGGGGCTGGCGGGGCTGGCGGGGCCGGCAAGGTCCGGCATTGTCCGCTGGCTTGAGTCCCGCTGACCAGCCAGTCCGGCCAGCGCGGCATCGCCTCAACTCGCGAGGCCCAGCAGAGAGTTGCCCCGTTTTTCAAGCCGTTCACGCCCTGGCCAGATGCCACTCGTGTGACATTTCCCTTTACCTTGCCAAGGCTGGCCGGGCCGGCAGGGCCGTGCGCCGGGAAAGCCCTGGACTTCGGAATGTATCTTTGCGCACCGTGGGAAAGAAGGGCCAAAACACGGCGCCGAAAAACAGAACGCGGTGGCGAGGGCGCCGCTGGTAATATGGACATTATGTCAGAGTTACAGCCACAAAGAAGCTCGCGCCGAACTTTCTGTTTTAATGAGAGCAGCGAAGCACCACTTGGACAACTCACTTCCGGGCGGGGCGGCCCCAGCCGCGGCCCAGCCGGGCCAGTTTAGCAGTGTCGATCCAAGGCCACCGCGCCGTCCGCTGTTTGCGACTCACATTTTAATACCGTCCCGGGGCGCCGCCAGAGTGCGCCGCCACTCGTCCCGTCACGCCGTCTCTCTCGCACCCCTACGGGGCGCCCCGGGAGTGCGAGAGAGACAGAGCGAGTCAGGCTGCAGGGCCCGTCGCCAAGGCTGCCCGGCCGTTGCGTTTACAGTGGCGGAGCTCCTCGAGCCGGCTAACGCAATCTGCATCTCGACAACGTCGTCGGCAATGTCTCCCGGCGGCCGGCAAAAGTCTCCTTCGAACAAACTTGCGTTAATTCGACGTCGGCAGAATGCTGGGCGATGTCGGGCAGTGGGGCGGGGCGCCCTGCGGGCATGGCCCAGGCCCTCTCCACCGCGCAGCCCTGCATTCCAGCCATTTACCCATCATCATTTCCGCCAAATCACCGCACGCGCGTGTGTGTGCGTGTGCTCGTGTGTGTGTGTGTGTGGGCGTGCGTGTGGATTTTCGCCTCTCCTCTCTTGCGGCTTCCCTGACGGTCGGCTTGGCCTTTGAGGGGATTGCTCGTGCGAATCCGGCGCCCGGGCCAGCAGCCCCACCCGGCCCGGCCCGGCGGTGGTCCGAAGGCCTTCGCTAGACAAAGTGCGAGCCTCCACCGCCCGAGCCCCGGCCATCAGGGCCTTGGCCATCATGGCCTCCGCCAGGACCCCCACCAGGACCTCCGCGAGGACCTCCGCCAGGCCGCGTTGGAGTTACGGCGCCACGGCAAACCCTTTACCGGCTGCAGGCTGCGGCCTGGAGCCTGTGATCACCAGGTGGACAAGAAAATGAGAGACTAGTCCGGGACGCGGGGGCGCGGCGGGGGATTTCGTGGCCGTTACGCCCGTGTGATTTATTCCCGTGATTACCCCCTCCCCTCCCCTTTCCCCTCGCCGGGCTTACGGGCCTTCCCGTCTGCGGGTTGCGTGTGGAGGTGCGGACATGCAAAAATGCGACGCACGCTGCCGTTCTGACGCGGCCCCCGAGAGCGAGTGAGCGAGAGAGAGAGAGAGAGAGAGAGAGAGAGAGAGAGAGGAGAGAGAGAGAGAGAGAGAGAGAGAGAGAGAGAGTGGAGGGGTGTATGTGTGCGCGTGGGTGCGGGTAAGTTCGCGTGTGTGGTGTCGGGGCCGGTGCCGGGACCAGCGGGTACCCTCATCAAAGGCGAACTTTGCCGCGCCGCGTTGCAGCGCGTCGAGATTTCACGCGCGCGGGAAACAATTTGAATTTGAATAATATTCCGCGGGCCGTCGCTGCAGCGCGATGTGCCGCGGGAAGGGTTCCCGACGACAAAGTGCTCCTCGTCGGCGGCCGCGTACTAGCCCGTCCCGTCCGCCCCGCTCGTTGGCTATGCGGCGACGTGGCCAACAGCAGCTGTAGCCAAGGAATTTATATTCATTGTCTCGCCATTGAGTTTGCGATTAATTACCGTCCTCATTTTTTTTTTTTATATTTCTCCCGCCAACTCATTCATCTCGGCCTTGTCGGCGGCGGCGCCGCTGGGAAAGGGTGACGCTTGCCCATTTTTTTTTTCGCACCGACCTCTTGCATGCCAGAGAGAAAAAGGATAGCAAAGGAAAAACAAAAAAAACCAAAAACATTTTTAAAATACCCGTTTGAATAAGTCTCCATTGTCACGTTAATTTCCGTTAGGTTTGCGGGCGCACTCTCCGAGCGGTGTCCGGACCTTAGAGCGGGGGATGCCGTCCGGAGCCCCGGCGAAACCCTTGGCGTCAGGCAACTAGCTCAGCAGCCGCCGGAACACGATTCATTGTGGCGGTGAGAGCCTTCTGGGCCGCGCGCAGGCGGCGCCGAGCGGCGAGCGGGGAGGCGGCGAGGCTGGGCGGGAGGCGGCGAGGCGGCGGGGCGCGGGCGCGAGCGCGGAGGCGGCGGAGGCGGCGGAGGCGGCGACGGCGGGGAGGCGGCGCGAGCACTTCGATTTGCTCGCACACACAAACACACGCCAGGACGCGCAGAGCGGCGCAGAGACACAAAGCTGCACACATCTCACCGGAGACAAACGCGCCGCGACGCAGTGGAGTGACACTACAGCGTGCCGGCTCCGGGCGCGCGCCCACGCATGAAGAACGGCGCCAAAGCGGTGACGTCATATTTAAACGAGGCAGGCGCCGTGTTTACACTCGACAACCTCGGCATTGTCACCTGTCTCTGCGATTATCACCGCGCCGGGATCGCCTGGAGGCGGGGCGGGGCGGGGCGGGGTGGTGTTGTTTGGCTTGGGACGTGGGTACACTGGAGCCGCGTCATGGCCGCGCAGGTGTTTTCCCCTTGTTTGTCGAACTTACGCGCGGAAAGAGGTTTGGTCTCAAAATACGCCCGGCCGGGCTTTCCGTCAAAGGACGCACTTTTCCGAATTTTCCTCTCATTTCTTTTTTCGGTGGCGTTTTTTTTTCCTCCGGCGGTGCCGTGCAAGGTCGCCGCTAGATTGCAGATTCAAGTTAAAGTCGTCGTAAGTCGGCCGCTGGATTTCATTCTCTTTGGCGTTAGAGGGCCGCGCTCGGGGAGACACCCGCCCCCGCCCCCCTGCCAGCCAAGAAAAACAAGTTGGCAAAATATTGCGGGATGGCGCTCTCTGGGACGCAAAGTCACGACAAAAGTCAAAGCTAATTGTCAAGTTTGGAGTAAGCCTGCGCCTCTCCATGAGACTCTAGTGTGTGAGGGCGAAGCAGCGAGGACGCCCCATCCACCAATCCACGACGCTCTTGGGTGGGAGAGTCGATTCGAAACACTCCACAAAAAATGACATTTCCGAAACACTTCACAAAAAAAAAACTATTGTTGCATTTTTTTGCCGCGATGTCTGAAAAATACCAACTGCAAGTACACTCAGCGGAAAAAACAGATAAAACCCGCAAAAAAAGTCGGGCTGTGTGGGGGTTTGAACCCGAGTCAGCGGTGTTAAATCACTGTGTAATTGCCCCGCTCTTATCAAGCGTCTGGCGGCGTGATCAGGAGAGTGAGTGCGAGAGAGAAGGACTGCGTGTGTGAGCGGGACAACCCCTCCTCCCCCTCCTAATCCGTTTCCGGCACCCTCAAGCGTCTCAGCGTCTCAGCGTGGGCCGCGGCGTGGCGCCGGGACAGGCGGGGCTGGCGGCGTCGTCGTCTGGAGCCAAATCAAGTGGCCGGGCTGGGCGGGCTGGGCGGGCTCGGAGGCCCGGACCGCCGACGCCAGCAGATGTTTATCGCGGCCCGAGACGCGCGAGAGGAAAAACCGGGGGATAAAGGAAAATTTTAAGAAGAAAAAAAAGCTTGATGTCAGCAGCTGTTGAAATCGGGACTGACAGCTCCACTCGTAGAAAAGCTATTGCACAACAACGTGCTGGTACTCTACGGGTGGATACAATTTGCGATGCACTGCCTCGGAGACATTGTGGACCTTTTTGACCATTTTTCGACCATTTTTCGACCATTTTGACCTTGTGATGTCAATAAAGGACCAGAGGGCGTGCCTTTCTGTTCACGCGGCGTCGCGGTCTGACAAACCGAGGTTTCTTGAAAAATTTCTTGAACTCAGCCGCGACGCGTGAAATTTTTGTCCCGTTCGCAGAAAGAAGGATTACGATGAGCTCCGCGGATGATATCCTTTGCGCCGTGAGTCGGTTTTTGCTCCGCGCTGCGATGGGTGTACTTCCCAGGACCAGCCATAAATCAAGCCCACACTTACGCTGCTAGTTGTTGTTTGCGCGGGGTAAGTGTTTCGCCCTTCGCGCCCCGGCCTGGCCGAGGCCAGGCTGAGGCCTCGGCGGGTCGGGCGGTCCTGGTCCTCCTCAACAAGAGCGGCGTGCACCTATCGGGAAACGATCTGTCAGCATCAACCCGGCTGAGCCAGGGTGGTGGGGCGGGCGGCGCGTCGGCGGCCGGGGCTCTTGCGGCCCGGGGGCACAGTGTGTGAGTGTGCGTGTGTGTGTGCCAAAGGGTCTTGCAGTGCCGGCTGCCGCTGGTATGCAGCGCGGTGCCGCATCGCCCTCTGCGGCCAGCCAATCGCGTCTGCCTTCCTCACAGCCCCGGCGACCCGCACCAGCTGTCCCATTCCCCCATCACATGACGCGAAATTCTGGGAAGCGCAGAGCCGGGGGGCGAGCCACGCGCCGCGCTCCGCCACACGCTGGCTCGTTCCGAGAGTCGAGAGCGCCGCGAGAGACAGAGCGACGGAGCGCCTGCGGTGGCGAGGGTAGGCAACGCGCCGCGCGCCGGCGTCAAGCGGGCTGGCCTAGCCCGACTTTCACAGGCGCTCGGCCGTTCACTTAGCACTGCCCTTGTTACACACCATGGATGACATCTGCGAATCAGTGCTTTAGAGAAGTTCCCCACATGAGAATTTGGAAGCAAGTGACATGGTGAAGTGTTTGAGACCCTGGCCGCGGAATGGGAGCCGGGCGCCCGAGTGTCTGGCGGCCGAGCGGCCGGGCGCGTCGGCCCTTCAGTGGTTGGCGTGCACTGATGGTGCCACGATGGCTCAGAGCGCGGCATTCTGCGTCATTTCCTTACCTGTTTTGGGAATTAATGTCACAGCTGAGGCGAACGATGCAGAGCAGACCTAGTAAAGGATCGTCGATTTTTTCGGCATAGGTGGATTTGCTGCGTTTGCCAGCGCGAATACTGCTCCTGTTTCTGGCCGTGGCTGCGAGGGCGCGGTGTGGCGCAGGCAGATCAGAGACTGACCGCGACTAGATCCTCCGTGGGCGACGTGGGGCTGTAAGGTCGGTTCGGCGGGGTTGCGGTTGCCGGCGTTGCTTGCTGGCCGTGGTGCGGGGGGGTGTGGCGGGGCGATGGAGCGGGATCGGATTTGCTATCAGTTTCAGCTCTCCATGCGGCTTTGGCGGGGCGGCCGGGCCGGGCGGCCCTGGTTTCACCTCGCCCGGCCTGCAGCCTCGTCCCGACGAGAGTCGCTCCGTCTCTGTCGCACTCGCACTCGGCGTGGGGGTGCGAGAGAGACAGAAAGAGCCCTTTGGAATGATCGAGGCTGCAGGCCGGGCTGCGTGCTGTGCGGTCTGACCTGCCACACCGCCGGCAGTCTGAGTCGTTCTGTCTCTGTCGCACTCATGGGGCGGTCCGTAAAGGTGCGAGAGAGACAGAGACAGTCTGCTGGCGGATGAATCGCCGCCAATAAAGCTGGCCGCGGAAGGGATTCCCTCCCGAAACACACTTACTCTGCGAGCTAGACTTTGCTGCCTGTTCCCACGTCTCCACCGAGTCCTCGCGAGAAAAAAAATCAGAAAAACGAAAATGGAGCGCACTCGACGGGCTCTGATTAAATAAAGAATGCAAATCTGAGACTAGACCGACAGCGCAGACAGCGCGGAGGCAGCGAGGGGGACGGAGCGCACCGAAAATATTTGCAAAGCTCGGAAAGAAAGAAGAAAAAGACAGCGCCATCAACTTTCCGTCCTGAAATAATGTTTTCATCGGCCTTCCAGTGTCGGCCGTGTCGACGGTTGTTGCGGACGCTTCTTTTTCCCAGAACCAGATATCTCGGCAGAAAAGCTTCACCTGGGCGGGGGGCGCCGTGTTGTGTGTCTGGTGGATTGAATGGGCGTTTGTGTATAACGCAGTTTTACTCAATAGAGTCTGCCACAGACACCCCACCCCACCCCCTCCCTGCCCCGGCCTACCCATTGTGCTGGGCAGCCGTGCTGGACGGCGCAGGGCGGCCGGGCTGGGACTCTGCTTCAAACTTCGGCTCGGCGGCCGCCTTACACCATCACACACACCTACACGAACCCACACACCCTCAGACGCCTGCATACAGTTGACACACTCACTCACACACGCGATACTCTTTCTCGGAGAACTGTTTAGCCGGTACAACTGGGTCAAACTACTGATTGCGACGGGCAGCCCTGCGATCGAGAACACTCTCATCAGCAGGATTCCTTTGTCGCTCCTCTGGCCGCCCAGCCGGCCACGTGTGGCGCCCAAAAATAAATACAGAAGGAGAAGTTGGCAAAAAAAAAGTTGTAAGGCGTGGAAATGGCTTGGTATGGAAGAGCTAGGAAATGGCAAAGGTCGCACGGGGTGGGGAGCAGTGGGAGGGGAGGGGTAAGGGCCGGCCGGGATCGTGATGGTCGTGATGTTGTCGCGAGCGTGTTGGCCGCCACACCGCACCCCGCCCCGCCCCGCCGCGCCCCGGGCAAGTACATTTGTACAGCCAGAGGATTGCTCTCTCGAGGTGAGAGGAGAAAGGGACAGCCCGGCCCCGTCCCGGCTAGCTGTCCCCTCAGGACAGCTGCCCAGCATTGCCCCGCATCTTGAGAAAAAAAAGAACGCCAGAAAAAGGACAGAAAAAGAACAAACGTTTCGGCCGGCATGTTTCTTCGTCGTCCTTTCCCCTTGAATCCCTGGCCGCCCTGGCCTGATCACGGCACGCGGTGGAGCTCCTGGAATGCGTGCGGGGCGGGGTGCCGGGCGCGTCGCCCTGCTTACAGCGCTTACGGCGTGCCGACAGTCCCGGCCGACGTTTCGACGTTCCGACACGCGTGCATTCGAACGCTGTTTGTCGCTAAACCGACGGGGTGGGGGTAGCGCGGCGCTGCCGGGGCGCTGCCGCCGCCGGGCCGTGCGCCTCCCCCTCCACCCGCCACGGGGTCGCTAGGTCCGCGTGGCGCGCGGCGAGGCGCCCCGTCCCTCCTTAGTCTCGCATCGGTCTTCCCCCGAGCCGCAGAGGCGAGCCGCCCTAGCCGCCACCGGCACTGACCTGGCCGGCCGACGCGTGCCGCAAACCACGGACCGCGTGTGAACCTCGTGTTGTCTCCAACAGTCTAGTTCAAGTGTCAGTGCCGTCACCAGCTTGGTGTTACCCTTATTCGTCATCGCCGGCCAGTGTCGCCTCAGGACGACGACGGACTTCACCAGCTCCGCAGTAAGCTAAACGCCACGCATGCTTCCGGCTGTTGCTGAGCTGGGGCGCAGTGGATTTGCCAGAGGATCGGCGGAGGCGGCCGAAGACACATTACTAAACAGGACTCGAACCGAACGTGTGACCCCACCTTTGGATTCCTCGTTCGAAGAGCAATCCATTGGTGGGGTCACACGTGCGGTTCGGGTCCCATTCGGCGACTCTGGAGCTCAAAACGCGTCCGTGGCTTTGACCGCCTACTGGTCCTGAGGCCCGCCGAGTGCAAGTCAGGCGGCGCAGGCCTCGCGTGCAGGGCGTCCGTCGTTTTGAGCGCTTCGCTGCTCCGCCACTGCAAGGCAGCCCACACTTTACAAATCGATTCCGTGGCCCCTTTTGTTTTTACCGGACGTCCCGTCGCCGGCGGATATTTTTACTTCGGTGATCCAGGCTGACGTCACGCCACGCCGTGCCACGCCGTGCCGTGCCGCGCTGGGCTGTCGGCGTGCGGCTCGCTTGGTCGCGGCGCTGACGGCCAAGCATTTGCATCGCGTCGTCCTTGACGTCCTCCGACACTCCAGCAGCCCTGCCCTTATGAACCTTTGGCCCAGTGACCCGGTGCCGCCGCCGTCTCTACCCTTTTGGCCCTTGGCCTGTAGTCACCCGCCGCCCGCGCGGACTCTCTGCCCCTTTTTAGTCCCGTTGGTTTCCCGAGCACCTGTGACCCACTCAGACTGTCGAAGTTCACACTGTCATAAATTCCGAATTCTGGTACGGATTCTGCTACTGAAATTTCGAGCGGGTTCCCCGTGTAGAGCGCCCAAGGAGTGCGGGAGAGACAGCGTTGAAAACGATTCTCGGAGTCAGTCCACCGCGCCCTGCCCGAGGCCTGCCCCCTGATCTCTGGCCTTCGCTTTCCACCCTCTGTCCAGTGCACCGCGCGTGCCTACAGTGTAGGCCCTACACGCCACAAGTGGGTGACTGCGAAGCGTGCCACGGCAGGTGGCCCTGCGTGGACGGAAGCCCTGCAATCACGACAAACGCCAACGGATGTTCTCCTCCCCGAAGGAAGAGGCACGAGTTTTGACGAGAAGCGGTTGACTAGGTTTCACTTCAAAAGCGCAACTTTCACCAAATTAAAGAAAGACAATGGGATCGCCTCTTGAAATGCCAAAGAGTGAGGCAACACGGGTGACTTTTTGCCGGTGCTTGTTCGGCGCGCACTCCGCCAGTTAATGATCGCGTGGTGGGAATTGGTGAGAATGTCACGGCCATCGCGACAACCACTCTGAAATGCCGGCTGACGTATTTTACCCACGAGGGAGAGCCTGTCGCTACGCATCGCCACCACGATCACGGTGTCCAACGTGCGCCACGCGACGCACAGTGGGCCAGAAGACCGGTGGCGGCGGTCAAAACCCCGGGTGCGTTTTGAGCTCCAGAGTCGCTAAACCGGACTCGAACCGAGCTTGTGACCCCACCAATGGATTCCTCTCCGGACGCGGAATCCGTTGATACGGTCACACGCTTGGTTGTATTCTCTTTCGCGATTCTGGGGCGCAAAACGCGTCTGGAGTTTTGGCCGCCGGCGCCGGTCTTCTGGCCCACTGTGCGTCGCGCCGACTGTCGTGCGACAAAGTCGCCGCGTGCGTGGCCACCAAGGCCTGCACCAAACTACGCCGATTAACAGCACCTGCTGGACGCCATCTGCGTCGCCATGTGCGAGGCTTCACCTGCGTGGGGCAGGCCGCGTGGTGCGTGAGCCACCAACTTTCCGCGCGCGCGTTTGGTTCCCGCGTCACCTGCAGACTGATTCCGGGAGTCATTTTCGTCGCTCTGTCCCTCGCGCACTCATGGGGCGTCCCGTAGGTGTCATAGAGAGGGAGACAGAGCGACGAAAACGACTCCCGGAATGAGTCTGCCGACTCGCTGCACCGTGGCGTGCTGCGCCGCGCCGCGGTCCGCGCCCCCTGACCTGACGCACGCCGCGCAGGCTTGGCCGCCCCGGCGTGGCCGCGCCGCCGAGACAGTCCTGACAGTCCTGACGGAAGCTTTGCCCTCGGAGACAGTCCTGACAGATGCGTGCGCGTGCAGCGGTGCGGCGAGAGAGTCGACCGGGGCGCGAACCCGAAACCAAAACCGAGTTCAGTGATCCACGTGCCGTGTTGATGTAGAGGCGGCCGGGGGCGCAGCCAGACGGACCGACGGACGGGCGGCCGGGTGAGTTAGAAGTTTGCGTGACGATATCCACCCTCCCCTGGCCGCCCTGGCCGCCCCAGGCCAGCCTATATCCAGGAGTGTGCGGCGGGCCGGCAGCCCCGCGGCCCCCGCAGCCCCCGCCCCCTGAGGGGCCTCGCGTGAGGGCTCACTGCTTTCTCACCCCAGTCCCACTACTTCGACCAGAGGCCGGGCGGCCCGGCACAAGGTCCCGCGCAAGGCCCGGCACAAGGCCCGGCCCGGGGCCCAGGTGAAGGAATCTCGCTGTAAATCAA
This sequence comes from Thrips palmi, assembly GCF_012932325.1. Classification (NCBI taxonomy): domain Eukaryota; kingdom Metazoa; phylum Arthropoda; class Insecta; order Thysanoptera; family Thripidae; genus Thrips; species Thrips palmi. The sequence continues at coordinate 7,151,738 of NW_023144634.1, forward strand.
ACGCAGCCTCGCCCACCACACCGCAGGCCGGCAGCCAGCCCGCCACATAAACAAGTCGTTCCATTAACCGGCCGCCTGCTTTTATTGTTATTGCGTTAGAAGGCCGGCGGGCAGTAGACTGATTCAAAGAGTCGGTTCCTTCGCTCCGTCGCTCTCGCACCTACGCCCCGCGAGGGCGACAGAGACAGAGCGACGAAAACGACTCGGGCCGCGGCGCAACGGGACACGCCGGCCGACCGAAACGTCAGCCCGTCAGTCCGACAGTCACACCGCGCTCACAGCGGACCGCCACCACACTACAATACCGAGGGGGAGGGGGGGGGGGGGGGCGAAGATGAGCACGAGCAGCCGCCACTTCACACTCCATCGATCTACGCCGCAAAAAAACACTTCAAACCGGTCGGAAATAACGAAGGGGCTGACACACTAGTGGCGCAAGCGCGCAAGCGGCGGGGCAGTGACGCCCACCAACCAACCTCACGCCTGAAAAAAAAAACTGTAGGGAAAAATGTCTACAGCCTTGCGATTATTCAGGTATAGAGTGGAAACCAAATTGGGGGGAAGAGAAAAAAAAGGGAGTTGGCATTTACATAGGAAAAGCGGGCAGGCCAGGCGACCACTCGTCTGGAGAGGTCATTGGAGCAGGCCCTCTGGAACGTGCCCTTCCCTTGCAGGGCGAATGGAGGGCCAGTCCCTCCACTCCGGGCCTGCTTGCCTCGCCAACGTACATCTCTTGCAGGTCCAGCAGGGCACGTCCACCAGCACGGCTTTCGTCATTTTGAAGTAAAAGAGAAAAATTGTACAGAGTAAATTCTAGAAAGGTGGAGCATACACGCAGTGCCTGTCTCTTTCCTCGGCGTGGCGGCAATGTCAAGGCGTGAGGCGTGTCTCACTACGAGGCGGACATGCAGGCAGGCAGGCAGGCAGGGAGGGCCTAACGTCGACACTAGGAACGACACTCACGCCGTGTGTCGCAGGAAAGCGGCGCTGAATTCGGGGCGAGGGAGGATGAGAAGGTGGCACGGCTCGTTGGACCGGGACAAAAGGAATGGGGAGAGAGAGAGAGAGAGAGAGAGAGGAGAGAGAGAGAGAGAGAGAGAGAGAGAGAGAGAGAGAGAGAGAAACGGTCCCGGAGTTGCTCATCCGGGCTCCGTGCCGCACCACGCCGTGCTACGTGACAGCGATGAGCAAGAGATGCCGCCGCCAAAACGGCCGGCCGCCCCGCGCGGGGCCCCCACGGCCCCACTATGCCGCGCGCAAGGACTCCGTGACGGGACACAGCCAGGTGTCTTTACGGCAGTGTCCTGGCCGGGGCACTCCAAGAAACACTACAAAAACGGCAAGCAGTTAACGCGATTTGTATAAAAATGCATAAATATGCGAGATTGGATCCACGGCCAAGGTCGACCTCGACTGACTGCACCCCGCCGCCGCCCTTCCGGCCGCACTTTTCCCATTTCCGGGACTTGACCTACAGCGTCGCGTCAGCGGTAATAGTTTCCGCACTTGCAGACAAAAAATAACGAAAAACAGCTAGTTGTTGGAAACGATCGCCGTTTCTCTTGATTTCCAGTCGGGCTGTGGCCTTGGATGGCCTTGCTGACCTTGGCCCAGACAGCACAGACCGTGGGGCGACTACTTCTTGGCAAGGCGTCGCGCGACTGACCATACTGACATTGTTCACTGGCTTCTCTCTCTCTCTCTCTCTCTCTCTCTCTCTCTCTCTCTCTCTCTCTCTCTCTCTCTCTCTCTCTCTCTCTCTCTCTCTGGACCGCTGAGTCATCGAGGGACGCGTCGCTGGCACGGCGCTCCGGCGGCAGGGTGTGTTCCGTTACGATGAGACGGAAACGGCGGTCAGACAAACGGAATGCACTCCGCATGAATGGACCGCCAGTCTCCGTGTGTGCGTGTGTGTGTGTGTGTTGCAAGTGTGGGACTGTGACATTGTGTGTGTGTATTTTCCAGTGTCCAGCCAGGCTATCCCGATTTTCCTTGTGGCCCCGAGTTAAACCGTCGGCGGCACATTGTGAGCCCACACAGTGGCGGCCTGGCGGGCCGTTTGGGCCCGGGCCGCGTTTTCATTATGAGAATTGTCTATTTCGGAGCGCCATTGTGATCCACCTGCCCGCTTGTACCGCAAACAAGCGGCGCTCTTACGTCAGAGTTGTCCGAGTCCTTCTAACGAATTGAAAGCGACGCGAGAGGGTGAGAGAGAGAGAGAGAGAGAGAGAGAGAGAGAGAGAGAGAGAGAGAGAGAGAGAGAGAGAGAGAGAGAGAGAGAGCAGGGTGAGAGGGCCGTGTTTGCGAGAGAGAGGCATAACTCCCAGAACGAATGGCGGCCTTTCACGACGCAGCCCGCCCGGCGACAGCGGACAGCACTTAAGCCGGTGTGTGCTAATTCTGGTTGGCGACTGAAAAAAAAACTGGGAAAAAAAATAACTTGCGCTCTGCCGGTGGAGTACTCGGCGGTCTCCTGGGTGCTCGCGGTGGTCTCGGGGTGGAAAGCGGCCCCGCTGCCAACGCCACCGCAGCCGCTTGGGGCGGCCGAAGGGAGGCCCTTTGAACTGGTCGCCAGCCACATCGGTTTGGAATTTTCATCAGTTGCTGCATCAAGCTGGAAGCGACGAGATAACCATATTCACTTACCTTTGTGCCGCTGCAGCCTCATCCAAATTCAGGAACATTACCATAGCGAGGCGGCGTCGTGGCCGGCGGGCGGTCAGGACGCCCCCCCCCCCCCCCCTTTTGCCCCCATCCCGCATGCGATTGCAGTTCGTCGCAGTGCCACTTCCGAGCACAAGGCCCGAAGGCCGAACACGTTGCTCGGTGTTTGTCGGACGGGTAATGATCCCGTTTTCCCCTTTTCCAGACGTTTCCCGCCTTTCCCAGCGGCTCGGCGCGCGCACCGAGAAGGCGGCGCGCTGTGCCGTGTTGCTAAGGAGGCATGAATTTGCATGAAAAATCGATGGCAATATCGTGCGGCGGGCACGCTGCCACGCGATTACACCGCAGCAAACATTGTTGTTATTTTCGGGATTATGAGGCGGGGCCGGGCGGGGCGCGAACCCGCGACCGGCTTTGGCGTCCCTCCCCGTCGCGAGGCTCCGTCCGCGCGCAACCCGGCCGGGGTGGAGGGACGCCCGCGTCAGGACAGTCGAGCGAATTTTCTCAAGGCCGATTTTACGAGAGTTGGAAATGTCTGTGGATTTGTCTTTCGATGACGTGGCCGCTCCACACCGTCTAGGGCTGGGAGGCCCGCCGGAGCGGGGCTGGGCGCTGGACTGGATATCCCCCTGATAGGTTATGCGTGTCACGGCGAGGCACGGGGGTGGCCTGGATTAGAGACGGCTCTCCCTTTCGCCCAGATGAAATAGCGACTGTTTACTCTGGAATGGGTACGGGCGAAGGAGTTTTCTTCTTGCCCGGCCGCCCTGCTAGCCTCGCGGCGCCCCGACCGATCCGTGTATCGCTCCCCGCGGTGCCCTCTATCTTCATCTCGACGAGTAATCGACTCGCCATATCTCCTCCTTAGAGGTAAGTGTAGTTGAAATCCTGCCGGAGTGGCTTCAAAACCCCCGGGGGGCGGCGCGGGGGCGGCGTGGGGGCGTCAAAATGAGAGCGAGACTGGGCGGACTAAAAAATATTCATCCCCCGGGGGCGACAAAAAGTAACGGGGGGCCGCGGAGTCTTGACGCCAAGGACAATCTGAAACGCTCCTTCCCCGCTTTAATGAACGGGATGCAGGGAAATGGACTGAGAAGGTGGCCTGGGCATCGTTACCGTGCCGTGACAAAGACCGCTTGTTTCGATTTTAAAATGGATCAAACGGGCCCATGCCCGCGCGCGCCGCGGTGGCGATGGAACTAATTGTGGACTGTATTTACGGTGAATTGGGGCTGCTGTGGGGGCGGGGGCGGGCCTGCCGCTTCGGGGCCCGGTTACTTTAGTGGTGTTGATCCGTATAAACGAACGGGTCGGTAGTTGCCACCGCGAATCGGCCGGATTGGAATCTCGGCAAAAGGGGCTAATTGGCGCGGAGTGCCAATGAGAGAGAGAGAGGGGGGGGGGGGGTAGTTCTAGGACGAGTAGGGGAGTCCCTGCTATTCCCGGGAATCGAAGTGGACCGGCATCCGAGCGATGTGGCGCTGCGTGGAACCGTGTGCGGGACGGGCTGCACTTGGGTTATTCGCAGAGGCGTTGCCAACTCGCTCCAAACGGGGAAAATCTATGCATGCAGGAGTCGGCTAAAAAAGGGGGACGTTCTGGGAGGGAGCCAGGCCGCCGCTTTCAAACCGACACACGACATGTGTCACGATGTGTGTTTTCTAGTTCCCTTTTTATACCAGATCGCCATAACGTCTCTCTCTTTCACCCCCTCCCCATCTCTCTCTTCCCCGTCCCAATCCTTTCGGATATTGCCCACCCTCGTACGCCCTCGTGTTCCAGAATGTCAGCACCTTTTTTCCCTCTGCGAGTGTGTTTGTTGGTCGCCGTCATGTCGGACCGCGTTTTCGCCATTTCGACGAAATCACCCCGATGTCATACTCTGACCGCGCGGGCCGGCGGGCCGGCCACGGGCTGTTAAGCGAGACTCCCAAATCGGAATTTACAGCTCGACCACAGATGACACCGTTAAAGGGCGCTGCCAGTGTGGTTTACTGCTGCGGGTACTTGCCCTGTCGCATCTTTTTTCAGTGCCTCGTACGTTTGCGGAATGCACTCTCACTCCAACTTCATCAACCGAATGCTCTGGCACGCTTTAAATGGCTACGCACTGGAAAAAAAACAACAACATCAACGGGACCATTCTCTCGGCCAGCTTTATTGTGCCCTAAAAGTGGCCGTCTGGAGTCCCCGGCAGCAACAAAAACAAAAGAAGAACTGGAAAACGCGGGGCGGGGGGAGAGCCTTGCGTAAACAAAAGGGAAACGTTGCGAGTTGTTGTCACGACGAGTCTTTGGTACTGGGGGGCGTCGGAAAGAAAGGACTACCCAACCTGCCTGGGTCGCGATTAATCCGACTCATTTTCCAGTGAGGTGAGCGCCCCAGGTTGAGGACTCCGACACTCCAGACTCCACTGCCCCATCGACGCGTGCGTCCCTGCTCCCCCGGCAACTCCCCCCGTAGTGTCCACAGCGTGGGCGGCAGTGATATTTTATACCGGCGAGCCCTCCATTGTCTCCCTGCCCCACCTTTCCTGAGCGGCGCCACGGCCGCCGCCTTCCGTCCTGAAGGCCCTGAAGGCCCTGAAACCCGACATCATAATGGCACTTTGTCGACGCAATCCTCCTCCTGAAGATGATACTTTTCTGCGCAACAAAGGTGATTTGGGCGGTATTGAGGACGTCGTTGCGGACCCCGGAGCGGTGCGCCACTGGTTTTGACTTGCCGTTTACTGATTTCGCAGCCCGCTCCGGCCGCTGGTGCTGTTACGGCCCCGTTTGCATACTGGCCTACTGGTAATGAGCGGCAAGCTGTATGCGAGCCGAGCCGAGCCGAGCCGGGCTGGGGCGGGGTGGGCCTTGGAGGTCCTTCGCGCCCTAGCCTTTGTTTCGCGAGCGCGCACGGCACTGCCAGGCCCCTCCGAGGGCGCGGCATGCCCAGCGAGTGTTCTTTCTGTTCTGCCGGCCCGGGCGCGGGCGGGGCAGGGCGGGGGCTCTGCACCTGGCGAACAACTTGGCCCCCAACTTTGTTGACACTCGGCGCGGCCCACTGCTACCCCGCGATACAAAAGGAACCGGCGGAATGGTGCGATCCAGCTCGTCACGAACCAGGGACACCGCGAACCTAATGGTTGTTGCCGAACAAAATGTTCAACCTAGCCACAAAATTAGTTCACTCGACGAACTTTTTTTGTGTGGTCCTGATAGTGGTGTTCACGGACATGGTCATAGGCATAGTCACGGTCATGGTCCAGAAATGGTGTTAAGCACCTCTTGGTAGTTTTCCAGGCCGAAGCGTGAGGAAGTGTCGTCCAAAAGGTGTGATCGATGTGGCCCTACAGCCTGCCGCCCTGCGAGACAAAGGGTGCGCCAAGCCCGGCGACGCCGTGCGACGCCCCCATGCATAATTTGCGGCGTGTTTGCCCAACATTAGGCGGCCGCTCCACTGGCAAGATGTTACGAAAGCAATTAAGGCAGTTTTTTTCGGCTCGTTTCCATCCCAGCCTCGGGACGTCGCCAATTATTATTCCAGGCCAGCTTTCCGTCGGCAGGGACGACGATAGACCACTTCCACGGGCGGCGCACTGCATGTAGTGCCTGCACTGTTAATTCGTTTGCACAGGTTGATGGGGCAAACAGAGCCGCCAGTCTTTAGCCTTCCGCCAGGCGCAGCCGCGCAGCCAGGCGCCCGAACTTGCCGCTGCTACTCGCGTAGTCGTCAACAATTGAATGGGGTAGGACCGGCACGACGCTGCCTGCCAGCCCTGCCGGGGCGGTGCCGCCACGAGGGCGGAGCGACAGAGAGAGAGGTTTAGCAGCCTCCAACTTTAATACCCCCCACCCCGGCGGTTCCAGGACGGCTCCAGGCCTCTCCAGCCCCGCTCCAGGTGTCGTAATACACATCCGAGTGCACGCAGCCCTTCAGCTTGGGGGTATTCATGAGGGAACGGCGGCAGTGGGCCGGGGGATGCTTTTGTATCACGTCGGCCAAGTGACGGAAGGTAGTCGCTGCCTCCCAACCATGGGGCCTTGCAGTTGTCTCCCCCTTTTCCTGGCTCGCCCTGTCTGTCTGTCTGTTTCTCCGTCCGTGCCGCGCTCCGCGCTGCTCCACTTTGCTCGGCTTTACTCAAGATTGCGTTATAATTGAGTCAACCGCGGCATCGACGTGCTGTTCCGCCAGCCAACCTCGTCGCCAAACCCTGCTGACTCCACGGCCGTCGTCTCCAAGGCGCTGAAGACTGCTCAAGGCCGCTCAAGGCCGTCCAAGGCGCTCAAGGCCGCTCAAGGCCGCTCAAGGCCGCTCAAGGCCGCTCAAGGCCGCTCAAGGCCGCTCAAGGCCGCTCAAGGCCGCTCAAGGCCGCTCAAGGCCGCTCAAGGCCGTCCAAGGCCGTTCAAGGCCGCTCAGGGTAGCTCAAGGTCGCTGGCTGCACCTGGCCTTTATCGCGACCAAGTGGGCCACTACGTCCCGGAGGCAAACATGGCCCGCTTATGACCCGGAAGTCCTGAACGGAAAGGGGTCAAGGGAGTTGGTTCGGCCAACAAGGCGAGGCCGCTACACCGCACACCACCTGGTCTACTCAAATTTTATTCGATTGCGTCCGCCGTGTCAAAATTACTCAATATGCACTGGACATTTTAAACAGAGCGCGAAAATTTAGTCCATCATGTCATTTTTACCTTTTTCCAAGTGCTTCCCATCATTAGACGCCCTTTACTTTTTTTGCTGAGACGACCGGCAATTTGGGCTCACAAAGGAAAAGGGAAAAGGGAAGCCGGGAAAGCCGTCGGGGCGACACGACGACGCGCGATCCTCATCAACGGGGAGAAATGGCGTGGAATGGAATGCCGTTAATTTCACTAACAAGTCGCGCATTAAAAGGAAAGAAGCACAACAGGAGGGCTACATTAACCAGGGCATTACTTGGCGCCCGCTGCTGCAGAACGAGGAGCAACAACCAACCCTGCCCCGCGCCGCCCCGCGTTGCTGTGGTAACGCCGGGTAACCGGGCCCCGTCGGGCCTGGCGGAGCGGACGCGGAGGAAAAAAGCCAGAGTCCCATTTCGGAGTCACCCCGGCCGGCCGGGCCGGCAGTCCTGTTTGCGAAGTTGGCTGCTGCTCCCAGGGCCCCGGACGGGGTTCGAACAAGCTCACCTTGGATTCAATTCCGATTGCCTTTTCCGACCAGTCACTGTGACTGGAGGACTGGAGGCTGGCGGCCCCGGAGGTGGGGGTCCGGAATGGATGGACGAAACTCCCCGGCCGGCGAGCCAAGTTGTTTGATTATCCACACGGAGACGCGGTACCATGCTTTATTCAAACATCAGCGGCTAGCCGGCTGCACCCTCGCACTGCCTCGCACTGCCTCGCACACTGTCGACCTTTAATTATTGGCCCGGCCAGGGAGGGTAACCGTGTTGAACCGAGAGTCGGACAGCGGCTGCGATTCGGCCAAGCAGGCCAAGCCAAGAAAGGGCAAAGAAAGAAGACTGCCGCATCGGAACGTCCTCGGAGCATTCTCTGATTCCGAGACTTTAATTAACGACGCCTTTTATGCATGCTGCCGAGTCCCCCCTCCCCCTCTCCTCCAGGGCCGGAGCGCCCCCGCCGGCCCCGCTTCCATTTCCGGTCTGGCCACCACACTTTCACACCGGATTCCGAGCAATCCCAGGGGAACTCCCCCGCGGAACTGCGTTCGCAGTGGACCTCCCCCTGCCCCGTCTGGCCGGCACCTCCTGCCGCTGGAGGGAGAGGGAGAGAGAGAGCGTCGTCATGCTCTCCCTTTGACGACAGGGCACGGCTCAGCCGCAGACCCCAAGCTGCGTGACCGCGGTTGCTGAGCGACTTCTCATGCGTTCGAGACACGTGGCAGGAGGGCATTCACGGTTTTTGTGTTGGACGCGATACTTTGTGGTACTAGCAAAGCTTTAGGCTTTTGGCTACGTTATCTTGGATTTCATCTTTCTAGCTTTTAATCCAACGCCTGTTCCAAAATTGATGAGCGACACTGCGTCACGTTGAACCCATTGAGCTCCAACTCCGGTCGTCTATTGAGTTGGATGGGCACGGGCGCCAGCTACCGTCTCGTTATCCGTCGCCTCGCGGCGTCGTCTCGGCGCGGGCGTTCCGAGGCGTTCCGAGGCGTTCGGGGCGTTCCACTGCGCGTTGGCGCACCGCGACGAGCTCTCTCGGCGCGACCATTATTTTCATTCTTGAGCGAGCGCGCCGTAGTGCGCGTGAGTAGCGCCGCAGCGGCCGTGGCTCAAACTTAAATTAGAATTCAAATAGAGGCGGCAAGGCGAGCCTCGGTGGCGCTGCGGAGCCGCGGTACAGCAAAGGCCTGCCGAAATCGGATTATTTACAAAAAACGAAGAGACGAAACAAAAAGGGGCCGAAACACACACTCGCCCCGCGCTCGGTGCCGGCGACACACCAGCAACACGCTCGGCGGCCCCCAAACTAACTTTCCGTGTCAAAAGAGAGACAGAGAGAGCACTGTGAACGTAATGAATGGATCGTACAGCACTCTCGCTCCACTTTTGCAGCACACACTGTTGTCTGCGCCACCCGGACCGGCCAATTTCGTTACGTAATTTCAGGGGATCTCGCTTCAAGACGCCGCGCTGTCCCGCACATCCCATCTCGCTGTTTCGCCATAATCCACGACCGTTCGTCTTCGTCTGCCTCTCCACCCTCCTCTCTCTCTCTCTCTCCCCCTCTCTCTCTCTCTCTCTCTCTCTCTCTCTCTCTCTCTCTCTCTCTCTCTCTCTCTCTCTCTCTCTCTCTCTCTCTCTCTCTCTCTCTCTCTCTCTCTCTCCCGGTGGCTCCCCACCTGTACCCAAGGCCGCTGCGCGCCTCACGTCATGGTGGCCAATCCACCAGCCCTGTCTTAGTTCCAAATTCGTTTTCCAGTTTTATCGCTCTCTCTGTGTCGCTGGTCTCGAAGCAATGATTCGGTTCTGCCCCTCTCTCTCATTCTCTGTCTACGACGATGACACACGGCTGGCCGCGGCGGGGCCCTCTAAAAAGCACGCCCCGTCGTCGCCTGCTGTTTGTGGACACGGCGCGCGAATCGAAAACCAATATCATTTCAGAGCCAGCAGGTGGCATAGGTGCCGCGCCGCGTCGATGGGTCGGCTTGGTCGTTGGTCGGTGGGTCGGCGGGTCGGTGGGTCGGCCGATTATGACGAAAGGCGGCCCGCTTTTCATCAGCGCGGACCTGGGCGAGCCTCACGGGTGACCCAATCAGCAGCAGCAGCAACTCCGATTCGAACACCGTATTTGCTTTTTGTGAACGGTTCACGCGCATACGCCCAGGCAACGCGCGTGAGGCAGCCGGCGCAGAAAGGGCGCGATAGAAAAAATTGCCCTCGTTTTGTTTCGAGTGTGCCCACACAGCAGCCTAGAAATCGTCCCCAGGAGATAAATGATTTCCGGGCCGCCGTGCCGCCCTTGTGTCTGCCTCGCTCATTTATTCAGACCGAGCCAGCCGACCGCGAGACCGCGCGACCGCGACCCGAAAGGGAAAGGACGTCCCTTTGTCAGTCTTTTGAAAAAAAATGAAAAAAATTGACGGAAGCCGTCGCCAGAAATAACGATGGACCGTACGGCATTCGACTCTTTGATTCATGGCCGACACATTGAAAAGTGTGGAGGCTCCTCCCGGCTCCGCCCGGCGCGGCGTCCCAGTGTCTGCGGTGGAGTCTCCATCCATCTCGCTAGTACACTGCCTGGGGGACGACAAAACGCTGCTGGAAAAGAACAGACAGTTTCTCGGCTTTTTCCAAGTCGGGGCGATTCTTTTTCTCGTGTGGTGGATAGGCGACCCCGCGTACCGCTCCGCAAATTTTCTTTCGGTTTCTCCTTGGCCGCCCCGCTGGGCCCCCGCTGGGCCGCTGGGCATGGCGGCTGGGCATGGCCGCCACTGACGCGTCCCCATAAGCCCCCGGAGACACTGCTAGCCGAAAAGACGCACTACTGCCCTTCTCCAGTTTCTAGGGCCCACGATGACGGCCATGACGGTCACCCTCCACACGGCTCCAAGGTCATGACTACTCCTCCCCCTCTGCAGCGCCCGGCAGCAAGGCAGCAAGGCAGGCCGCAGAGACGGCCAACGCGAGTTTCATGGCCCTGCCGGGGGAGTTCGGGACTCGGCCAGAAGCATCAAGCCAGCCAAGCCAGCCCCCATGCGCCGCGCGCGTTCCCCCAGCTGGCCGGCCGTGGCCCCTTTAAAGCTCTTTTTGAATTTCATTGCGCTTCCGAGCCCGCCCCTCTTTTTTTTGCAGCTGATGCTTGCTGGCCGTGGCGAAGCTGGGGTGGTTGGCGTCAGTTTGTTGGACGTGGCCCGGTCGGCCCGTTCTGTCGGCTCCGTCGGTTCGGTCCATTGGGCCTTCCACACGTCTTTCATCCAGCTCGTCAAGATGGCATTCACCGCACAGACACACACACGCGCGCGCACACACAGCGTGAAAAGGAGAAACGACCTAGATGTCCACCGTCGTCGTCCATTCCACCGAAGCACCCAAGTTGTCCTGGCGCCCCGCCCCGCCCCGTTCGACACGTCGGCCGGCCACACCTGTTACGCGCCACCTCCGCCAGCGACGGAGGTCCCGGGTTCGACTCCCCGGACCGGCGGAGTTTGTTCATGCTGCTTTCCGCCGGCGCGGCCGTGTGCAAGGGGACATTGACGTGCCGAGGCGCGCCGAGCGCCACGCCAGCGCCACGACACTGCCACGCCCTGCCCGCACGCCTCGGTTTCTATTTTTCAGCAGCCTCCCCCCCTCCCTCCCCGCCGCTACAGTTGGCCGCCTCGTCACGTAGTCAGCGTGGGGGAGGGGGAGGGGGTTGTCGCGCACGTCGCGCCTCGCCCTGGAGGATACGACTAGCCCCGCCGCCCGCACGACAGCACGACGGCACACCGCGAGCAAACAATCAGAGGTTTCGGCCCCGGCGCGAGTCCGCGGGTCGAGGCAAGCGTTGAACCAATCGCACGGCCTGGAGGAGCCTCGCGTGGTTTGGTTCCGACAGATCAGTGTTTTCCCCCAGCTGTGCCTAACTGCACGGGGGAGGGGGCACGCTACGTGGCGCTGCGCTGCATAGTCCACGGTCGCGAAGCGTGAACCCGGTGAACCTTCTTTTGAACGGCGCCGTCATAGTGGTTCGAGCGGCTCCACGCGCGTACACACATACAGACACACACACATGCACACACACTTCTCGTCACCCACCGCTTTGATGGATGTGGTTCGCAGCGACGCCAAGCGACCCCCCCCCCCCCTTTCCCCTGCCCCGGTTGCACACCGCAGGCAGTGCGCAAAGACGCGGGCCGCAGGAACTTGCGAAACCAACTACGCGTTCGCGCGCCGCACTGTGTACTGTGTAGTGTGCGAGAAACAACGGAGAAACAATTTCAAATTCAAATCACCGGCCGAGGGATCGACTCCGGTCGCGCGCGGGGGCGTCGGCGACGGCGGCGGCGGCGGCGCTAGACAGTCGGCAAAGTGAATCTGTTTGCATCAGGGCCAGGCGAGTGGGGCGGGGCCCCGTCTGTGTCCCCGCAGGGATGTCGTGGCACCCGCCACTCGCCCCGCCCCGCCCCGCCCCGCCACGCCTTCGGCCTTCACACTCTCGCTGTCGGTAACTGTTGCCGCTGCGGCCTCGCCCCGCAGATCGCAAAGGCAAACAGAACTGGTGGCATCCTGGCCTAGTCTCCGTTCCATTTCGATCGAAATCAACGAGGGAAAGGAACGCGGAGTAAACAAAAGGCGTCTTCCGGCACAAAGAGCAACAGGGACTCCGCGCGGCACTCAGATGGGGACGCGTGTGCTGCTGCGTCGTCTATCGGTCTGTCAGTCAGTCAGTCCGCCTGTCTGTCTTGCGGCCACTGCACGACTGCGTGTACACGGGTACTACGTCCACTTTGTCTGGTGCGAAACATGGCTTGCCGGGTTAAATGTTTTATGCTCCCTGCACCGTAGTCCTCTCCCCCTCCTCCTCCTCCCCCCCCCCCCTCTCCGTTGATCAGCTCATCCGCCAGCCCCTCTTACTACTGCCCTGCCCAACGCGTTGCGGGCGCTCGATTTCTCTCTCCCTCTCTCTGCCTTTCTCCTCGCCGCATCTCGAAACCCTTGCCGAAGGCTTGCCACGTACTGGCGGTGGCGATAAAAATAAATTACGTGCGCGCCAATTGCTGTTGTGTGTTACCTCCCTGGATTCGTCACTGCCGCGCTCCAGGTGAGATTGAAAAAAAAGAAAGAGAACGTAGCATTGTGCTAATGGGTAAAAAAAATCTCATTCAACGAACGTTAATGAAAGCAGATGATCCATCGCGTTTCACAACTGCTGTGATAGCCGAGAGGTTAGAGACGTGGGATCGAGTTACCGCAGGCGGGCGTTCGAATACCAGCGTCACATACGTTTTTTCGACTTACTATCCTAAGGGTGGTGGTTCGAGGCCATCCGAGCGGAGCCGTGTGCAACAGACCCACATGCCGGAGGTTCGACTCCTAACAAATATTTCCATTTAATTTTACTGCCTCACCCAGTGCGGTTGAAACCCGTGAACGTGAGCCCACTCCGTGCATGGGACGCGGTGGTCCAGGGAGTAGAGGCGTCGGTTCCCAATGCTAGAGTCGGCGGTTCGACTCCCCCAACTTCTTGCGAAATTTTGACCGGGTCGGTCGAGTCCTGTTGCGTCAAGAACCCACCTCACGCCGGTCCCCTCATCATGGGCCGTGGTGGCCGAGAGCGTAAAGTCGTGTGATCCCGGTGGCGGGGTCCGGGGATCGAATCCCATCATTCCATTACATTTTTCGACCGCCTTCCTCCCAGTGCAACTCAAACCCGTCGTCCAACACGCTGCCAGACGTACAAGCGTGATAGCGTAGTGGTCAGAGTCACATTCACCTGGCCACTCCGCTGTGGGTGTCTAAAAAGCAATCCGCTTCGGCGGGTTGGCCTCGGCACTGGAGCGATGGAGTATTTGATCCATCAATCCAGACCATCCGGTGTGTGGTTGCGGGTGGTGCCTCCTTGACTCGTCGGGGAGGCGATGATAAGTCCTTTGAAGCTGGCCTAAAACGCTGTATGTTCGGTACGGGAGCGCCGGACAGTGGGGGTACCATGGGGTACACAACCAACCCTACGAAAACAAGAAGCTCCCACCAAACCTCTTCTCTGTCTGAGTCTCTCTCTGTCTCTCTGTCGTCTCACTCTACGTCCCGCCCCTCAAAGAGCTTCGTACTGGGTGCTCTCACCCTACTGCCTGAGCTTTGGGGTCCTACTGGGTCCCCCGGCGAACGCTTGGGTCGCTGACGGGATTAACCCCAGGTACCTGATAGCACCGGTTCCCATCCCGAACACCGAAGTAAAGCAGGAGGCCTCCCCATTAAGACTGGGGAGGGGGTGTAGAGTTCAAATTTTTTTCTTTTCCCTTTCAAATTTCTCAGTCAATACTCGTTCGGTTTCCTTATACGGGGTAGTATGCGGGCTCATTCCAAAGATAGTAATTAAAATTGTGTATGAAACAAAATATATAGCCCGCCCCGGCAGCCAGCCCCTATCATATTGTTTAGGATACGCGCTTCGTTTCTGGACTCGAGAGTAAAAGCACGCTGACACCTTCATGTGTATAGTAGTTTTAAGTATGTTTTAAGTGTGAAGGTATCATCTGCTAAAAAAACTGGGATAGGGCGCAGACTATGGTGGTACTTGAACCCGGGTCCGCGCCAAGTGGCTTGCGAAGTAGCCGCTGCAGCGCTGCAGGTAGGCTCGGTCTAATTACAGGTGGAATGGTGGCCCGTTCATCATCATTAAACCGGCATCACTCGCCTGCCTGGCCGTGCTCGCAGCCTTGGTGCCCGATAGGCACTGATAGGCACCGATAGGCACTGATGGGCACCGATGGGCGGGCACTGATAGGCACTGGATGTGCTAATGGCCGGCCAGACGTCGCCAGAGAGGGTGACCGACTCGCCACGCGTCTTGTCGAGCAGGCCGCCCCCGCCCCTTCCAGCCCGGAGAGACAGTGGTAATGATGGCACGAGTGCAGGCGGCGCGGGAAGCAGTCCGCCTTGACGGGCCGCGGGCCGCGCCAAACACAAAGGGGCATCCAAATTAAAGGCGCCGCTCGTCGGTGCCCCGCCGGCCTGCCGGTGACACGTGGGGCACGCGTGGGGCTCACGTGGGGCACGCGGGCGTTGGCGTGTTTGCCCAGGGGGGCTCAGCCAGCGGCAGCCAGGCACAGCAGGGGTGCAAGACTACTTGTATATATGCATGGAGGTCGGGAGGGCGGGTAAAAGGGGGGGGAGGGGGGGGCTCTCATCCCCTCAAACACGGCCGGCTGATGCTCCCTGATGGAGTCCAAACTAGAACACTCTCTCACACACACACACGCTCACCTCACCCACACACGGCCGGCGTAATTTGATGGCGCCACCCTTCATGAGGCCGGCGGTAATTCTTTTATTCCCGCTTCGTGGACGGGAAAGGTGATTAATCCGGAGGCATTAGTCCGAGCCGTGTCGCAAACAAAGTCGCCGTTGTTGGTGCGCGGAGTTCGGCTAAGAGGGCCGACCTTGCGAGTCGCGCGCGCGTGTGTGTGTGTGTGTGTGTGTGCGTGTGTGTGTGTGTAGGTGTGTGTGTGTGTGTGTGTCTGTGTTAGTGCGTGCGTGTGAAAGTCACCTCCTCGCCGCCGCTCCTTTGTGTGCGAGTCAATGTGGTGTGAGCCGGCGGTGGACGTGAATTTTATCTTTGTGACGAACACACTCGAGACGGCGGCTCAGCGACATATCCTGCTACTTGAGTCCGCCCTCCTCCCACGCGGGTGTGCTGTGTTGGTGTGTGTGTGTGCTGGCGTGTGTGTGTTTGTGTCTGTTCGCCGGGGTAGGGGTGAAATGCTACTTGCACGCCGACTACGCCTGAGGCATACACATTTCGTCACTTGAAACGCCCGCCGAGAAAAGCATCGACGTAGGGGGAGGGGGGGAGTGGTGCTAGACGTCCCGAGACGTCTCTGCTTGCCGGAGGAGTGGGCCAATATGGGTTTTGGATTAAGCTTCCGGAAAGGGGAAACCAACTCGAGGAGGGGGAGGGGGGGGGGAAGTCGGTCGGGTTAGTCTCTCAGATATTCACCAGAGGAGAGTGCTGCTTCTTTGTGTGCCCCCCCCCTCCCGCCACCCCTTGGGAGCACCCCCCCCCCCCCCCCCCCGCGACCGCAGCGCAACCGTGTCACAGATTCACGGCACTGTAAAGGCAGTGCAGCGCCTAAACGCGTCGGTGTGCTTTGGCGTCCTGCGGGGCATTGGATAAATTTACCGCAGTCCTATCCTCTCTTCATCGACGATTCGGATTCCGATAGAGCGACCGCGTTCCCTACCCCGTCTGTGCGTGTCTGTGTCTGCGTGTGTGTGTGCCTGTGTTTGCACCCGTCTTTCAGTGTGTCAGGCCGCGCGCGACACGCGATGACAGCGGCGCCACCTGCCGGTGATCCATAAAAGCGCTAGTACGTCTCTTTTCTCCTTATCCGTCGTCGTCGTGGTGGTGTTATTATGAGCGCGGTGGTATCCGACTGGCGTCACGACATGTTTTCGTCACCACGCGGCGCCTGCTCGTTCAGGGGGCGTTCCACGGGGCGTTCCACGGGGCGTTCCACGGGGCGTTCCACGGGCGTTCCACGGGCGTTCCACGAGGCGTTCCACGAGGCGTTCCGCGGGCGGCCAGGAGCGAAACCACAGGGAACGCCTCCTGCTCGACCGAGCCCGAAGAAGCCCCCGAAGCCCATACAAACTGACAGACAGGAAGGCCGTAGTGAGTCGTTTTCCCCACCCCATCCATCACGGCCAGTAATCTAATCTATGTAATACTCCTCCAGTCAGGCAGACGGACAGACAAAATAACAGACGGACAGAAAGACACACAGACGGACGGACGGGCGGACAAGGCATTTCAATCCTGCGGTTTGCCGTGGCAGCGCTTCGGCAGGCTCTGTTCCACCTCTCGGTATGGCTGCAGTCAATATAGAACGCCGTGGGGTGGCGGCGTGGATCGCATCCCTCCTGGTGGAACCAATAAGCAGGATCAAGTCACTCCATTCGGGTTCAACATGACCAGCTTCTTCTCTCAGTGATGTCGTTCCCTTTTTGTGTTTGCTTTACATGGGGCATCTTGCTCTTCACTGGGCGCTAAATCGCCGTTCCGGGTAACCGCGTCGTCATGTCCGCCCTTCATGCAATCTGGATGGAGGGTCCGGCAAAGGGCCTCCCAGGCAGGCTGCCAGGCCCCTGGCCCTTCAAGGGCCGAGCCAGGCCGAGCGATCCGTGCCAGTGGCCCAACCCTTTTCCCGGTCGGTCCCTTCCCTTCCCCTCCACGCGCCAACAGCTTCATCCGACTTCATAACGCGGCAGGCGTTGAATCTGCTTCCTCAGCCCTCCGCCGTCTGGTCCGAACGACCCTCCGCCGGGCCGTGCGTGGACAGCGTGGGTGACGTACAGTGGGCCAGAAGACCGGCGGAGGCGGCCCGAACTGTAGACGAGTTTCGAGCTCCAGAGTCGCTAAACAGGACTCGAACCGAGCGTGTGACTCCACCAATGGATTGCTCTCCGAACGGGGGATCCATTGGTGGGGTCGCACGCACCGTTCGAGTCCCATTCAGCGACTCTGGAGCTCGAAACGCGTCCGGGACTTTGACCACCTCCACCGGTCTTCTGGCCCACTGTTCGACGCGGACGGTGGACTCGAGCCACAGACAGCGCGACAGCGCAGCGAAATAACGAAGTCAGCGATGATAATTTAATCCCGCTCGGGGTGGAGTCGTGATCAGGCGATCGACCTGTGCAAACGCTGCTGCACTGTTTGAACTCGGAGCCCTGCCCACCACTGCCCACTGCGGCGCGGCCCGCCCAACTTCGCACCGACCGAGTTGCCGCACCGCCCTGACGAACCGACTTTTCGAACCGTCGAACGGGACAAGGTAAACCAAGCCGGTCCGAAGTCGAGTCAAGTGACCAGCCAGGGCCAGGCAGGGCCAGCCAGGGCCAGGCAGGGTAATTTGTTGTTTGACTTGGCTAATCTTGAGACGATATGACGGCTGGCGCGGTCGAACGTGACGCCTTGGGTCGGTGACGTCATTCCCCCGGCGGGGCTCCAATCAAGCCTCTGCGCCGGCTAACTACCGACCGATTACACAGCGGGCCGCGCCACTTTTGGAACAACTGTCGTCAACGCGACGACGCGGCCGCGCACAGTGGGCCAGAAGACCGGCGCCGGCGGCCGAAACTCTTGACGCGTTTTGAGCTGCAGAGTCGCTTAACAGGACTAGAGCCAAGTGTGATCCCCACCAATGGATTCCTCGGTCGGAGAGCAATCCATTGGTGCGGTCACACGTCCGTTCGAGTACCATTTAGCGACTCTGGAGCGTAAAACGCGTCCGGGATTTTGACGCAACCAGTCCGCTTCGAGCCAGCTGCGGCGGTGGAGGGCCGCGACATCCGTTATGGCGCGACACTCGAGTTCTGCGCGCTCGTGCAAAGACAGGGCGAGGGGAGGAGGGGGATCTATTATCGCTTCGACCAGACAGTGCGCACACCGCGCCGGCAACGGACAGCGGCACACCTGGATCGGCCATCTCTCGTTGTCTCTCTCGCACCCTCGCGGGACGCCCCACGAGTGCGAGAGAGACAGAGCGACGACGCGATGACTCCTCGGAATCAGTGTGCACGCCATGGCGGCGATGCGGTGTTTGTCCAGAGCACTCCAGCCGACGGCAGCGCGGCAGCGGCGTGTCAACCGTCGCCACACTGCCAAACGGCGCGGTCAGCACTCCCTGATAAACCCTGGCCTTTCCCCGGCCGTGCATCCTTGACGATGACAGCCTGTTTAG
This sequence comes from Thrips palmi, assembly GCF_012932325.1. Lineage (NCBI taxonomy): Eukaryota > Metazoa > Arthropoda > Insecta > Thysanoptera > Thripidae > Thrips > Thrips palmi. Next base: position 7,170,275 of record NW_023144634.1, read on the forward strand.
CGAATCTGAAGCTCGAAACGCGTCTTGAGTTTTGGCCGCCAGCGCAGGTCTCCTGGCAAATCCACTGTGCTGTTGACGTCTCGGTGGGAAACCTTTCTTCGCGTTCGCCTGCAGCCACAGCAGCGTTAATGAAGTCGCGCCGAAATGCACGGATTGAATCGCGAGCGAGAGGAGGACGGTGCTTTTCGAATTTCGGGGTTGTTTGCGGTGAAAGCGGGAAAACCGGATCGGTTTTCGCGCGGGTAGGGCAGCTCGGTGGACCGCCGCCACTGGAGCTGCCGGTCGGTGAGTTTACTCTGTAAGTGAGTTTCCAGAAACGTGAGCCTATATTCCGAGCATCCCACCCCCACCAACACACACACGGTCGGCTTATTTTTTTCCTGAAAAAAAAGGCAACAATAAAACATTAACGCGACGTTTTCGGAGAGGGTAACTTTTTGCTGTGTGAGCGTTCGTTCGTATACGGGCCCAGTGGAGTGGCCGGTGAAGAGCGCACGACACAGCGACCCTCGTCTCGTAAAGGCGGATCCGCGCCGCACCGCGCCGCACTTAGAGGAGTACACTCAGCGGGAAGGGCGGAAAGGCTCGGAAAAGCGCGGGGAAGCTTCAGTGCGGCTTGTAAAAGGGAGGCTTTTCAAGGCGCTCCACCGCAGGAACGTGATGATGAAAGCGAGCTGGCCGTTGATCTAGAAGGCCTTGCGCTGCACCGAGGCACTGCAGCAGAGCGGACTGGATGCATAATGCAGCCAGCCGACCACCAGACGCCTCTCTGCTTGCCTCTCTGTCTCTCGAAACCCTTTGCTCTCCAATCGAGCGAACCGCCACCGCCATTTAACACCAGTAGCTCTTGGAACTAGTTTGGACGCCTCGCCGCGTCTAGCCGCGTCGCCCCGACTGCTGGCGTTATTCGCACGCCAGCCCGGCAGGAGGGATGCTGTGAATAAGTGAACCGGAACCGAAGACCGACCCGGACAGCGCGCCCCCCATCCCAGCCAGCGGCGCAGCGCTAGATCGACCTATCGAACGGACTCGAACCGTGTTTGGTCGAACGCGGCGGGGCCGCATTCGGTCCAGAGTAATACAGGGAAGGCGTCTTTCAGGCTGTCTGTCTGTCCGTATGTCTGTCTGTCTGTCTGTGTGTTGGGGTATCCCGGAGAGACGTTTCCACACATGAGAAGCCAAATGCAGCAAAAGTTAGCCAGGCCGTGCGCGCACCGCGGCGTGCGAAGACCATCCACGTACTGGAGCGCCTTCATCGGCAAGTTTGATTTAAGATACGTTCCGCTTCTTGACTGATGCCAAACTTTTGAGGAATTGAGGTTCTGCAAAGAGCCGGCTGCCTGCTTGCTGCTGGGAGACCGGGCAAGGGGGTGGGGAGCTAATTTTCGACAGGGCGGCGCGCGCAAGTTAGTCCCCTATCGCGACCAGGACCAGAAAAAAGGAATAATTTATCGGCCAGGTCGCTCTGTGCCGTGCCTCTCTCGCACTCGTGGGCCGTCCCGTAGCACAGTGGGCCAGGACCGGCGCCGGTGGCCAAAACTCTAGACGCGTTCTGACCTCCAGAGTCGCTAAACTGGACTCAAACCGAGCGTGTGACCCCACCAATGGATTCCTCGTTCGGGTCACACGTTCGGTTTGAGTCCTCTTTCGCTACTCGGGAGCTCAAAACGAGTCTGGGATTTTGGCTGCCTCCACCGGTCCTGGCACACTGTGCGTAGGGGCGCGCGAGAGACAGGGCGACGGGGCTCCGCGAAGCGCCCGCGGAGTCGAGGGTAGGCAACCCGACGGCACGCGTGCGCGGCGTGGCGTCTATCCGCCGTGGTCGGGCGCTGAGGCGCAGCTGCCTTGGGAAAGGGAGGGAAGGGGAGGCTGCGGAGCGGAGGGCCTCCGGGAGGGAGATTCGAATCACGATGTGGCTGCACCCTGCGCGGTGAGGCGGGCCGCCGCCGGATTGGCTGAAAACGTTAACAGATAGCGCGGCGCTGTGCCTCCCCGCCCCTTCCTCGAGACGGTCGGAAAGGCGATACGGACATATGGGACCCCTGCATCGCACATCCCTTGATGTTCTCAGCGCAGCCTCGCTGCTTGCCGGAGTTGGCCTTCTCGGCGTTGATTGAGTCGCCCGAATGTACACTTTTCGGCGAGAGAAAAGTCAGGGAGAGAAAAATTTTCCTTTTAAGCTTTGAATGTTTTACTGAGTCCGTGAGATGTCCGCGAGGGAGCGCGTGGGTGGCATGGCGAGAGCTGGCTGCTGGCTGGCTGGCTGGCTGGCTGGCTGGCGCGTGCGAGCCCGCTGTGTGACGTGGGATATAAATTTAATTCCGGGCCGAGTGGGCCAGTGGGGCAGCAGCGCGCGGCGTGTTCTTGCAGGCGACACTGCCGACACTGCTCTGCAAAAACGCTGTCTCACTCGCGCTCCCTGATTGGCCCGGCCGTCGCGCTCTCGCCCGCACGCGCCGCGAGCCGTGCCCCGCGCAAGGTGTCCAAAACTTTTAATTGAGTTGCACAAAAGACATTTTATTTATTCTTTTGTCGGCCCGCGGACGGGCGGCAGCCGCCGACTGTCTCGCTCGCACCAACAGGAAAAGTGGCTTCCTTTTCTATTCAATTTCATCTTTTTTTCGTAAAGCTCGTTAATGAAACTGGCGGTCGTCACAGATTAAAGACGACGCCGTTTAATCCCGACGCCTCGACGCGATCCAAAAAGTCGATTCGCAGCACTGCAAACAATCGTCTATCGCTGTTTCTTTCGCGGGGTGTTTGCCGTCCGCCACGAAACATCAACTTTTTCTTACTCTCTCCCTCTATTTCTGGGGCGAGCTGCTCCAGAATGTCACAGAATAACGACGGGACTTGCACCACCCCTTGACAACTACGGCACGCAACAAAGGGGAAAAAATTTCCGGCACCCGAGCCACCGCCCCGCCCCGCCCCGCCCCGCCCCGCCCGACATGCCACTCCACGCGTCGTCCTCCCTCTGCGTCTCGGCGTCCTCTGCGTCTTGCCTTCGACGGCGCCCCGCCGCGCTCATCCCTTCGTACAGACCTGATCGCATGCCGACCTTGTCCGGCACTGCTGGAGGTACTACCCCCCCCCCCCCCCCTCTCTCACCCGCTGCGCGGCCTTGCCAGCCCTTCGAGGCGCAGTGTAGGCAACTGCGCGCAATCGGGGTCGCCGTGTGTTGTGTGTGTGTGTGTGTGTGTGTGTGTGTGTGTGAGTGTGTGTGAGTGAGAGGCCCGTTGCGTGGGACGCCGCACGCCGCAGTGCTGCGGTCGGTGGGTTGGCGGCGCCTGCCTGCGCGCCGGCCGGGACCAGGAAGACGCTCAAAGGTCAAACCAAGACAGACGTGCTTATCCTATTTTTGGCGCGAAACTCATGCCGTCCTTGTCCGCTTGTTGCAGGTCCATGGAGGCTGCCGACGGCCCGGCCCCCGCGCCGCGCCAGCTGCCGCCGCCGTGGCTGTCGCCTTGTGAGTGCAACCCGCCGCCGTTGCTGGCGCCTTGTGAGCGCACACGCCCCAGACGGCGTGGGCCGCGTCGCCAGTGAACCCGAGCAGCGCAGTCCCGGAGGAGCCACGACGGCAACGTGCGCGTGGCTGATTCCGAGCAGTGCTACATATCGCTGTCTCTGTCGCACTCGTGAGGCGCTCCACAGGGAGGGCCGGAGAAAGACGGAAGACACACTGTTCGTACACAGCAGTTGGATAGAGACCCGATAAAAATCACCCCAACCTAACCTTGGCGTCCCTTGATAGCGCGCAGTGGCCCAGGAGACCGGCGGACGTGGCCAAAACTCAATGGAGGCGCTTTAAGTTCCAGAAGCTAAATGGGAATCAAACGTGTGACCCCACCAATGGACCGCCTCCACCGGTCGTCTGGCCCACCGTGCAGCGGCCGCGTCCAGTCCAGCGGGGCGGGAGGGATTACCCGGACGATGGCCGGCCGCGGGGCGCACGGGGCGCAGCGGGTTGGGGTTTAGGGGCACCCTTGGGCCCCGTAATTATCGCACCGCGCGCTGATTGTGGAATGAAAACGAAAACGATCCGACGGGGCGCGTTGCCGCCCGCTCGGCTGTCGGGCTGCGGCGGCGGCAGTGAAATCCTGTGGCAGTGAAATCGGTTTGTGGTCTTCTCCTTGGCCACGCCACTTCCACGGCCAGCCGCTATTTGCATTTTATGGCGCACGCAGGGGATGCTGCTGGCTGGCGTGGATTGCCCGGTCGTCATAAATAAGTATGCGTGGCCTGCCTGCCTGCCTGCCTGCCTGCCTGCCTGCCTGCCTGCCCCGTAGGCTGCCTCGCAGTGACAGTGTAATGGATTAGACGGGATGAGCCTTCGTCTCGTCCTCATATTGCGAGTCCGTCCGCTATCCCTCCATCCCGCCGGCCTACTTTTCAACTTTTGGAGCTTCACGCAGAACACGATCCCCGCCGCCGGGGCGCGCCCGGAGCGCGGCGGAGGCCTCGACGAAGGCGGCCGGCATGGAGGCGCGGCATGGCGCCGCCCTGGCCTGGCCTGGAACGCGATCCGCCCCATCGGCCGCCGAAGGGCGCGACGCCTTTTAAAAGGGCCACGCCGACGGGGAGCCTTGGCGTCGGCGGCAGCGCGGCAGTGTAATGTGACGCGACCGCCCGGCACCGTTCCCGACGTATTCAGAGAGCAAACTAGAACGCACCCCGGCGCGGTAATGTGCGTGTACACACACACACACACACACACGTGCGCGAGGGCAAGGGTTCCGTTTCTCCTCCTGCAGCACCGTGTGCTCTGGCGTGCCCTCCCACCAAAAGTGGGTCCAATAATAATATCGCCCCGTGCTGCTGGCGCTCGTTTTGGCGGCCGCGGTGCCGCCGGCGGAAAACTCTTGAAAATGGATGCGGCTGTCCCGGCGGTCGTCACTCCACTGGCTAGTGCTTATGACAAAACGACCGAGTTCCAGTTTCCAGTGGAGGGGCCCTCTGGGACGCGATTAACTATTAACCCGTTCTCCAGCCGTGGCAGGCCGCGCTGGCCGCGCTGGCCGCAGGGTCGCCAACGTCACGGCGATGCAGTGCCGGAGTCTCTCCACACGGCCGCCAACCGAACGGAGAGAAAGTAGCCGGGGAAAAAAACTTTCTGTCGGAGACAAAACGCGATTTATGGCTAGCTTAGGGATCGCGCAGTTTTATATATCAGAGCGTCGTGGTGGCGGCACTGCGCGCAGTGTGTGGAATTGTGCCAAGTCGAGTTGGCAACACTGCGCCGCTGCAGCGCCGCCGAGTGGCAAAGGAAAGTCGCTTTGTGCGCCACTACACCGTGGGTGCCGAGAGGCGGCGGTGACATTCGCGACATTCGAACCCTCAACACGCGGTTTTCTTCCCTCTCGCCCGGGCTGCTAAATCCCAGTGGCTTCCCTCCTGGCGGTGCGAGTTTCCTTGTACGTGGCGCGTGTTGTTATTTCTGGTAATGGGCTGCCGAGCCAACCACCCTAATGGCGTGTTCGCAGTGCACCGCCTGGGCCGCCTGGCAACATACATCGCGCCGAAGACGCACGGCGCGTGGGCACGGAAGCCCGGCTGGCCCGTTGTTCCGAACAGTGTCCCGTCTCTCTCGCACTCACGGGGCGGCCCGCGGTGGTGCAAGAGAGACAGCCTGCTGGCAGCTCTGCTCGCTTGACAAATAGGCCAGTCGCAGTGCGTGTGCGAGTGTTATGCAAAACGGCCAGTCGCCCACACTTGCAACCGGCGCGGCCGAGGCGATAGGGGTACACCGCGGTGAACGCCGGCACGTCCATCACTTCGATACTCTCGACACTTTCGATGGCCATCTCGACTTCCGCTCCGCCTCGTTGACTGCATGGAGATCGCGCAGCCAGGCCACTGGCACCGGGCGCCACCAGCATGCTCTCCGCCGCCTCGGTGTTCCAACACGACGTTGTCCTCCCGTCCAACTGTCTCCTTTTCTCCGTTTTGTTTTTCGAGAGTTGTCGCTGCGAAGCGCAGCCATCACGAGGGCCGTCGCCACTCCGCCATCTGATTGCCTTTCGTGCCCTCGCTGCCCGCCGCGTCTCCCCGCCGCCCTGCTTGGCAATCCGGAGCCTCTCGGCCTCGGCCGGGGCGGGGCGGGGCGCCGGGACGGCCGAACGGCGGAACGGCCCAGGGAACAAAATTACTACCGGAATGAGGCGAGGCGCGAGGGAAGCGGCGCGCGGCGTGTCTAATCATCGGCAGAAGACCGAGGAGGCCGTCCCGCCGATCCCAAGTAATTGCCTCCGTCGGATTATTTTGATTATTTTGGCGTGGACGGCGGGCCGCCACCTGTCACTGGCTTCGTTGGCGCGTCACTAGCCGTCGCGGACGCGTCACTGGCCGTCTACGGCGTGAAGCCCTCCCTCTCGGCGGTAAGCCCATCTCATATGCGGGACCGAGGCCTGCCTGCCACCGTCTGTTTACCTCTGGAGGGGCCTGAAATAACTGAACCGGGGGGGATGACAGAGCTCAGCGCCATGACGGCCTAGACAGCCATCGCGGGCCTGGCGGGCCTCGCACCACTTGACAGGTGCGGGGCAAGCCCCCTCCCCCTCCCTGGACGTTTAGACGCGCAGTACACTGTGGCCGACGCGGAGGCCCGTAGGCATGGGTCCAAAGCGGCCGCTGGGCCATCGGTTTGGCCGCCGGCCAGGACGACGGCGTTCATGAGGGCCCCCAGAGCGCGCGGCGCTGCTGTGGCGGTCGCCTGAAGGCCGCCGACAAGAGCGTCATCATGCCAGAGTGAACGGCAGCAACGCTCTGCACTGAGCCTCGCGGACCCTCGCCCTCGGCGGCCGGCCGTCCGCTACACTGCGCTACACGGGGTTCGCGTCGATCCTCGCATTTGGAAGCACCCGAACTGCAGCCCCTCTAGGCTTTCCTCTCGACCGGAACGGACTGCTTGTCTAGGCTGCCGCCGACCCGCTGGCCGCCCGGTCCGCCCCGGTGCCACGGCGCTTTATTAGCTGGAGCTGGCCTGGCCGTCCACGCTGGAGGTGCGGTTGACGCCCGCAGGCCCGGAACGCCGGGACCGTGGACTGCGGGGGAGTGTTTGAGGTGAGCGGCGGTCGGTGACTCTAGTGGGGTGGATTGTGGTGGCGGCCTCCATCCCCGGGGACCCCGACAAGGCCTTGCACCCCACTCACTTGGCGGCAAGGCCCACTGACTCACCAAAGTGTCCCACGATCAGTGCCGCGCCGCCGTTAATTTGAAAATTAAGACGGCAGGCTCGCGCTGTTGCTATGGAAACGACCCGCCACGGCAAGGACACGTCGAAAAAGAGGGGGAGGGGCAGCGGTGACAAACCGCGGCGCTCTTCGGTGGCAGGGCCATTCATCGGCCGGGCCGCGTCCGGAAACTCGCTGGTATTTCCGACCCTCACGCGGCGCAGCCGGGCCCGCCGGCCAGGAAGGGGAGGGGGGGGGCGTTTCCGAAGACGGCCCGCCGGACGGCCGGGCCAGCAGACTGGTTCCGAGAGTCGCCCGCGTCGCTCTGTCTCTCCTCCACCCACGCCCAATGAGTGCGAGGGAGACAGAGCGACGAAAGCGGCTCTCGGAGTCAGTCCGCTGGCGCCACGCGTGGGAGTCTGGGGGTCGTGTGGTGTGCCAGTGTGCCACGTGCGGAAGGCGTGGTCAGCGGGGAGGCGGCGGGATGTTTGCCCCCCACCCCCTCCACCTCCGCCCCGGCCACCCCGTGGCCTGCAAGGAGTTGTAGCCGCATTAGCGGGGCGAATGAAGCATAAGGCAGGGACCGTGGAGGTGGGTGTAGCACAGTGGGCCAAGACCAGCGCCACGGCGGCCAAAGACGTGTTTTGAGCTCCAGAGTCGCTTCACAGGACTCGAACCGAGCGTGTGACCCCACCAATGGATTGCTCTCCGGATGAGGAATTCATTGGTAGGGTCACTCGTTCGGTTCTACTCCAATCTAGCGACTCTGGAGCTCAAAACGCCGTCCGTGATTTTGACGGCCTCCGCCGGCCTTCTGGCCCACTGGCCGCGCGGGCCAAGGCAGAGAAGGCCAAGGGCGAGTCGGTACGACGAGCAGCGCAACAAGACGCTCGGCGTGGCTGCCTCCTTGTCGGCTCCACTGTCGGAGCGACTCCGTCATTGTGTTTCGAAATGGCTCGGCCCCGTAGATTGACTGTACGTACTTCCCTCCCAGTGTAGCGGCGGGGCGTGGCAGGTTCCCTACTTCCTGGCCGAAGCGCCGAGGCAGGCAGGCAACTCGCCTCAATGTCTTGACGCCAAATTATTGCCCGAGTCAGGTGGGGAGATGAGGCCGGGGCGCGTAATGAGAAGAGAAGGAGGGGGAGTGGAGAGGGAGAGAGAGAGGGAGAGAGGTTTTAGCTGCCAGCGCCGCGCGCCCTCCGCTCGAGGTGGAACTTCACCAAACACTTGTTTCGGTCTCATGCAAAGTTTGGAATCGCGGGGGCGGGGCCGGAGAGCCGCCACCGACACCGCCAGCCTCTGCTCGGGCACTCCCTGGGCACTCCTCGGGCACGGCACGGCACGGCACGCTCGGTTGGAAACGGAAACATGTGGATGCGTTAGACAGCCAATCCGGGACGGGATTGGTGGATTGGCGAGGCCGGCGAGACGCGCCAGTGGCTTCCCCTCCCCCGCGCCGCAAGGCGCGGACCCTCTCCTTGAAGTGGATGCGGAAATGGAGAGGCCGTGCCGCCGTGCCCGGCGCCCAGGCACACTCACACACACACACACACACACACACACACACACACACACACACACACACACACACACACACACACACACACACACACACACGCCGCGTACTGCCTCACCGGAAATTCAAGGGCTGCTTTCGGGCCCGCGACTTCCGGGGGACTTCGGCGGCGCTCTAATGAGTGAGCAGCGGTCTCTCTCGCACCCCTATACCGGTCCCACCGGCCGCCCCCGAGTGCGAGAGAGACAGAGCGACGACGCATGTTCGGAATGAGCGTGGCGGGCGCTCTGGATTGCGACGTGTCGCCTCGCCTCGCCTCGCCGGGCCGCGGCCGTGCCGCGCATGGCGTCCACCGAGCCCTCCTCTCCCCCCCCCCTCTTGCAGGGCCCTGGGTCGTTAGTCAAACAGCGCGGCGCCGCGCCCCAACACTGTGCAAGACACTCAAAAACTACCTACTTTTTCCAACTTCCGATAGCGCTTTTTGATTTAATATTGTGTGCGTGCGTGCGTGCGCGCTCTCCCACCCACGGCTGTGGCCGCCCACCGCGACGTCAAGCAGTGTGGGGTACCGCAGCGTGCGGGGCGGTGCCCTCCGTCTCGAGGCGCTCGGTGGCGTCCTGGCGGTCCTGGCGGTGGCGAGGGCGGACGGCGGGGCTCCGTTGGGGCTGCGGCCCGAGTCGCCCCGTCCCACCGCACACCCTTCTGGAGCTCTTGACGAGGAGCGCGGGTCTCGCGGGGCCGCTGCGGCCTGCGGCTGGGGGGCAGGGGCCTGGGACAGGGGCAGCGCAGGGAGACACACGCCCGCCCCGTCCTCCGCGCCTTCAAGGGCCCCGTGCACTCGAGGGTGGCAGCGCCCAGGACGGCAGGACGCTAGCAGACTGGTTCCGGAGGTCGCTCTCGCCGCCCTGTCCCTCTCGCACTCATAGGGCGTCCCGTGTGGGTGCGAGAGAGACAGAAACGATCCTTCGGAGTCAGTCCAGGGAGCCCGCGTGTTCGAAGGCACTGGCGACGCTGGCAGAGTGGGTCCCTACACTGGTGTGTTCTACCTTCGGGTGGCGCCCCATCGTGGGTGCAAGCACAGTACAACAGCCTGAGTGAGTTCAAAAAAAATATATTTCGAAGTTATTGAAGAAATAATGTGGGCATTGGAGCGAGTAGATCAATCATTGTTGCGTGAAAGCGCATGATTAATGTAAAGAAAACCGGACGCCACCTCGTCGGTAGTGCGGCCTTGTGCGGCCGGGCTTGGGGCTTGGCGGTGATCGAAAGTGGCGAGTGGCGATGACAGCCGGCGTGATAGAACGCCACGTTTTGGGGAACCCAGTGGAACTCCAGGGGGCGCAGCTCTGGGGCGCAGCCGTCCGTTCGATGACACTGCCACCACACTGCCAAACTAGACCAGCTCCCTTTGTTCCCTTGTTCCAGCGCCCATTATCCTTGCGAGATACTCTTGACCAGCGCTGTTGAATGGCTCCCCCCCCCCCCCAACTCCCCACTGGCTCCCCGCCCGCCATTTTAATGAAACACTTCCTCACAAACAAGCGGAGCGCGACTCGGACCGCTCTCAAGTGTGTTCCATTTTCATGAAAAGTCCACAAGACAAATATAATTGCAAACAAGTTTCTGCTTCGGTCGTTTGGAGAAGGCCAGAGCATTTCTTCTGTCCTGTCCTCATAGCATTTCTCCTGCCCAGAGCCTTCCTTCGGCCCCAGAGCAGCCCTTCTGCAGATGCACTTTGCTTTTCCATTACCCCGGCGGCGATGAGGCGATCACGTCGCCAAGGCAAGGGCTTAAGGCGCCGGGATTATCCCGGTTATTACAAGTTTTCTCATTCCCGCAATCATTTGCATAGAACACGGCCCTGGGGGAGGGGGAGCTCCAATCCTGGCGAGTGCACCGCCAGCAGGGCCACGGGATGCACCGCCAGGGCGCGGACGGCGGCGGCCTTGCAGCGTCCGCGACGACGACGACGACGTCTTGCTGCTGGAATCTCAGGAATCCTCGTAACAGTACCGCGCGCCGCGGACGTCGAGTGCCCCTCCATGCCCCTCGCGTCGAACCCCCACCCCACCATGGCAGCGTCCAGCCCACTGCCAGCCCTTTCCCAGCCGGCAGCAGCTCCAGGTATTCGCGACCACATTTTTACCAGTGTGCGTCCGATCCCGCCCTGCTGACCGCCTGGCAGCGCGGCGGCGCAGCTGGCAGAGCCCCTCTCTGACTGCCGGGCCGCTTGCAGCTTCTTGCGCCTCCACTGGCGGCCCGGCCGGATCACGGCGCAAAACAGTGAGCCTCCATTTGCCGGGATGGTGATCCGCTCGGACAAGTCGCGATGAGATCACGGAGAGACTTGCCTGCCCGTCTGTCTGTCTGTCTGTCTGTCTGTCTGTCTGTCTGTCTGTCTGTCTGTCTGTCTGTCTGTCTGTCTGTCTGTCCGCACGTCCATCTGTCTGTCTGCCGTTTCATCAAAAAACACGATGAGTCCAGCGGCGGGCTGCAGCTGCCCTGTGCGGTGTGGAATAAGAATGGGACGACGCTGGACCACTCTAAGGCCCGGGCACGCCCCCTCACCCCACGCCCCGCGCCCCTCCAGCGACGCTCGGCGACTCAGAGAGACGTTTCTCGTTTTCAACCCCATTGCATTTTATGAATACGCGTGGAGACAAAAGTGGGAGCGGGCTCGAGGGAACGGGAGTGAAAGGAGAAAAGAAATATTGTACAAGGATTTGGCAGAAGGGCGGAACTGCCACTTCGGGGCGAGAGACGGAATGAGTACTCTGGAAAACACGTTGACGGCACAGACTCGGGCAGGGACGTTAGGTGGCTGATTGGCGTGTGCTTGTTGCAGGTGCCGCTGCCATGTGAGGCCGCCAGCATGCTGAACCGTAGCCTGTCGTCGCAACGGCGGCGGCGCGCCTCCCGCAGCGCGGCGTCGTCGCCGAACCGCCTGGGGGCGCCGTCCACGACGGGGGCGTCGCGCAGTCCCAGGGGCTCCATCTCCGCCGCGTCCGGCATCGCCACTCTGGGCGCGGCCGGCCTGCAGGCTGGCGGGGGCCCTGGAGGCGGGGGCCCCGGAGGCGGCCGCAGGGCCAGCATCTCCGCCGGGGAGGGGCTCTCTGGCCTCGGCGTCGACCCCGGCCTCGGCCCGCCCACCATCAGCAAGACCAGCCCCCGCGGCTCCCCCGGCAACTCGGCGCTGGGGCTGGACGGCGTCAGCCCCAGGGGCTCGCGGCTCGGCCTCGACCGGGGCCTCGACGTGGACGCGCCGGACTTCGACCGCGGCCACCGGAAGAGCATCGCGCCGGAGCTGCTGTCCGGGGAGGTGACGTCGTCGCGGTCCCGGAACACCCTGGCCCCCGACAAGGCGCGGTCGCCGCGGAACAGCCTGACCCCGGAGTCCGCCGTGGCCGGCGACTACACTCGGCGATCCAGCCTGGCGCCGGACTTCAACCGGAGCCCCCGGAATAGCCTGGTGCCGGACTACAGCCGCAGCCCGCGCAACAGCCTGGTGCCTGACTACAACCGCAGCCCCCGCAACAGCCTCTGCCCGGACGGCCCCTCGGCCAACCGCAGCCCCCGCCACAGCCTGGTGCCCTCCGACTGCGACCCTCCCTCCTACAACCGCAGCCCGCGGCCCAGCATGGTGCACGAGCGCGACGTGGAGTACGTGGCCAGTCGCCGGGACAGGGACCGTGACAGAGACCGGGATCGGGACGGCAGAGATCGTCACCGAGACCCGGACCGCGATCGAGACCGTGACCGCGACCGCGACATGGACTACACCCGCAGCAGCCCGCGGCCCAGCTTGATCCCGCCCGACTCCGGCGACCAGCCGCACTCCGGGCGCAGTCCGCGGCCGAGCCTCATCCCCTCGGACATGGAGTTCAACCGCAGCGCGCGGCCCAGCATGATCCCCTCCGACGTGGAGTTCAACCGCAGCCCGCGCTCCAGCCTGGGCCCCGAGTCCGGGGAGTTCAACCGCAGCCCGCGGCCGAGCCTCATCCCCGCCGACGTGGAGTTCAACCGCAGCCCGAGGTCCAGCCTGGTCCCGGACAGCGACTCGCGCGTCGACCTGAGCCGCAGCCCGCGCGGCAGCATCGGCGGCATGGACCCGGGCCGCTCGCCCAGGGGCTCCTACGTGCAGGAGATGGGCGCGTCGCGGTCGCCGCGCGGCAGCATCGGCGCGGGCGTCGACCCCTCGGCCTCGCCCTACAACCGCAGCCCGCGCGGCTCGCTCGGCGCCGACCTCAACCGCAGCCCCAGGAACTCCCTGTCGCCCAGAGGCAGCCTCACCGGCCGCGGCAGCGTCGACCTCGCCGTCGCAGGTTTGTTAAACGCCCTGGCGGCGCCCTGGCGAGGCAGCCCGCCGTGCGAATCCCCTGCTGGCGTCATGCGGGTATTGTGTTTTGCGGCTCTGGCGGTGCGGCCCAGCTCCCCGCCGCCACGTCGCTCCCGGGGGACGGCGTTCCGTGAAAAGTGGGGTCAACACCGCCGCGCCTCGGCCCGCCGGCCCGTCGGCCCCGAGGGGGTCCTTGCCGGCGAGGCGCAGGAGGAAGAGGGGGAGGAGGGGGAAGCAGGAAGATAAGACGCGAGGCGTGGCGGCGCGGCCAGACGCCGAAGCGGCCGCGGGGTGCAGGTCGACGCCCTCATGTCGTTGGCCGCGCCATCCCGCCCATCCCACACGCACACGCCCCATTCGGCTGGCCTGTGTTAGAGAAGAGAGCCTGCAGGGGTGAGGTGTGCGCTGGGCTGCCTACCCGGTAGGCGCGAAGGGTTGGGTGTACGTTGGGCTGCCTACCCCGCAGGCGCTAAGGGTTGGGTGTACGTTGGGCTGCCTAGTCCACAGGCGCTAAGGGTTGGGTGTGCGTTGGGCTGCCTACCCCGCAGGCGCTAAGGGTTGGGTGTACGTTGGGCTGCCTAGTCCACAGGCGCTAAGGGTTGGGTGTGCGTTGGGCTGCCTACCCCGCAGGCGCTAGGGGTTGTGTGTACGTTGGGCTGCCTACCCGGTAGGCGCCAAGGGTTGGGCGTCCGTTGGGATGCCTGCCTCCCAGGCGGAAATGTGCACTTCGAGACGGCTATTGCCCTGGTCGTAACGGTTGCCGTGAGCCTGGTCGTGCTCCGCCACGCCCCGCCACGCTCCGCCTCGAATGTGTTGTTTGCGTGTTGTCCGCAGGCCCATCGCGTGCCGGCTCGCAGCGCAGCCCCTCCCCCTACCGAGGCCCCGCCAATTCCGGACCCGGCAGCGGAATGCCTGGCCGGGGCACGAGCTACGGCACGTCCTGGACGGAGGCGGGATCGAGGCGTGCCTCCAGCAACCCCTCTCAGGTGAGCGTCCAACTACTGCCCGACACTGTGGACGCCGCAGAGGCTCATGCTGTTGGGTGCCGCAGATGTCCGGCGACGACAGGCGGCAGCTGTGCGCCGAGCACACCAAGCTGGCCGCCGAGTCGTCCACGGGGCTCACGGCCTACGGCTCCTTCGTGTACCAGATCAAGGACGCCAACATCGAGGCCTCCGGCGTGTGCGACTTCGTGTGCCGCGCGCTCGGCATCGTGTACAAGACGGGTGAGCGTGACTCCACTCCCTGACCGCCTCTTTGCCGGAATGAGTCACTACACTGTTCTCTGTGCCCCGCAGCGCTGGTCACCGTGGTGCTCGTGTGCCTCACCGTCATGCCCATCATCATGCTGTTCATGGGTGAGTCTGCGCTTTAAAGCGGTTCGTTTCCGGGAGGCTTTGGCCGTTTGCACTGAAGGCTGCTTTGGGCCGCAGGCATCAAGTACCTGCGCGACTGCCCCAAGGAGCCGCACCTGCCCATGTACATGCTGGTGGGCGGCATCCTGGGCACGGTGCGCATGGCGTGGCTGGTGTGGCGCCAGTCCGTGTCGCGCCGCTACGCGCAGCTGGGCGCGGGGCTGGGCCAGGCCGCCATGGACTCGGACGTGGCGGGCTCCCTGGGCGCGCGCATCGCCTGCTGGGCCCTGTCGCTCTTCCTCGTCGTGTGGTTCTGCATGGGCAACTACTGGATCGTGCACATCATGTGGCCGTCGTACGCCGCCACCCTGTTCGAGCCCAACGCCTGGTGCGACAAGACGCTGTACGTGTTCGCCGTGGTGCACCTCGTGGTGTGCTACTCGGTCATCAGCGCCAGCGTGGCGGCGGCTGTGCTCCTGTCGTGCTACCAGCTCATCTTCCCCGTCGTGCTGCGCTTCAAGTAGCATAAAGGGCCACCCCTGCCCGTCCACCGCCACAGACGCAGCGAGTTTCTGCTCGTCAAGTTACAGGACTCGGCGCAGGGCTCCGCGCCGGACTCGACGCCGCCAGCGCCGCAGCGCGCCGGCAGCGGACGAGCCAAGAACGGCGCGGGCCGCGAGGGCCGTGAGGGCAGCAGGGTGGCAGTGAGGTAGAGGGCACCACGGCGACGCCCTCCGACGACATGGTTGTGATCGACTGACTTTTTCTTACTCTTCCGAGGGCGGTGACGGTCGCGTCACACTAGAAGTGGCGCCCTCTATACAAGCTTTCCATGTAGTGCGAGAGTGAGCTGCGCGCGTGTTTACGAGAGTGTGTGCGTGTGTGCGAGACGTTGAGATTTTTTCACTCCGCGTCGCTGACCCAAAGTGTACAGCCTAGTTTTATGAGACACACACTTGAAACTTGAACAAGTATTGCTCAAAGACCAGTGCTCCAAAGCAGGCGTAAAACTTTCCAAGGTTCGAAAAGCTTCATCTTCATTTGGGTACTACTTGCCAGCTAATTTTATTTGGCGTGACCTATTCTTCTCCGAAAGTCACAATAAGAATCTCTGTACTTCCATATAGATAATTTTAGTTTTATATATACATTTCCCCTGTACAGCAATTTTGTACTCAGAAACGCTATACTACTGTTGTTGTTGTTAAATATTTGCCAAGTTTTTCATGTTCAGAGCTATCTATTTTAATTTTGTAAGCATGCATGTATTTTCTGTCACGCAGTAGTCATATCGCATGTCGCCAAAATAACTTATATTTTCAACGCCCTATCGAAAGCTTCGTCCTCTCCTTGGCGAGCCTTCTGTCTTGTCATAATCTTGTCGTCTAGAAAGAAGCGAGTGAAAAAAGTGCCTATCTAAACAAAGTAGGAAACACTTTCTATTGTAATCTAAAGAAAAATCGACATATCTGATAGCTATGCGCTCTAGTTTAGGTTTCTTATTCCCACGCTCAGCGTGGTGTGCTGAATTTGAGTGTGCTATGGTTCCATTTCGTTTTTGATGGTGCTACCTAGGCCAGGTATGTGGTGGAACTCTTTTCTTCTTCTACGAATCGGATTAATTTAATTTTCATATATATTTTTGCTATACACGCAGTAAGAGGAAATCAAAATGTACAAACAGTCGTTAAGGATTCATTGTTAAATCCGACTAATGGAACAGTCGTGTATCGGATAGTGCATATCTTTATTCTTAAGGTTAAAGGACAATTTATTAAATGGTTCTATTTTTATGAGCGCGATTGATGTTGGTTTTGTGAGGACTGTGAGTGGCCTCAGCGAAAAGGTATCAATGTACAGTAGGAGGTGTTTTCACGAATCATGTGAGTATTGGACCATGTAGCCAAGAGCCTACAGTTTGTAATGAACTAGTATTAAGAAATCGTTCGGTATTGTTATTCTGTTGCGATATTTCAAAACAATATTCAATTATTATTTTGAATGGTATTGGTTTTGCTTGTCGATGGTGGTTTCTGTGAGGCCTGATCGCGATTCTGTACGACAAAATCTGTTTTCTTCCGTTATTTAAATCAATGCATTTTCAACATATATGTACTCTCCATTTACTACTTGATATCTTTCATTGCTTTTGGCACCTTTTATTTTCCAACGAAGTAAAACAAATTTGCAGATTTCATTGTTACTTTAAGAAACGCCTAATTGAAATTGTTGTGCTGAGATGGCCTTCGCAATTATTATCTTCCTTCGAGGAAACTGCAGTAAAGCTAGTATTCTTTTACTAATTTTACCACGTTTGCCAACACTCACAAAACATATAATCCTTGAAAAGAGCATCTTCAAAATAAAAATCGGCATTTACTACATCTGCTTTCAAGTCTTATTGTCACACTCTTCCAACCTCACCACAAAACAGAGCCATTTTTTTCTTCAAAAAACCAAACTGCTAACATTTTTGGCCGCAGGCTGCTGTTGTCGGTCTGCTAGATCCTCAAACTGATGACCCTAAGTAGCATATGAATAGGAATGAACAAGCGACCGGGCGAAGGCAGGCGAAGGCAGGCGAAGGGGTGAGCTGCAATATGTGTCGCATTTGTATGTAAAAGCTTATTAAATCAGTGCCTCCCCCCCACGCCCTCCTCTCGCCCCACCCCTGGCCGCCATGGCCGCGACAGGCTCCTCCCCCGAAGGCCACCCCTTGGACCCGCGTAACTGGCCGCGCGGGCCGCGCACTTACAGTGAGCTACCCGCGGCCGCCATTCCCGCCATACCCCTCTCCGACACTGCACTGTGAGTCTCTGATTACGGTGCAGACCCTTCGACACCTACCCCCTCCCCCGGCCTCTCGTTTCATTCAACTGCATTCGATACACCAGACTTGCCAGTGTAGCACCCCTCCAAACCGTCTCGCCTCGCTGTCTGGCCCGCGGCGGCGGTCCGGCGGGCACTCGGTGCGCGAGGCCGCGAGGTACACTCCCGTCGGAAAACCGCGGCCTTTGAAACCAAAGAGAGAGAGCGGTGAAAACAGGGTGGCCCAGTCCCTGCCACCAGGTTAATTACGCCACCTAAAAACGTTTCGCGAAAAAAAAATTGGGAGAGTCCTTGACTTTTCCACCCGGGCACGTTTGGAGGCGTGGTGGCGCGGGGCAGCTACTCCGGGCGACTTCTGCCGTACCATTAATCAAATTTGCGGCTACTCCTCGAGAGCGTCAACACAGGTCGAGCCGTGATCCATCACGGGCCAGGCCGACCCGACGCAAACGCCTCGCACCGCGCCGCGCCGCGCTCGCCAAACGGCCCGGCCAGTCTCGCCGTGGACGCGGCTAGGAACACTGCCGTCTAAACCAAAGATGAACACAGCGGTGCTCGTACAGTGTGAGTGGTACAGTCAAGCGGGAGCGCCGGTCCAATGTATGAGGAGGGCGGAGGACATCTTGAACAGACATTCTCGATGGAGCAGCAGCACTTTCAATCCAAAATTTTAATTTACCTTCAATAATTTTATTATTTTTTGGTGGGGGGGGAGGGTTCTCTCCGAAATTGAAGGTTTTTGGTGCTGAAATTGGGCTTTCCATTCTGCAACCAGCGCAGTGTGGTGGCAACTGAACTTGCTCTGCAGGCGAATCCATCACGAGGGCGGGGCCGTCCACGAGACTAGACGCCCCCCAGGCCAGGCTCGGCCCAGGCGCGGCCCAGCGCGACCCTTTCTGGAGCGGCCGACTCGGCTAAGAATGACGAATTGGGATCAGCACACAACACGACAAAGGATAAACGGATGCGCGCGCCACTCGCAAAAATTCTTCTTGCGGCTGCGGTTCGCCGGCCTCGGCTGGAAAAAGAAAAAAATTTTAGCCGCGGAGATGAATCAAAGATTTTTTTCACGAGAAAATATGCAGCCAATTAGAGGGAGTGCGACGCGGCAGTCGGGGTGCAGCACCGGTGCATCGGGAAACAAGCAGGACTGGCAGGACACACGGCGCGCTGGTTTTCGGGTTATTATTGCAAGATCCGAGATATCCGGTGGCTAATGCGCTCGGCAAACACACTGCTAAATGCTGCCCGGGCCGCGAGGGAGCCGCGAGGGACACTGTGCGAGGGGCGGGGTGCCGCTACGGCCGCGGCGTGTCGCCAGGTATCCGCCCCGCAGGCCGCAGCCCGCCCCGCGGGGGTGCGAGAGAGACAGAGCGACTCGTCAGCAGTGTGGGTGACACGCCGAGCCGCGCGGCGCACACTCCCGAAAACCACCGCCGCGGGAAAAAGAGGTCTTTGCTGATTAAGGGGATTAGCACAGATGGAGAAGGATGCGCTGTTTGCCATCGTGCCCAGCGCCCTGCACTGTTATTGTCGCGAGCTCACTGACACACTGACACAGTCACGCACACACACACTCTCAAGCTGCGACGCGAGACTCGCGTAACTGGTGTCAGATTGGATGGGATTTACATGGCTCTGCGGGGCGGGGCGGGGCGGGGCGAGTCCCGTGGGAGAGACAAATAAAACGGCTGGCAGTGCGTATCCATTATTTGCGACGTGGCCTTCTGGCCTTCCCTTCCCCGGTCCGCCAGGTCCTCTTTCCGGCTTGCAGTGCAGGCCCACCGGCCCTCGGCCTGGCCCGGCCCGCCCTGGCCTACTCCGTCCGCGCCTGGCCGTCGTGCGCCTGTCTCCACCTGACCCTCCGGGGACGCGCCGGACGGGCCGGCGGCCGTCGAACAAGAGCGACATAGGGCCCACTAGAAGTACGCTGGAAAACGGAGACATATCGAAATACAAGTGTGTGTGTGTGTGTGTGTGTGTGTGTGTGTGTGAGTGTATGTGTGTCGCTTTCGGCAGCCCCAGGCGCTTCCTGCCCGCCGCGCCACCGCCTCGGCCTCGCCGCCGACGACGACACAATGAGTGTAAGCTACTCCACAAATGTCACCGCAGATTTGCACCGCGTCGCCCGCGGCCCTGGGGCTGGCCCTGGCTCGTCCTGGCCAGGCCGATGAAAAGAGTTGTCTCCTCGAACCGCCTGACACCGCCTGACACCCTTGGGCGTGCGCACACACACACACCACAGACACACTCGTCGGCACACACGGAGGCATTGTAGCGACTCGCAAACGCCACGCCAAAGCCGATAATCCGAAAGCGAGACCCGGCGCTGCCGACCAAGAACAAGAAAAACCATCGCTACTTGAAAACTCGAACAGTTGCGGGTATTCGGGACCAGAGTGCGCTCTCGCCGAGCTCGCGGTCCGGGGTTCGACTCCGCCCGAGGCGGCGTGTGATCCCGATGTGATCCTCGGCTCATAATCAGTCGGGAATATTTCTCTAAACGCTGTAACATTACAAAGCCGACCCCTAGAGCCCGGCCGGCCCGCGGCCCTCCACTGTTTGCTCGGCCTGCCCGGCCCGCCTTTGTGCGGACGGCCGACATGAATAAAATGAAGGTCAGATGATGTCAGTATGAAATATCGGCAAACATGGACCGGTGCAGCTGGGAGTATCGCGTAGACGCGCCGACAGTGTGCTAAGCCGGCCAAACTTTTTACAACTTTTCTGCCTGTACTTCTTTCTCGGAGGCAAAGCCAGATCAGAAGGTATGGAGCCCCTCGAAAGTTGCGCGCATAAGCTGGGCGGCATGACATCTCCGACGACGACACAGAAGAAAGGGGCTCGCCGGACGGCCCGCCGGATGGCGCGGTGGGGCGGGGCGGGGCGGGGGGGGGGGGCGGGGCGGGGCGGGGCGGGCGGGGCGGGGTGGGCGTGACGTGGCGCGGCGGGACACGGGACAGTCTTTATTTAAAATCCCATT
The DNA here is from genome assembly GCF_012932325.1 of Thrips palmi. Classification (NCBI taxonomy): domain Eukaryota; kingdom Metazoa; phylum Arthropoda; class Insecta; order Thysanoptera; family Thripidae; genus Thrips; species Thrips palmi. The sequence goes on from NW_023144634.1 coordinate 7,190,466, forward strand.
ACCCCCCTGTCAGAGAAGCGGCATGGGCCTTTCCCGTCCAATTCCCTCCAAGCCCCTCTCCCTCCGCCCCGCCCCGCCCCCCGCCCCGCCCCGCCCTTCCTCTCTGCCCTGCACTGCCCTCGCTGCCCTGCCGCCCTGCTGCCTTGCTGCGGCCGCCGTCTAACAACCTTCCAAGGCCGGCGCCAGGGAGTGAACAATCTCACATTGCCACACGCCCTTCAAACCACCCGAAGAAAAAATTGGAGACTTTTCAACTTTTCTCTTTTCGCGGCAGCGCGTCGTAGAGACCCCATGTCGGGGGCGGCCCGCTCGCGCCGCCGAATCGAAGCCGAACCCAACCGATAGTGTCAACAAACCAACAAGCGTGACCCGGCGCGCCGCGCCGCACCGCGCCACTCGAAATGCTCCAACGCAATCGGCATCGGTCGGTGCGGGGGAGGAGGGGAGGAGGGGGAGGAGGGTGGTGTGGGAGAGTGCCGGGGAAGGCATAGTTGTTTGATGGGAGAGGAACGGCACACCTCTCGACGGAGGCGTGCGTGCGTGTGTGTGTGTGTGTGTGTGTGTATGAGAGAGAGAGAGAGAGGGAGGGGGAGGGGGAGGAGTGGGGGTTTAATGAGAGCGCGTGCCGGTGATAGTAATCTGTTTACCAGCCTCTCATTGTAATGATTGGATGGCCTGACCGGGGCTTTCGAGTGGGTCACTCCTTTCCACTGTTTGCGACAAACGGCTGACTGGCGCGGCAACACAGCGACGCGACAACGCCCATTTCGGCGCGAGAAAAAAAAACCAATGGAAAGTACCTGTGAATGTGGTGCGGCCCGAAGACGCCCTCGATTACCTTATCGCGGGGGACGCTCTCTCTCTCGCTCTCTCGGTGCGTCTTATCACTCGGCGTCTCCCTCCCTCCCGCTCCCACACGCTGGAAGCGCTCATCCGTGTCCAAACGGCCGTCGCGCCTCCGTCCGCGTTCTCACCTGGGCGGGGCGCCGACTACGTACTGCTTTGCCCACCGATAGCACGAGTGGGTTCTCACTGATGGGTCTTTCCCTTCAGGGCTGCAGTGTAGGAGCTCGGCGTCCAAGGCCGCCGTTCTGCGGTCACTCGCGGGTGGAAGTGCCGCATGGCCGCGATGCGGTGTTTGCCACAGCGCTGTGTCAGTCTGTGTGTTCGAGGGGCAGGGAGTCGTTTCGTTGCTCTGTCTCTCTCTCAGCCCCACAGGACGCCCCGCGAGTGGGAGCGAGACAGAGCGAGACAGAGTGACGCGAATCAGTGTGCCGGCAGCAGGGCACGGCTCGGCGGCAAAGGGTCGCGCTTCGCGCTTCGCGCCATTTCGGGGCCCGTTGGCGCGTTGGCGGCCTGGCGTGGGCAGGTTCGGGGCGGCGCCGGCCGAAAACGGACCCATTGGCGACACGGTGAAGGTGGGAGGGAAGAGAAACCGATTTTCCGGGCTCGGCCAAAGACTCCCGACGCCCAAACTGGCGGTGGGCGAACCCAATTGCTCTCCAAGTACCCACCGATTCCGCCGGGGCCGACGCGGGGGTGGCTTTGTCGCGGGTCCCACAGTAACACTCGGTAGTTGAGTAGTTTAGGGCGATGAGGGATGGCTCAATATGGCTTCTGATTGAGCTTAGAGGGTGATGCGCCCACCCCGGGCGGGCCGGGCCGGTGGGTACTCGTCGTGAGCCCGCACCCCTCGCAGCACCCCCACCCCTGTGCGCCTGTGTGAGTGGCCCGGGGCGGTGGTGGCCTCCGGCACGCATCCTCCCATTGCTGGCTTGCTGGCATTCAATAAGGGCGGCCGATTCCCCGCCTCTCTCTCTCTCTCTCTCTCTCTCTCTCTCTCTCTCTCTCTCTCTCTCTCTCTCTCTCTCTCTCTCTCTCCTTCCCACGCAGTCACACGGCCGATGCCGCAAGGCCGCAAGGGAAGGGTGGCGATGTAAGTGGGCTTGCAGTGCATCGATTCCGGTGACGCTCCATCAAAACAAACTAATGAGCGCGTCGACTGCTCCCCGGAACGAGCGCACGCACGGAAGGCGGCGCCACGGCCTGCACTCGGAGTCGTTGTCGTCGCTCTGCCTCTCTCACACTCACGTTGCCGCGTGGGCGCGAGAGAGACAGGGCGACGCGAGAACGACTCTCGGAGTCAGTCTGCTGCGAAGTTTGCCGTCGATACGACGGAGATACCAACCGTGAAAATAAAAGCAAGGTCCGACATGCCAGCCGGCGAGTTTTAGAGAGTAGCTCTTTTTTTCGTCTGGCCGCCTCGACGCGCCAAATCGAACACCGCCGCGGCGCCGGGGGCCGTTTGTCCGTTTGCCCGTTTTTCCGTTTTTCCGCAGCGCGGCTCGTTTGCTGGCAACCCTGCGTCGCGAGTTTCAGCACTTCCCGAAACACGCCCCGGGACTCTCTGCCCTCTAATTTGTTTTAATCTGTTTTTTCGTCGGGAAGCGATTGCCGGCGGCACGCGCGCGGCGCGCGGGGCGGCGGGGCGGCGGGGCGGCGGGGGAGCGGGTGCCCGGGGCGAGGGAGGTGGCCGCCGTCGCACCGCGCCGCACCGCGCCGCACCCACAGGTCCGCGCGACGCGTGCCGGCGTGCCGCGACACGAGAAACACGGGACAAAGTGGTGCTTTTGCTTTTTCGAAAGGCGGCTGGTAATTGCATGTTGGCACCCCTGCGGCCCCGCGGCCCCGCGCGGCAGCTGCTTGGCTTGCGCGCACTGATTAGCCGACTGCAGAGTCGTCGCTCTGTCTCTCTCGCACCCAGCAGAACGCCCCGTGAGTGCGAGAGAGACAGAGCGACGCTTCTCGGAATCAGGCGGCACGGTAGGCTGGGCCGCCCCTTTGACGAGCTTATTAAACACACTGCCGAGCGATTCAGACGGGTCGTTCCGTCGCTCTGTCTCTGTCGCACTCGTGGGGTTCCCCGTAAGGGTGCGAGAGAGACAGAGAGAGTCGGCTGCTGCCCACATCGCGATGCCTGGCCGCTGCCTTGCTGCGCCTTGGCCGGGAAGGGAAGGGTTGGTCGAACCCATTGGAAGCCAACTGGTGAGAGAAAGAGCCGCAGGTGCTGCGTTGCACTGCGTTGCAAACGAAACAATGCGTCAATCGGACACTGCAAAAAGCTTTCAAGTTTGTTGAAGTTTGTTTCTCGAGGGAAGCGCGGTGTAATGGTGCCTGAAGATGGAGATAGCCGCGCGCTCCTCGAGGGAAAGCCCACAGCGCCGCGGCGTCTATCCCTGTCTATCCTCGCGCTGGTGGTGGTGTCTTTCTCTTTCTATCCGCCGCGCCGGGTCCAGCGCGCCGCGGCACCCACGGCCGCGCGGCGGCGACGCGTGTGCGGACAGCAACCCGCTGCGCGCTGCGCGCTGCGCTCCGCACTTGAATGTTTGTTTGCACCGTTTCGCGGCAAGCAGGGGTGGGGGCGACAGCGTCGGGGGTGAGGACGCCGACGGGCAGAGAACGCGGTCCGCGTCGACAATTCTCCGCAGGGTGCGATGAGCAAAGTCCCTCGCGCTGCGCCGAGTTTCCCGCTCGGTCGCGGGTTCGATTCCCCGCGCCAGCGGGTCGGCCGAACGAAAAAAGGGGCATCGTTTGCGCTGCTTTTTGATGAGGTAATCGATAGCCCTGACCAGGCCGGCGGTGCCCCAGTCCGCACCGCAGTCCGCGGCCGGCGCTGTGGCTTGGCCAGGAGTTGGCGGTTCGCGGCTTCGCGGCGTCTAGTCCCCGCCTCGCTGGCGACGGCCAGCGTATGCAGCCCGTCACTTCAAGTGCTCGCACGCGGCCGGCTGGGCTCCCGCGCCACTCCAGCGGGACTGTCTCTCTCGCTCGCTGCCCTCAGAAAAGGCCGCAGCCGAAACACCACACGGGTAACGATGAAATGGTTTGGCAGTGTGGTCGTTGTCGATTGTCGAATTTCACGCACGCGGAAAGCAGCCGAAAACGGGGAGCGGGTGAAGGACCGCCGCCGTGATATGATGCACCCGACTCTGCCGTCGACTCCCGACCGTCCCGACCCGACAGCCGATTCGTCACTGTTGGCTCCACAGGGTGTCAAGTTGACACGCCGCGGCCCTACTCGTCGCTCGTCTCGAATCCGTCACCGCGGCTGCGAACCCGTCCGCCCCGCCCCAAAGCCGGCAAGCTGGACACGGGGCCCCGCACGCATTCATCGATTTTCCGGAATTATGATGAATGTGGCAGAAAGTGTTGCTGCAGGGGGACGACGCGTGTCTTGGCCGCCTTACAGTGTGTCAGGCCCGACCGGCGACGCAACGCACGTCCGACGGCTTGCGTAATCAGCGGCCAAAAAAGCACAGTCACAATTTTGCAGAAAAAGAATAAGAATTTTAGAATATTTTATTTTTTTTTTGGAAGTTGTTATGTCGCAGCAGGCGGTTCCAGAGATGGCCCCGGGCTGCCCTTCCCAGCGTTCCGGGGACTGGCTCACGCCCCACTGACCTGAGCCCGGTGTCCGGCCGTCGGGCTGCTGGCTGCGGGGCTGGCGGGGGGGGGGGGGGGCCCTTCGGCGCGAAACGGGTAGCTGGGTCCTACCCCAACGCCCCCGTCACCCCCAACACCCCCGAGGGCCTCGTCGGGCGACGGTGGCTGGCCTGGCTGGCCACTGGTCAGCCCGGCAGGACATGGCCGGCTGGCAGTGTACGTGTCGCCGGGGCGTGCGCCGCGGGCGCCGTGCCGGCCGGGTCCACACTGTGCTGGCCGTGCTGGCCGTGCCCGCGGACAGGACCGACAGGGCAGGGACCTAACTCACTTACCCCACAATAAAGCGGTGGTCGTCAAGTCCTAGAGGCTTGGCGTCCTGCCAGGGTGTTGTGAGGCTTGCCGCAAGGCACCGATCCGAGGCAAAGGCACAGAGGAAGGGGGAAGGGGAAGGCCACTGTTCCGGCCGCGCCCCACGGTGGGCCAGAAGACCGGCGGAGGTGGCAAAAATTCTAGACGCTTTTTGAGATCCAGTGGATTCCTCGTTCGGAGAGCAAATCCATAGGTGGGGTCACACGTGAGGTTCGAGTCCCATTTAGCTACTCTGGAGCCCAAAAGGCGCCCGGGTTTTTGGCCGCCTCCACCGGTCTGCTGGCCCACTGTGCGCCCCACGCCGTATTACAGTGTATAGTTGCGCTGAGTTCGACTTCCCGGATTCCCCGCGGCTGTGGCCCCACGCCACGCCCCCACGCCCCCACGCCCCCTCGGCCCGACCGCCCGCAAAGCGCTCTCCGTTCAGCCGCGCGCCCTGCGCGGTGAGGCGTCTTTCATATTCCCACTATTTCGCGCCTTTTTCCCGGGACCCACGAACGCCCAGGAAAAGGAAGGGTCAAATATACAGCGTGGAAATGTCTAAAGCAGGGAAAATAACGTAGAACATGACGTCTTCGCAGCTTTATTATTTTATTTTATTTATTTTTTTTCGGGGCAAAAAAAAATTGATTCTTGTCAATTGTGGCGATGACGGTGTTCCCGTGAGACGTCGCGTACCGAGGGTGGCTGCGCGGCGAGGGGTGGAATGGGGCGGGGCGGGGGCGGAACACTGTTGTGTATAATTTGCAGTGAGCCCATTACGCCTGCATTACATGGCACGCTCCCGCCGGCCTCCCCCGGGCGACGCCGCGCAAATTTCTTCCCTATTTCTTCTGCCGGGAACATGTCTGCATTTCTTCAAGGCAAAGAGAAATTTCGTGGCCCGAGAGCATTTTCCGACACGCCACGGTGCCTTTCGTCGGCGTCCTCGCGCCCCCAGTGTAGTAAACGGCGGCTGGAAGGCGGTGAAGGTCGGCGGCAAGGTCGCCGACGACAACCCCGCGCCGCCGCGCCGCCGCCCAGCGAGTAGCTTGATTCAACACACTAAGACTAATGGGGTCATAAACGCGGCGACGGCGCCGGCGCGTGTGTTGGTGAGGGCCGGCCTGCTGGAAGTAGTAAGTACAGAGTAAGGGGCGCTGCTGTGGCGACTGGAGGCCCTTCCGGGCCGCGTAAGTGTTCCCCAGGGTGGGCGGTGGGCCCAGCCAAGAGAGGCTGTGGCGCCGAGGAGGACGTCCTAGTACTAGAAGACTCTGCGCCGTGCCACAGTGGGCCAGCAGACTGGTGAAGGCGGCGCTGGTCTTCTGGCCCACTGTGGGGCGCCGCGCATCCAAAACGCCGCGGCACGCCGGCCGCGGCCCTCGCGAGGACCGTTCGGCCGTTCGTCCCAAAAACAGGCAGGGTCACTCGCCCGCTCTGCAATTCTATGAGCGCGGCCCGGCCAGCCCCGACCCGGCCAGCCCCGCCGACCCTCGAACCGAGAACGGGTCTAAACCGCCCGCGGCACCCAGCGGGCCGCTTGCGAACCAGCGCTCCGTCGCTCTGTCTCTCTCGCACCTATGAGGACGCCCCGTGAGTGCGAGAGAGACAGCGGCGAAGCACCGTTGCGGATGCAGTCTGCAGCTGCATTGTCCGGGCCCCGCGCTGATTCAAACACCTCACCCCCTTTTTATACTGTTTCGACCCCTTTCTTGATTAACTCCCCAGCGCGCCGCCCCCACCGCGCGTCAGACCGCAGGGCTGTGCGCCTTTACGATCTTTGCAGAAATCTGGGCCCCCCTGGGACATAACCACACCGCCTGAATGGGGAAGTACCTCGATTCGTATTACAGCCACTAACCCCTCCCAGATTGTATGGAGAGGAGGTTTAGTGTGCTTAAAGAGGGGGGGGGGCTGCGGCGGACAGGTTGATGGAGCAGTGTCCTCTGCCAATGAATACTAAAGGGCTGGCCAGCAGAGTGCTCCCTCTCTCGCACCCTGCGGGAAGCCCCGATGAGTGCGAGAGAGACAGAGCCAGGTTTCGGAGTCAGGTTGTCCCACTGTTGGCAGCGTTCGCAGTCCCACTGTTGCGCGGGTGCGTTTACAGCGAGGCGAGTCGCGAAGGGGGTGGGAAGCGGGTCCGCGCCGCGTCTCTCTCGCGACGGGCCGCGAGATGTGAGTGCGAGAGAGACGGAGCGACGAAATAAGCGCTAGCAGCGCGTAGCAGCGCGCACCCCTTCGGCGGCTGCTCACCGAGCCGCCTGTAACAGCAAACACTGATTATTAGCTTCGTGCATAAAATAATGGGGAGGCCCGTTCGGGCTGACCGGGAGCGAGAGAGAGAGAGAGAGAGAGAGAGAGAGAGAGAGAGAGAGAGAGAGGGGGGGGGGGGGGAGTGTGCTGCTCCTTGAACCCATCACATGCACGCCTGCACACATACACACACACACACTCGCGCGCGCTCCGCCTGAGACTCGTGTGCACGTCCATGCTGTGCTGTGCGGTTGTGTCTGTGTGCGCCCGTGCGCGCACACACACACACACACACACACACACACACACACACACACACACGTGTTTCTCGTAATGAAATCGTAATGGCCACTAAAAGCACACGCGTGCAAATTACAGGGCAAAGTCCACCGTGTCCGCCGTGTCGGCGTGACGTGACGGCCTGGGGCCAAAGCCCGGTGGCGCGCGTGCCGCGTGCCGCGTGCCGCCGCCGGCCGGACAGAGTGCAAGTTTATAGTGGTGTGGCTCGGCCGGCTGGTCCTGACGGACAGACAGCGCCACCGGGACATCGCCCCGGGCCGAGCATGATCGCAGTGTGGTGGTTGTACAGTGTGCCTCGGCCGGGCCTGGGAAACTGCCGCGCGTTCGAGCGGCGGAGGCGGACGGAGGCGGAGGGGTTGTCCGGTTTCCCCCTATGTCTACGGACCAATCCCCGGGCCATGACGGGGCGTGTGTCGGCCAGGCCGAGTGGGTGAAGCAGTGACGACTCCCTTCCATTAATTGGGCCACGGCGGTCACTGGGTTCGAATCCCGATTCCGACAAACTTTTTATCATTATTATTTCGACAGGGAAAAAATAGCTCTTTGACGTTGTTCAATATCCGCCGTGCGAAAATGAAAATGCTGGTCCTTGCTCTCGACGAGTCTCGCCTCGACGAGGAGTGACTTTCTCACACGCCTAGCGAGGCACGGTTCCTTCAGGACGAATATCGTCACGCCAGGAACGTAAATTCCTCCTCCCAGGCGGAAAAAAACAAACTGGGGCAACAAACTTGCGGCCGAATAGCAAGCCTCTTGCCCTGCGACCGTCTCCGACACACTCGTGCCGCGTCCCGGGGGTGCGAGAGAGACGAAGCGTATTACACGCGAATGACTGACTTCCCGAGAGCAGGTCGCCGATGAGTTCCGGAAGCCGCGATATTGAGTTGGTTGGTCGCCGAGACGAGAGGCAACAAGGTGAGGAAGGCGAGGAAGGGGGGTGCCGTCGGGACATCATCACCAGCCCCGCGTCGCCCCGCGTCGCCCCGCATGCCGCGGCGAGGCAAAAGGCATTGCAGAATCCAAAGTGGGAGGGGGAGCGCCCGGAGGAGCGCTGAAGACACCTTGGAGAGGGTGCGAAATCGACCACAATAAAAGTGGGAAAGAGGAAGAGCGGCGGTGACGACGGCGACGACGACGTGCCCGGGGGAAGTGGGCTCGGGTGCGCTCTGTCAATGGCGTGGACGACAACAGGACGCCCTTGTCCTGCTCCAGGGGTGGCCGCGCCCCGCCGCGCCCCACCGCGCCCTCCGCGGTCCGATTAGTGCCACTGACCGCTAAAAGGGCCGCAGGGCGCGGAGCGGAGGCCAAGACGGAGGCCAGGACGGAGGCCCTCAGGACCGCCAGACCGCCCAGCCACGCCACAAAGGACAAGGACGGCACGGGCGCACCTTTCCTTGAGGTCGGCCTCATCCCGCCTCAGCCCGCATTAAAATCAGCTCGAAAAAAAATTGCAGTGCAGAAAACTTGGAGTAAAAACTGTTGAAATGCTTGGCGGGACTAGCTGATGAACCTGGCATCCCTTCGATCGCGGCCCGGCTACGCCACTAATAACTTTTCTTAATTACTATAATCCGAGTGTAATCGTCTGATCGTCAGACGAAGAGCGAGACCCGCTTTGGCTCAGAAATTGAATGAAAATAAAAGTTGCCAGGCTGTGAGACAGCGCGACGCGGCTCGTTTGGAGGCCTCTCGCAGATCGCTCGCACCGCCAGGACCGCCAGTCCGAATGCTGCTGACCTTGCACAATGGGGCTGCGCCGGTGTAGGCCTGCCTGGCTGGAGGGCTGGGTGGGGCTGAGCCGCGCCGAGAGTGCCGGGCCAGGACGGGCCCAGGCCGGGCCACCCCCACCATTCACGACACTGCCGGCAACGGCGTAGCTAATCTACCCGGACCCACCCCAAGCCGCCCCCAGGCCGCCCCCAGGGCGCGGGGTCCACGTGGAGGACGGGGGCGGGGCGGGGGCGGCGGGCCGGGGGGCGGCGGGGGCCTCCACGTGGGCCTCGCGGATAAAGGAAAAATATGCACGCACGCCGCAGCCCCACCCACGACTCAGCCGATGAGGACTCTGGGGGCGTGGCGGGGTCGGCGGGGCGGCGGCACTCATATGAAAACGTAGTTTGCCGTGTGATATATCGGCGTTTCGCGCGAGGACGGCCGGCCAGGATAGCCTGGCCCGAGGCCTTGTTGCCCTTTTGTGACGCTCTGTTTGGGACTCAAGCCCCGGCCGCGGCCCGCTTTTTGTGGCGGACAAACTTGAATGGGCAGCGATAAAGGCGTAAAATACCTCGCCTAGGTGGCTCTGGCCGGCCTGCCGCACGCGCAGACCACGGCTTGACCAGGATCATATTTTACGCGTGCAGCTGCGGGACGGCCCCGCCCCGCCCCGCCCCGCCCCGCCGCCGTCACGGCGCGCCCCGCAAAGTTGGCATCCGATTAGCGCGTAAATTCGTAAATTCCAAAGTCCGCCTCGCTGCCGTGCCCAGTGTAATCTGCACTGGAGGAGATGATTCACGGGAAAGCGCAGCCAGCGGTGCGTCGCCCTGTCTCTCTCGCACCCCTTCGGGCCGCGCCGTGAGAGCGAGAGAGACGGAGCGACCAGTGCATCAGTGAGAGCGGCACGCGCTGCGTGATTGGCTGGCCGACCGCCTGGCGGTGTTACTCGGTAGTTGAACGCGGTGCAGGCGGCCCGGCCGAAGGCGCGCCGTGCGAACCTCTGCGACATGTCGTCGTTTTCTCAGGGAGCTCCGAGTGTGCCGGATGGCCTGCCGATAGTCATCTTGGTCACAGACACTGCATCGCGTTCGAGTACCACTCCGGAGCACTGCAGGTGTGTCGACGACAACGAGGTGGCTCCGCCTCTCTCGCACCCACGGGGCGTGGCGTAGGGGTGCGAGAGAGACGGAGCGAGGCACTCGTGTTTGCCTTGGGTCTGCCATAATGGAGCGAATGGGGCCTCTGTTGCAGCACGGCCCGTGAAATATCGAGTGGGGCGGACAGGTTGCGGGTCTCAAAGGATTACGCGAAAAAGGGAGGCAAGGGACACGGAGGATGTTTGCGAGGTCCTTTTTCATTCTGTTTATTTATCTCTTACTCTGACAAGAGGGATCGCCTATTGAAGGCGCCTTGGCAGTCGCTCGCCTAATAGTTGCTGACTTTTGGGGTATTTGCGATTTATTCTCCGCCTCAGACAGGTAGAGGGGAAAGGCCTTGTTGGACGGTTGGCAGGCCTGTTCAAACCGCGGCTTGGTGCGGTCCAGCCGTCCGCTCCACTCCACTGCACCATGGCCGCTGCTCAACAGTCTCATTTGCATACGGCTTCGTACGCACACACGGCACGCATTGTCGCGGTGCAGCACTGCATTAACCATGGCGGCCGCAATTAGGAAAAGAACTGGAAACTGAATCTGAATGTGTTGACTGCTGATGGGCCTCCGCGGCTCGGCGGCATGGCGGCGGGCAATTAGGAAAAGGAGTGGAAACTGAATCTGAATGTGTTGACTGCTGATGGGCCTCGGAGGCCCTCGGCAAACAAACTGCAGCGGGACAATGCGGCATTAGCAAATTGGGATGGAAAAATGGGCGCGTTAATTCTACAGTGGCGCACGCATGCAAGATTTATGCCCTGCCGGTGAGAACCAGCGCGTGGCGACGGCCTGTCTCTCTCGCACTCCTACGAGGCGTCCCGGAGAGTGCGACAGAGACACGGGGAAGTCCACGTCGCTTTACAGCGTGCCGGCCGCCCCGCGAGGACCACTTCGAGATCCGTTTCGAGATTCGTTTCGAGATTCGTTTCCTCATCAGGGGGCGCGGTCGAAGCGAGTCGAAGCCCCAGTAGGTCACCTGGGGTCAGACGGTGGCGGGCTGGCGCTAGCCTGGCGCTAGCGTGGCGGGGTCGCGACAGCGGGGTGGGGGCGGGCAGGCGAGAGGCCTAGTCAGCTGGAAACGTGCCAAACTCGGCTCACACGCACACACACACACACACACACGCAAACAAACAAGGCGTGGGGCGAGCACGTTGGTGAACGGCAAGCTGCGCGAAGGGTTAGGAAGGCTGAATTGTTTAACGCGTTAGCCAGTCCGCGACAGTTTCGCGACGGAATTTTCGTCGGCGCTGTCTCTCTTCGCGGCTGCTCCCCACAGTGGGCCAGAAGACCCACGGCACGGCCAGTATCGGGCAGAGATCAGCCTCTCTGACGTTGTTCACCTGGAGTGCCTCACCCTTTTCCCCTCCACGCACGGCTCTGTGAGGACGTCAAATTTGCCTGCAAAAAGTCTGCTGCAAAAACTCGACGTCGCGGTGTGGGGCGCCCCTCAGGCCCCCCATGCCCCGGCCCAGCCTCCGCCAAGGTGACTACTGGCTGCCCCGCATAGTTTCGGCTCCTCCGCCAATAAAAATACACGGCGGCGGCGCCTCCAATCGGATTGCAGCCGCGCTGATTTCATTTCGTGGAGTGGAGAGAGGCTTTCCCTTTCCGTCGCGAAAAGCAAAGAAGAAGAGGGAAATCTGATTTTCCAGGGGTAACTCTTGTCCTCATTCGCGGCCCCCACGAACTCGCGCCCAGTCTTATAAATCACTCAACGTCAACCCTCTTGTTTTACACGGGTAAGCATCCAAACGAGCAGAGGAAAAAATGCCAATGAGAGAGAGAGAGAGAGGTGCGGATGTGTTGCCAGTGCTCTGTGCCGGCCTGCCGGCAGCAGGTTGACTCGGCTAGCAGACGAATTGGATACGTCACGAAATTTAAAGAGTGGGCACCCCTTCCATGAATACGTGCTGATTGCGCGTAAGCACCCCCTGTTGGGTGGTTTCTTCCCCCTCCCCCCTCCCCTCCATTTTTTTTCGTCTCCTTTAACCGGACGCCTGACACCTGCACAGCTCTGCCTCGCGGCTCCGCGCACTTTGAAGGATTTCAGGGGCTATAAAACACTTTGGAAGGTTTTAATTGCACAAGCCGTTCCTTGTACTTTTTTCTCGACCACAAAACTAAAACGTTCGCACAGCGGAGTGCAGCAATTAATTTGGAAAGCGTACCTAATGCAATCAGTACACGAAATTATTGAAATACCCAGCGAGTTGATTAACGCCGCATTTTCTTTTACTTTTTTTTCGCGGTGGAAGGGCTCTTGATGGAAATGATAGAGCCACATCAAAGCTGCGCTTTCATTGCAATTTTGAAGGACAAAAAAAAAAAGGAATGGAAAGAACATTGAGTCGTTCTCTTCGCTTTAAAAAATACGTCCTGCTTGTGACACAGTGCACTGGAAACATGCGGGCGCGACAGGGGACGGCAAAACACACAGGGAAATCGGTTTGGGCTACTACGCGCTGGAACAGGTAAAGAGCCGAAACGGCTCCAAAAATTTGTCACCATTGGCGGAGATCCCACTCGACCTAAGTGCCACGTTACCTGAGGCGCTGTCGTCAAACATGATCAAAATGTTGCTCGTCATGTCAGCGAAAATGCCACACACGTATTAAAAAGAATTAAACAAAAGGCCAGCCTTAATAGAATGAAAAGGGGTTTATAAAGGCTGAATGGGCGGGCTGCCGCTGCGCACCGCACACACACACGCACTCACATGCACACACACACACACACACACACACACACACTCGCAAAGGATGCAACCAGGATTCGGCTCCCCAGGCACACAATAGCCAGGTCATTGTCATGTCTGTGATACCATCATCGCACGTACGCTACATGAGACGCACCCTCCTTCCACGCACTTTTTGCCTCCAAGTTTTCTGCGCCGATGCTGATCACTTCATTTTCAACCCTTTTTTATCGGTATCGATTTTATCGTCTCGGAAGATTTTGCACAGAGTTCGCTGGGCCCGTCAGAATGAACCCGGCTCGTCGGCTACTCGATGTCTCGCTGCTTCTCTCCCGTTTTATCACAAAATGAAAGGGCAAGTTTGGACTGCTCAGTGGAAACGTGGGTGCACTTCTGCGTTCCTCTTATTCTTTCGCCTGCCTAGTTTGAATGGGACCGTAGCGACCCAGGGTGTGTCGTCTTGCAGTGTGGACGGGGAAAGAGTTGACGACAGTGGAAAACTCTCGAGTGGATGGCATCAAAGTGCAGCAGAAAGATGTCACCAGGGAGGCCGCTGTGCTGCTTTCTTCTTCTTCTTCTTCTTCTTCTTCTTCTTCTTCTTCTCTTCTTCTTCTTCTTCTTCTTCTTCTTCTTCTTCTTTTCTTCTTCTTCTTCTTCTTCTTCGTGCACATCGCATTTCGGTTGGCAACATTTAACTAGGCAATAATAAAAGTGAAGCACAATTGTAATTGTCACCCCGTCGCGCTGCCTCGCTCGCATCCCACCCCGCCCTGACCTATCCAGTTACTGAGATTCCCTGGCCGATACGTCGCGAGCAGACGTAACCCGAGACGGGCGTGTTGTGCCAGCCGATGACATTTAAAACGCGGCCCATCAAATTGCTCTTTCACAACTCTCGAATGGAAGTCAGATGAAATCAATTCTTTCATTAATATGTTGTCAGACACGTTCGCGCCGGCAGATCGCGAGGCACCCGCGTGTCCGTTTTCATATTCGGATTCGACATTCATCAAGAGCCCGACAGGTAGGACAACATTCGTGAAAATGATTCAGGTGAAATGCTCTTTCGTTTCAGGCAAGCTTTGCTGCAGATTTGCAAGACAGCAAGCGGTTAGCGCCCCACCGCCGACTGTCCGAAGTGTGACTGCTGGCAGGGGTGTGGCTAGCGGGGGCCGCCCATAGTGCATAGATCGTCAGATAGGAATTAATGTCGTGTAAAAAGAGACGGCAGCGGCATAAAGTAGCAGCCCGTCTTTGCAGTGCTTTGCAGCTCCGATGAAGCGAGTGCCTCTCCTCGGCCGACACTCCGGCACCACAACAAGCCCCGGACAAAGAGCTCGCGTCAAAATCGTTTAATCTCGCCGTGTCACCGGGCACAAGCGCATTATCCTATGAAAGGCCGGCCCTTTGGGTGGTCCAGCTGGATGCGCAATCGCATGAAATCAAGTAACGAATTTCGTAAGACGGCACACTTTTGCCGCCCGGCTCCTCAAGAAAGAGGAGGAAAAGAACCACGCCTGTCTGTTTTATATTTGTCCATTTCTTTGAACGTTCTGCTAGCAGCGTCGCTTTGCCAATCGTCTTTTCTCGCTGTGTGCGTTTGCACACGAAATTGTAATGAGAAGGAAATGCTGACAGTCATGCTCCCGTCATTGCTGCCACGCATGTTGTCTCGTTAGCGCCAAATTATTATTCACCCTTCGCCACCATTACTCATCATCACACCTTTGCGAGGCCTCACGACGGTGCTGCGCGACTTCCTAGCGGTATTAGTTTGCCTCGACTGTGACTCGTCATGAGAAAAAGAAGTCTCTGCATATTTCCTTCAGGTCCCCTTCACTTCTAGAGGCACTACAGCCCCTTTAATTAAAAGCGCGACCACCCAGTCCCGCCTAAAACTTTAACTCTCTGTGTTTCCAGAGCTCAACGGCTCAAAATTGCGATTCATTGTTCATTCATTGTCCATTCATCGTCCATTCATAGTTGTGGGACTCGGCACGCCGTGCGACCGAAACAGAGCGCGGAGGTCCGGAGGTGCAAAACGCGCACAGTCACGGAGTGGTAACGAGCTCGTAACTGCAACGGTTTACGGGTGGATCTTCCCAGACATTTTGACATCTCGGCGCCTGTTGCGTGGCGTTGGACAAAAGGGGATGGAAAGAAAAGTGCGACAAAGTTTCAAAATGCATGTTAAAAATTATTTAATTTTACCATAATTTCTTTTCAACAATCATAAATACATATCCACAAAATATCCATTTGGTTAAACAATATTTGCTCAGCCATTCTCTACCCTGGTACTCCACAGGAAGCACAAATGAATTCTCCATACGCAATAACATTGCGGAAAACGGTACAAAATATACGTCACCCTATCGCTCCCACAATAAATGAGAGAATTAAAATAGAGCACTATTTTCAGAACAGCCATACTTTCCCGTGTGGCGCCAAAGGCATGGCCGGCACAACAACACTACGAACGCTATGACTCGGTGCAAAACAATTCATACTCTATGTACAGTCTTAAACAATTAACAGTAGCTAGCCTAGGATCTCGACGGACTATTATCACAATGTGGGAAGCGAATGCGCTTCGTGAGACTTAACCAGACTTAACGGTGGCTTAGTCGCCGTGCTCGCCGTGCTCCAGCTTGAGCTTGAAGGGCGGCTCGCTGCTGCAACTGCTGTCGGACAGGGGCGCGTCCGCGGGGCTGCCGTCGGCGTGACGGTCGGCGTGGCGGTCGAGGTGGCCGTCGGCGAGGGCGCCGGGGGCCTCCGAGTCCGCCACCTTGGGCTTCTTGGCGGCGCCGCAGCTGCGCAGGCAGCAGCACTTGTCGGCGTGGCCGTGGCCGGCGTGGCCGACGCCCTCGCCCTCCTCCTCCTTCTTGCGCTTGACGCGCCTGTTCTGGAACCAGATCTTGACCTGGTTCTCGCTGAGCCGCAGCGCCGTGGCGATCTGGATGCGCTGCATCCTGGTCAGGTACATGGTGGACGCGAACTGCCTCTCCAGCTCCAGCAGCTGCGTGCTGGTGAAGGCGGTGCGCTTGCGCTTGCTGGAGCCCGGCTCCATGGCGCCGCCCTTCAGGTCCAGCGGCGCGGCGTCGTCTGCGAAAGAGAGAGAGAGGGAGGTGAGTTTGGTGAGTTTGACGGCGCGGCACTCATTCGACGATGTAGCGGCCGGCGGCCTTCATCGGGGCCAGCGGGTCAGGGGGGCCAGGACGCGGAGCGCCGCACCGTCTCGTCCTCGCAGAGGGGTACGCCGTGGAGGAGTGCGCCAGTGCACCAGCACGCCCCAGGGAGCCGCCGCGGGGCCCGAGCGGAGCCCTTTAGGGCAAACCACGCCGCCCTTTCCGAGGACCTTATGGGGCGTGGCCTCATTTTGTCACCGCGTTATCGCCAAGTCGCGCCAACGGCCGCCGCCACGGCCACGACCACCGCGTCAATCCCCGTCGCGATTCACAAACTTCGTACTTCGTCCAAGTCGCGCGGGCGGGTTGGGGCGGGGCCTCGGAGTGACGTCACGTCGCGCACCTGGCCGCGCCGAGGAAACGCCCGGCCAGAGGAACACGTTTTGTTGGCCGGGGTGGCACTGCCGCCGCCCGTGCCCGTGAATCAGACGCACTACGTGACTGCGTCTCGGACGGGGATCTGGGGGGCCGTGAGCGTGTGCGTGCGTGTGTTTGTATATGTGTGTGTGTGAGTATGTGTGTGTGTTTGGGTGTGGGTGCGCGTTCCGTGTTCGCGAAAGCCTCGGAAGGAAGTACGGGGGCAAGGTCACCGGCGCTCCGCGGGGGGGTCATCTCTCTGATAACAGCACGGTTCCGTCCGTCACGGGGCGGGCCTGGGCGGGCCAGCAGGCTGCCTTGGGGCGGGGCGTCGGTCTGTCCCGCTCGCAACCACTGCCGGACGCGCCGTGCGAGCGAGAGAGAGAGCTAGTTCGAAATGAAAGTGCACCGCCGCCTGCTTACTGACCTGTTGGCCTTCGCTGCGGGCTGCTGCTGCCGTGGCTGTGCGGGCTGCGGGGGCTGTGGGGGCTGCCGGGGCTGGCGCTGCGGGGGCTCACGCCCCTGGGCGGCGACGGCGTGGACGCCAGGGGGCTGGGCGGCCGGAGGTGGTCGAAGGAGAGCCTGGTGCTGTCCTTGAGGTGCTGCTGCTGCTGCGGGTGGAGGGGCAGAGCAGGCTGGTGCTGTTGTTGTTGGCGGGGGCGCTGGGGCGGCTGGTGCGCTTGCTGCAGCGCGTGGAGCGTGTAGTCTGCAAACAAGGACGGCAACAGTCAGACAACAGCCGCTATGAACACTTCAAACAGCGATGCAATTTTTCCCGAACGCGGACGGTGGACTCTGAGGACTCCGGGCAGCCCCCTGAAGGGCTCTCGCCTCCGGGGCCTGACCTACTGTGTGACAAGTTAATTCCATTTCCTAACGCCCTCCCGGCCCGGCACCGCGCCCGGAGCCCGAAGCCCGGAGCGCGGAGCGAGCGGAAAACGCCCCTCATTTCTTGAGAGACCGCCTGGCTCCGGGCAGCCCTGGGCGGCAGGGCCTGGCAGGGCCCCAGTCTCGACCCCACGGCCCCAGCCTTCCGCCACTGTAAACAATGGGCCCCCGTCAGGCGTATCTCTCCCGCTAGTGAGTCCACTCCGTCATGTAGCGAAGCACCGCGGCGCCGCGGCAGTGGCCCTGCGTCTTCCGCGAGTCCGTCAAAAAGTCACGAAAAGAGAGGTATAGCACTGTACCGCCCGTGCCGGGCAGCCTATGCATCATAAGACGAACTGAAAACAACAACACGGCTTACCTGTCGGCGCCAGCGGGTGGTGCAGTCCGGGGCGCGCGGCGACGGGGCGCAGCACGCCGCACAGGCCGGAGGGCGCGGGGGCCCCCACCCCCACGCTGCCGTACAGCCCTTGCAGCGAGCCCGCGCCCAGCCCCGCGCCCAGCCCCGCGCCCAGCCCCGCGCCCAGGCCCCACAGGTACGGCGGCAGCTGGTAGGGCGGCAGCGGGCCGGGCCCCGCGGGCCGCGAGATGAGCGAGTCGACGAGGAAGGACCGGGACATGGTAATCCAGAGAGGTGGCACGGCACTGCAAGCTGCGGCGGCAGTCACACCGACATGGCCACACACACACACGCGCACGCACGACGCACACACGGGCACGGACGCGATGCAGCTCGGCTGACCCTTCGTCGATGACGGCTCCCGGCGATCTGAGCTGCTCGACGGTAAAACGAGATTGCAAACGGGTCCGCTGCCGCCGCACCCTCCCTGCCTCGCCCCGCCCCGCCCCGCCTCCCGCACCCCGCACCCTCCCCACCCCTAGTTCTTTTGAGTCAAAAAGTGCGGCAGGCTCCTCCCCCGTGGCACACCCCTATCAATGGGAAGACTCGTGTGGTGCAAGCCTGGTGCAAGCGGCGGAACAGGTCAGACCCTCCCCTCCCCTCGGCCTCCCCTTTCCCCTCATCGCCTCAATCGTTAATCTGTTAAAGTGATATTGGCCCGGCAAATTGGTAAGAAAAGCATGTTTTATTTAAGCGACGTGGCTCCGCTGGACGAAACGGTGCGATCGCGCAGTGTATCATTCATGCGGGCCCGAAACGTGGCCCCGCCAACTTCCGAGCGGCATCGCTGTTTTCCGAAGAGCGACTCGCCGTGGATGCAATTCAATAATTGAGCGGGGAATGACCAACCGCCGCGACGCCGATGGCTGGCGGCAAAAAAAATGTTCGAAAACAAACAAACCGGACGGAGGCGTGGTGACGCAAGGGCTGCCGTGTGTACACTCGATAAATTAGTGTCAGGATCAAACAGGGCTGCAGCCGCGATGAGGCCCGGGCAATAATTTATATCACGTTCGCACACAAGGAACGGGGTGCAGGCCGGGCCGGTGGCCGCGAGGCCGCTCACCCTGTCGGCCATTTTGGTTTCCGTTGTCGCCGCTTTCAGGCTTTCCGCTTTCCGTTTGGAAGTCGTTGCTGCAAATTTCAAAATACTTGCCGAGTATCAAATTACCCGGAGGGGTTGAAGCGCGAAGGTGGGGGCAGTGTAGGGCAGTGACCACGCGCAGCGGCCTGGGAAAGCGGGGTAGGATTTCAAAGTCCGGCGTGTCGGCCCGTCGGCTCCAGGCACGGCACCACGGCAGCAGGCTTACGGTGAAGTCTCTCTCGCACTCATAGGCTCGACTTATGGGTGCGAGAGAGACAGAGCAGTGTTCGCAATCAGTCTGCAGCGACCGCCCATCAAAGATCCCGGTAACTTCCCGGCGGCCGGCCCGGGAGGAGGCCCGGGAGGAAGCCCGGGAGGGGGGAGCCCCCCGGCGAGCGTGGCGTGGCGAGAGCGGGTTCTGCCGGGCTGGCCGGCCACGCGTGGCTCGGCGGCTCCGAACGAAACTCGGTGCGCCATTGGTCGGCGACCGGTGTCGCGACCCTTCCAGCCTTCAACCCCTTTTCCGCGGAACGCCATGGAGGGAGAAGGAACAGACAGACGGACGTATCGAATGAAGGGTGAGCACAGCACGCCCAGAACACGACCCGCCGGGAAAAGGAGACGCACTGCACTCAATCAGCTTCAGCATGCCGCTAATTTCCCCGCCAGCGAGTCAGGGTTCTTTGTTTCCCGCGGGTTGGCCGGCCCGAGTCGCCAGACACAGTCGCCGAACACTTGAGTGGAACGCGCCGCGGCGCGTTTTAAATGCTGGAGCAAACACTCGCGCCAAAAGAGAGAACACGTGGTCTGGACGTGAATGAGCCCGCGAGTATGTGTATCACATTAGCAACACCCACCGCACCTTTGGCCGGCTGGGCTCCGGCGGGCGCGGCAAGACGAGCGCAACTGCGCCGAGGTGCTGCTCAGTTACAGCGACTCGGCGTGCTCGATATTCCAGCCCTTCCAGGCCAGCGAATCGCGCCTAGCGTGTTTGGCGGCGGCAAACACCCAAACACGCGCTACGCCGAGCTACGCGCTACGCGCCGCGTCCCTGCGTGCGGCAGCGATGCACACCGTCTCAGTCAAAGGGGCCGCTGCACCGGTTGTATCAACAGGCAGACGCGCACAGACAGGCAAACAAAAATATCAGCCCCACTAAAAATGTATTTGCTTAATGGCTAAAGCCTTACCTAGGTTTGTTGCTAAAAAAGATCTCTTTATTTTTCATTCATTCTGCTCCCCACTCAAAGCTGGATGAAAAAGTTGCGCTGGGAACGCAAATCGGTGCGCCCCAATTTTTGTGCGTTTCGTTTTTGGAACTTATCAAAATAAACTCTGTTAATTAAGCATCGTGCGGACTTGCGGACGCAAATAACCAGCGAGGGGAGGACGCGCTGCAGTGGAGCGGCGCGGGCTGCTGCTTTTATCGGGAAACGAAATGTGCGTAATTGGAGATTTGTCCGGCGGGAAAGTACACTGTGCAGGGCAGCCTGTCCCTTCTTAATCTCAATTTATTGCGAATGCCTTCTGTGTGCAAAGGTAAATACTTTTTTCTCTCGGAGACAGCGGACAGCGCAGCCCTGTCCGCGGCGTGTCACGTGTACGCCCGGCCGGCCCAGCTCACCTTCTCCAGCACCCTCGTTACTGGGTATAGAACGTGTTCACACGACGACTTCCCTGACGAGGAGGCGGTGCGTTCGCAAGGCATGACTCCGTCTCCGTGTCGAATGCTCCTCCCATTTAAAGAGGACAAAATACGCTTCGCTGAACTGAAGCAGCAGCGCAAGGAAGCGAGCAGCAGCAGCAGCCCACCTCCGGGCCTCAGTAGTAAGGGAGGGGGTTTCTTACTACTCACGACCGTGAGACTGAGCAATGGCGAGCACTTGACTTTTCGCCCGGCAGAATGTTGCGCCAATCTAGACGAAACCCAGAGGCGAAGCGAAACCCGGAACCCTGGCCAGGGCCGCCAGGGCCGCCAGGGCCGCCAGGGCGAAGCCATTGCCGTGCCGAGCTTTCCCGATTCACGCAGTTTGTTTCTGCCCGGCCGGGCCTATCTCCTCAGTGCCTCCGATTCCGCGATTGGCCCCGCACCGTATCTACACTGGAGACAAACCGACGAGGCTTATTTCTGCTATATTTCCTTCAGTGAAGCTCGTTTTCTCAAAGGGGCTGAAAACTGGATTTTTGCTTCCCACTGACTTGCACCATTTTCTAGCGTTGTAGATTAGCACCTTTGGAGCGGCACGACGAGCTCCTTGTTGAAGTCAGCGTCCCGCCTCGAAACACAATGCATGTGCGCCAGGTAACACGCTGTTGATAGACACACTGCGGGTCCATAAACTGCACTGCTTTGCGCTTCCCTTACCTGGCGCGCCAGGCGGTCCACCTGCCGCTCCTTCGCACCGCCTTCATTCAAAACAGTGTCGTTGCGCCACGCAACAACAACAACAAATGTCTTTCAAGTCGCCGACTGCCGACTGCCCCGCCTCCCGCACGCCCCCACCGAATTCCCTTTTTACCCAGGAATGTTCATTCTCGATGAAAAACGCGCGCGCGCAACAGCCGTCAAATCGGGCTCGCGTGTCACAACATTGTTGAGGTTGGCAACAGCGTTTTGGCGCGAGACTCAACCCGTCCCGTGGCTGAGGCTGAGTAGTGGGCGGACAGCTTCTCGGCGCCAAGCCGTCTGTCAGGCGGGCGAGGCGGGCAGGGTGGGGGTGGCGCGCCTGGCGCGCCCCATTCGACTGTTTTGTTTCGTCAGACGAGTTCGGCCGCCGGGCCTGACCGGGCCTGGTTTTATTGCGGCCTTGTTATATTGTTACCGTTCCTTTGTCGAAAACGTTCGTTCAAGTGTTGTCGCCGTCCTTCTTTTGTCTCGGCTGCCCTCCGTATTCGCACCGCGCGGCGGTATTTGCGCGACAAACGCGACAGGGGCCCGGCAGGCCCCACGCCCCACGCCTCCGGGCTCCCACGCCGCGCCCCCTCCCTGACGACATTTCCATGCAAAGAGTTCGTCAAAGCCCCCGAATCCGCGCGTTTCGCCGCCAACTAACTGAACTACCCGCGCGCCGCCGCGCGCCCGGCACCCCGAACGCCCTCGGCCACCCTTAGGCCCGTCCCGTCCAGGATGATGACAAAGGCTTTCACTCTCGGTTTACTGCTGCCGCCAGCTGTGACGCGCGGCCAGATTTTCCAGCCCCCTTTTCACGAAATGGAGCCTGGAGCGCGGAGAGGAGGCGGGGGCTTGCACGGCAGAAAATGCCGCCATGCCGGTGGCGCGTTGCTGGCAGTTCTCCGGGACGCGGCCGCGCCCAGATTCCGATTCGAGCGCGAAATTCCCCGATTTCACGCCGCCGCAAAATGAGGTTGAATGATGGCCCGGCCTTTGAGGACGACAAAGGCACAATATTTGTATTGGTTTGTCCCGCCGCTCGTCCTGCCGCTTCCAGCGCGGCGTCTCGCTCCCTCTCGTGCCGCGACTAGCCACGACGAGGGGCGCGCGCGAAGTAACGAAGTAACGGTCAGAGGGGAGGGAGGTTGAGGTTAGGTCTGCCGGCTGGTTCCGAACAGGGCTCTCTCTCTCGCACACACTGGGCGCGCTGAAGGGGTGCGAGAGAGACGGCGACGAACCATTGATCGGAATCAGCCAGCAGCCCTAGCCAGCCACTCGACACGGTAACGCGGTGTGACGCGGGCTGCGTTCGGGGGACGCTCCGTTCGGCTCGGAGCGAGCGAGACCCGAAGGCAACCCGAAGGCAAGCCGAAGGGACGACGGACGGACGCGCTATCATTTATTCCGACGGCTTTGATTGTCGTCAAGTGGGCGTTGTTGGCGGCCCCGTGTGTCCAGCGTGTCCAGCCTGCTGGCCGGATAGCTTTCGTCCCTCCGTGGGGCGTGGGCGAGAGAACCAGGCGGAATGAAACTAAACCTCCAAGAGGCGCGGCGACACCGTCGCGCGGCCGCCCCGTAAAAAGGAACGCGACGCCGCGAAAGCGAGGCGCACAAGTTTTCCACTCGAGAGTTTGCCTCCTCCAGGTCGTGGCGGCGTTCGGTGGAGGGGCCAGGCAGCCCGGCCAGGATGCGAGGCATGCGGGCACTGATTGAAGCGCGGGGACGCAGCAAGGACACGCACTGATCGGGGCGTCCTCAGAAGCAAACTCGTCGTCCTGGGGGCCTGGAGGCAGGCCCGGAGGTCACTCCTCCCCTCCCGGCATTTATTCCATCCCTAGCACTCCAGGAGCACGGGCATCTCCAGGAGGCCGTACCACTGCAGCAGCGACTTGCACATGTAGAGCGCCAGCAGCCCGACGCCGAAGTCGTGGCCCGCGGCCGTCATGGACATGAGCGAGAACGGGGCGCCGGCGGCCTGCGCGCCGCCCAGCCGCCACACCGCGCCCACCACCAGCGCCGCCGTCGCCGACACCACCAGCACCGGCCGCAGCCCTGGGCGCGCGGCCCGGCCGCCCTGCGCGTCGAGTCCTGGAGGAGGATGGGAAGTGCCCGTTCGTAGAATGATAGCCCTCCTGGCAGTGCAGTGCCTCCGTGTCGTGAGAAACTGTCAGCCGGCAGGACTCACCCATTCCGACGCCTGTGCGGGCCTTCCCCGTGGACGTCCTGGTCCTTTCGGAGCACCGACACCGTGAATCCTGCGGATCAGCGATCAGCGTGTTGTTTCCACCTGGCGGCAGACTGATTCCGAGAGTCGTTTCGTCGCCCTGTCTCTCTCGCACCTTCACAGGGCGCCCCATGAGTGCGGGAGAGACGCAGCGACGCAAGCGACTCTCAGTGTGCCAGCGGGGCGAGGCGCGAGGCGCGAGGCGGACGAGGCGGGACAGCCCCGGAGCTATCCGCGCGGTGTATCATTGCTCGCTGGGGAGAAAGCCCGGTCGCAGGAAAGCCGGGCTCGGCCGGGCCAAGCTAGGCGAAGCGCGGTGACCTCTCCGGGCTTTCGCGCAAGCCTCCAGGCAAGCCTCCAGGCAAGCCTCCAGGCAAGCCTCCAGGCTTCCAGACCAATCTCGTCCGGAGCCATCCACGGCGGCATCACTTTCGGATTGATTGCCCGCGAGAGAGAGACAGAGAGAGACGACAAGGCCGGAAGCAGAGCAGAGCGGGGCCTTACTCGAGCAAGCTGGCCAACAACGCCAACAACGACGTCATTCAATCACGCGGCCATTCCATTTCGCTTTTCTGCTTTTCAGCGCGACTGCACCACGGCACTGCGCGGCCGCGTGGTCATTGTTGACAGTAACCAAGACTCCTCCACCGCGAAAAACAAAAAACACATTTCTCATAATACTCTGCATTGTTTTTAGCAGATGATACCTTTGCTATCTTTGCTTTAAAATATACACCTAATACTACGAGACACAAAGGTGTCAGCTAGCTTTTACTCTAGAGTCCAGAAACGAAGTGCGTATCCTAACAACATAGTAGGGGCGGGCTGCCGGGGCGGGATGGTGAGTCTGTCTGGCTGGCTGTGGCCGCGGCGCAGCCTGCGCGGAATTCAACAATGCCGCCCGGTAGGCTCAGCCCCCGGGCGCCGCGACCTCGCGCGGCAAGGACTCAGGCGGGCTTCGGCTCGGCTTGTGTGCGGGGCACAGCTCGTCACCTCGTACCGACTTCGGAGCCACCTCTAAGGCAAGAAATGGCATAAGCGATGGCGCCCAGGAAGCTGACGGAAGAACAGCGGCAGCGTGGAATGAGCCCATACTACCCCGTAGAAGAAAACCAAACGAGTATCATCTGCTTTCATTAACGTTCGTTGAATGAGATTTTTTTAAGTTTATTTCCTTTTTTTTCGGGGGGACGCTCAGCCAAGAGATACATGTCTGATGCACGCGTTTCCCGAGGAGTCGAGAGGCCTCGCTTATTGCGAATTGAGTCTGCCTTCAGCGGGGTGAATTAAATTTTATGAATAAACTTTAGCTACCTCTGCTGCGCGCACACACGCGCGACCAGGTTCGCGAACTTGGCGCGCCTGGCGCCCCTTCTGTAGGTCCCCCTAAGTGAGTGTGTGTGTGTTGTGTGTGTGTGTGGTGTGTGTGTGTGTGTGTGTGTGTGTGTGTGTGTGTGTGTGTGCGCGCGCGAGTGTGCCAGCCGCGCGTGTTTTATACCTCCCCGATGCCGCCCATAAAGGCGACGAAGATGCAGGGGGCTGTGCCCAATGACTCGCACACGCAATCTGCTGTGCATCTACCTAATGCTCGACTTCCCTCTCCACAACATAATGAGACGGATTTTTGCTCATTTCGGTCGTTTTGTCATCCTTCTATGGGATGGAAACACTGTCCGGCTGCAGAATGGCATGGCAAAGACTGACTCCGAAGCGCTGGCTCGTCGCCCTGTCTCTCTCGCACCCCTGCGGAACGGCCCGGGCGTGCGAGAGAGAGAGAGCGACGCTACTCGGAAGCAGCCTGCTGCCAACGCTCCGCGCCAAATTATTCATCGTGAGAGGACGTGATGACTTCCATGCATTATACAGTGAAGGGCCGAGCCTTCGGAGCAGAGCCGCCTGGAGACTGTTCACACAGACCGCAGTGCAGTGCAAATAAAATTTTATTCGGCTAACTTTGCCTCGGAAAAATCATCTCTGGTGAAATTGCGGCCCCTTGGCCGCGAGAATGGTCAGGTAGGACAAGCGGTTTGTTGAAGCGACCCTGCGGGCCCTGCGGGGCGGTACACCAGAAATTTGCACCGCAGAGCGTATCGACTTCTATATTTGTATAGTATGCCAATAAAATATGACACCATGACACCTAACGAGTGACAAACGCACGCGCGCAAGAGAGAGAGGGGGGGGAGCAGAATGCGGCAGAGAAAGACAGACGACCTCCTTCCCTCCCCCTCCCCTGCCCCCACAAAAAAGAAAGAGTGATCGGAACGAAACATTTCCACTTTTACGGAAAGCTAATGCATCCATTTCGACTACTTTTACACCAATTTTACGAGCCGGCGAGTCTGATCAATGAAGTGTGTGCAGGGAGAGGGGGGTGTTGTCTTTTGTTCGGGGGAGGGGAGGGAGGGGGAGGGGTGAGGGTGCTAACCAGCTGCACCTCCGTCAGGTCCACCAGATCTTTGTCCGCGCTGCAGACAGCGAGTAGCTTTCGTCGCTCTGTCTCTCTCGCACCCGGAGGGGGCGCCTCATGAGTGCAGAGAGAGGGAGACGACTCTCGGAATCGGTCCACTGGGGCTGCCTCCGGGAAGGTCGCGGATTTTTTTTTTTTTCGCGGTCCGCGTCGAGGAGGCCGACGGGCGCGACAGGGAAGCACCACCAGCACCACCTCCCTGGCCGACTCGGACGCAGCCCACAGCGTGGTGGTCATGTCTAACGCCTCGGCCTCGCGGTGCTTCGCGGCGCGTTGCCCTTTTTTCCCTTTTATTATTGCGATCGCAGCTTTTTTCTGTTTGTGTATCGCGCCTCTCCCGCAAAAACGGGAAACACGCGGGCATCGCATTCAAATTAATGGGGAGGAATGGGAGCGAGTGCGCCGTCAGTGCGTCAGTTCTCGACAGGCAGCAAGTCTCTGGACGTTACCTTCCGATAATGGAGACCGAAAGTCACAGCCTTGAGCAAGCAGTCAGAAAACGTTTAAAAAACTGTTCTTCGACATTTTGTTAATTTTGAAGTAAATATTTATTACGGTATTAGAGAAAAAGGACTTGAAAAGTCTTTGGATTTAAATTGGTGTCGAAAACAAAATGTGCCAATACACCCCTTTTTATTTCCTTATTTTTTTTTCCTCAGTTAGGACAAGCGCGACGCGCCGGAGTGCCGGAGGCGAGACGCGCAGTAAGCGGTAAATGGCGGTGAAAAGGCCGGCATTTCGGGAAAATCGAATTCAGATCGCATTAATGTGCTTTGCCGTTCCATTCCTTTCGCATTGCATTGTATGGCGCAAACGCGGCGAAATATGTGTCGCTGACACTAATAACAGCTCAGCGCGCGCCGCGCCGCCGCGCCCCGTCCTTCCATTTATCTCCATCTCTCTCCCACTCACCGCAAGGGGGGCGAAAAAAAAAGCGGCCAGTGTTCGAACCCGGGCGCTGCTCTCCCCTTTTCGCCTGCGTTTCCCCCAAATGAGCTTTGCCCGGGCTGAGAATGAGTCGGTTGAATGAATGGTCGAGGTATCGCAGCACCTTGCAAAAACCAACAGTTTCTCCCCAAAAAGCTGCCGGCTCCCCCGCCGTCCCGCCATCATCAGTCCCGCTGGGGTCGTGATCTCGTCAGCTTAGAGTCAACTCTTTGTCGGGCGGTCATTAGCGCGCGCGTGCGTGCCGCGTGTGCGACACGGCGGTCGCCCTGTCCACTCTGTCTCTCTCGCACCCCTGTGCAACGCCCCTGGAGTGCGAGAGAGACAGAGCGCCGCGACCACCGTTCGGCATCAGCCTGCAGCTCGGCACGGCCAGGCACGGCGCAGCGCGAAGCTGGAAGCGCAGCGCTCCGGACTCCGGATCGGGCTGCAATATTCATCGATTAATTGCAGCGAGCGCAGAGCGCACACCGGCTGTCCGTGTCCGTCTTGATTTGGGTCCGGACAGACATCCAGAGCGGCGAGGAGGCGAGGCGGGCTGCCTACCTGCACGGCGCCTGCCTCGGCCTGCCTCGGCCACGCCACTGCCATGGCGCCATCTGGCGTAGGGTGCCAGAACCAGCAGCACAGTGTAGACGCGTCGATACCCCCTCGCTCCAAGACACTGGGGTAGTGGGGTATCTCCAGGTATCTTCTTCAAGGTTGCGCGAAGGTGTAAGACGGACGTCCCAAGTAATGGATTACAGGAAAAAAACTCATTGCATACTTTCAATTGTATTCCATAAAAAGTACAATGACAATTCACAATTTAGATAAATATTTGAAAATATTCTGAGATGATAGTATTTCATAAAACCATCTCTCTTTATATACATTTCATTTTCTAACAAATGGTGCGGTATCCCTCAGTTAACAGTACATATTTCAATTCAATGCTGTATGTCCATTTGACAGAGGAACAGGGAAAACAGTAAGGAAAATACTGACCAACAGTTGCCAAGGGTAACATACCACGTAACTCCAACTGCGCATTTTAAATAAATGCAATCAAGCTACAAGAAATATGAGACAACATAAACTACAGTTCAACAACTTTGTTACTGAACATTCACCCACACATATCGTCAGATCCACAGGACAAACAGAGCCATTTTATCAAGGAATCTTTTGCTGTTGATCTTTCACTCAACTTACAGAAAACAGAATTAAAGCTATGTATATATATTATACTTGCTATAAATCAATAATAAAGATGCTAAATAAAGCTTGAGCACCATACGAACAATTAAGTTCTGTCATAAAAGATTGAACTTAAAAAATAGCTCTTAGTGAGTAAGGCCATTGAATTACTTGCAGAATACAGGGCCAGACGATATCCATGAATAAACAAGAGAGCAATACTCCTGTGGTGAAAGTGCACATGATCCCATGCTATGCTCCAACTAAAAAGCTTCTCGAGATTTCAAAAACACTGGCACACAAATAGTTATTTCTGCCACATGACATCAGCAAATCCTGCACTAAAATGGCTTTTTTGAATTAGCGTGTTTTAGAAATAGCTAAGAGCACTGCCTCAACTAAGAATGAAGTGTTGTGGCGGTTTCCAGCCAAACCAACAAGTTTAAGTATACCCGCTATTAAGAATATTTCAGACCAAAAAAAGAAAACGAAGCAGAGGACTCATTGAATCAAAATGACTTTGCACACTACTAGAAACTTGCTTTTACTATGTAAGGCTTCATGCATAAATTTATAGGACGTACATGAATGACAGAAAAAAAAAGGAACTACCGAAATCCAGAGCAAAATTATTCTAATTTGATAGCTCAATCAACTTTCAATTCAAATTTACAAACAGGATTAAATTTATTCAGGCACAGAGCCACACATACAAGACTTACACTAAACACAAATAGCTAATAAATTCTACACTTAATAAATGCATTTTACTCATGGGTCCAAATGTCCACTTGAAATATAACGACCAGCCAGTACCAAACAAAGGATAAAAATTTCATTGTAAACTAGAGACCATCACTTAAAATAAATCTAACAACAATGCAGTGATATCACTTGACTAAGAGTAACATATGGACTGACAGGATAGAGAACTGACCAACAAAAATGTGAAGTGACACACAAAGAGAAGAACTGGTCTTGCAGAGTTTTAATTATCTGACAAAATATATGCAAACTTCAGTGAACTACAACCCTGTAGTAAACAACAAACCAATTAGTTTCATAATCCTGATTCTACAATTGGACACATTTTTACAGCAGAACAAGTCTTCACAAGAAGGCATAAAATATAAAAGACATACATTTAACTAAAACTTTTGGAGATAATTTCATATTACTTAGAACATCACAGTAAAAGGGGATGAATTCAAAGATCAAAACAAATGAATGTAAAATGAGCTACAGTAGACAATGTTTACAACATTGTGATATTGAATTACGTATAGAACTATCTTTTCATTCACATTGATTGGCATAAAGTCTTCGCTTAGTGGTTATTCTTCCTGGTGTATACCAATGCTGACCAGACTGCGAAATATCTAAGCCATAAAGATGGTGCCACAATGCTCGGAGCAAATCCTTTCAAGAAAACATTTCTGAGGATTTAATGTTATGACTTAAAATAAGAATCATCCTCTCCAAATTCAGCTTAAATTTAGGAGATTCTTTCTGTTTCATAACCCACCAATTAGATGGTTAGCAAAGAAAACAAGTAACAAATGTCAGCCGGCAACATTTAAGACTTAACAACTTATAAACTTTGATAGACATTGCCACACAGAACGTCTAGTAAGGCAAACAAAAGGCATGTTTTAGTCTAATATCTAAGGAAGATAAAAGAAATTCATATCAAGGTAACAAATGCAACATGCTTTAACCAACACTACCTATGCCATCAGTACGGGTCATCTCTATAATGAAAAGTGGCTGTACAAATGTACATGCAAAAGCACTTATAAACAGGCAGACTTATGTGTTCCGAATCTTCCCAGGGACATAATTCTTGTCAATAACAGGCTCTTGAAGGAACATATGTAGGCATCGCTCATTTTGTGCAAGGGGATGACCAGCAATCCTGCAAAAGAACAGCCGTAAATAAAGTTGTCTGACTAACAGTTGAGTGACAATAGATGCTGTTCCAAAATTTTACTTACTTATTAACAAACATTTCGAGTCCTTTTCTACGATCTTCAATGAAATCCTCTTCAAAGAGACCATCATCACCACGGAACGGCATTTGCCTCTTCCAGGCTTTCCCAGGTAATGCAGGTACCACAATCTGGAAAGCAAGAGAGAAATAATTAAAGACCTTTTGAATGAGACATTCCTATTAAATAATTCAGAAAGAAAGAAACAACTGGACCAATGATTACCTTGCTGTCTCTTTCTAGTTCTGTTCTAAGCCATTCGAAATCACTGTATCTTCTGCGCACACTTGACTCCTTAACTTTGAATACAGGTAAGTTGGTCTGCAACAGAACAATTGGAAAAGTCAGATCACAAAGAGAGAAATTTATCACCACTGTGACTGCTGCCATTGCAATGACTCATGCTATACCAAATAAACCGCCTGACTACTTGTTGCAAAAGTCGCTGGTCCTGACATTTCGAGTTCATTGTTCGAAGGGAAAACTACCAGCAGGAGGGCTACTTCCAAAACAGTTAGGAAAATAAGAACAAGTACCAAGTACCGACAGGGGGAAAAATGACAGCCCGGTTCCCTTCCTGGTACCCATAACCTATACGAGATACGCCCGATTATCAATGGCCACGAAAGCTTGCCTCAGGCGCAGCCAAACCACGCAACCTTACACACCAAACGCTTTTCGAACGAAAAACGAAGAAAGGGCGATAACGCGAGATTAGCATGAGCTCAAAGAGACGATCAACAGCTTTGGCGTCAAACTGATCCACCCCCTTTGCGCAACATCGGGCGAGCAAAACACCGAGAAAGACAACCGTCAAAGGCGAATCAGAGAAAAGAGGAATGTGCGCAGGGACTACGCAGAACGCCCACAGAACGGTGAACATGCCTCAAAGATGAAATAAGGCATCGTGAGAGAAACACAATACATACCCGCATTCTAACTTCGTAGTCGGAGTAACGCTTCTTGCCCACTCCGTGAGTTATTGGATTTATCACGTCAATTTCCAAAAAGTTGGCTGGAGCGGCGTAAGCGTCGTCCAAAGTCTGCTTTTTGACGTTCAGTCGACGAGTAGCGTCTGCCGTGGAGTCTGCCATGATTGCGGGTTTGACGTGAATCAACTTCTGTCAATGTCGTCCGTTCACGAAATGTTCACGAGCGAAGAGCAGCGCGACTGACGACGGGCCTTGACTGTGACTGTACTGGTTGGAGCGGAGGGGTGGGGGAAACGCCGACTCGGCGTGAAATGTCAAATCCTTGTGAGAACTTCAAATACTTTTGAAACGCTTCACAGGGGAAAGCCCAGCCATGGAACATATACTTCGTTCAAAACAGAGAGAAGAAGCGAGAACATTAAACTGTTCTCTTGAAGAATGCTTAAAAACAGCGGTTCCTAGCGCTAACGTCATACCCGTGGTATGAAAAGTTGCTACACTGACAACACCAACCCTTTCCATTTATTTCTGAACTTTCATGATCAATTTGGTCTGTACGGGTGGCAAATTGTGGGTGACCCAACGATAAGGCAGGTTTGAAAAGAAAAAATAGTCCACCAAGTTCCTGTAGTCCGCACAGGCCGGTGTACAAAATGAGGGTTTTCGTATCTTTGGTGCTTTAGGTTGGCAACATAATTCCCAGCCAGAGCCGTGGCGCGGATTTCGAACGGCTGCCTCTCGCTGTTGCTGAAATCCTATCGCGTATTAAATGTATTTGTTGACAGCTCATTAAATCGGAATAAATATTGGGTCGCCAAAAGAAAAACGAGAACAATAAGGTATTGATGAATGGATTCGGTCGATTGATGAGAGACTGCGGCAGCCCGTTCCACGCCGGCGTTGGTTGGGTTGCCTACCCAGTGGGCGTTCCGGTCGGGGAGTTCCAGCAGCCCCCTCCGCGGCACATGACGCAGACGACGCTGACGGCAACGCTTGGCTCGCGGCTGTCGGGACTTTCGTTGGCCGGGCCACAGCGATAGGCCTCAGCATTGACACGGGGTGCGCGAGGTCGCGGCTGCTACCTCTTCGGCAGGCACGTGCCACGTACGCGTCGCGTCGCGGGCCCTTGCAGTGTCCCTGCGGCCCGGTCGGCCAGGCCGGCCAGGCTGGCCACAGCGGGCGCGTGACGCGAGGCGCTTGCCAACGGACAAGGACGCCGAAGCTCGGCGATTCCCAAGCCGCCTTAGCGCGGTTGTGTTGGCAGCACTAGCCGGGTTACCTCAACTAGACGGACACATTGGAACAGGACTCGGGTCCTGGTGTTGCGAATGTTGGCAAAGCCATGCAGGTGTTTTCGTACAAAAATGGAAAAAAGTGGCGAAATTTAATTTCAATTTCCGGTGGGATTTATTGCAGGGATAAATTACAGGAATAAATTATAATAAATTACAGCGGGGGATAAATTAGAGGCGGACCGTCTGCCCGGTCGCATCGTCGGCGTTCAGACTTGGCGCTGAACGCGGACGAGCGGCGCCGAGTAGGAGAAGACGGGCCCGGTGACGGGGGGCACCTCCATGAAGCGCAGCTCGGCCACGAAGCTGGCGGGCACCTCCTGCTGCTGGGGCTGCTGGGGCTGCTGGGCCCGCTGGGGCTGCGGCAGCAGCACCACGGGGCGCTGCTGCACCTTCTCGGGCTGGGGGCGGGCCTGGCTGCCTTGGCGCTGCCCGGACTGGGGGCGGCCGGCGGGCCTGCTGGGGACGGGGCGGTTCGGCCGGGGGGGGCGGCGGCGGCCTCCTCGGCGTTGTCCTCGTCGTCGGCGTCCTGGCCGTCCTGGCGCTCCTCAGCCTGCACCTTGGCGGCGAACTGCACCTCCTGCAAGCGGCCGTCGGGCAGCACCACGAAGTACTGGGCCTGCTGCGGCGCGGCGGCCTGTTGTTGTTGTTGTTGTCTGCTGCTGCTGCTGCTGCTGCTCCACGGAGGCGGCGAACTGGACTCGCTGCAGGCGTCCGTCGGGCAGGATGACGTAGTACTCGCC
The DNA here is from genome assembly GCF_012932325.1 of Thrips palmi. Classification (NCBI taxonomy): domain Eukaryota; kingdom Metazoa; phylum Arthropoda; class Insecta; order Thysanoptera; family Thripidae; genus Thrips; species Thrips palmi. The sequence goes on from NW_023144634.1 coordinate 7,223,445, forward strand.
CTGGTACTGCGGGGCCGCCTGCTGCCTCTGCGACTTGGGGGTCTTGGGCGTGACGGGCACGGCGGGGGCGGGCTCCTCGGTGGGGGTCTCGGTGGTGGCGTCGGCCTCCTCGTCCCTGGCGTCCCTGGCCGGCGTGCCGTACTGCTTGGGCAGCTCCAGGCGGGCCCCGGCAGGCTTCCACCCGGACGGCGCGTACCCTTCGTCGGCGTCCTGGCCGTCCTGCTGCTGGGCCTGCTGCGCCTGCTGGCGGCGGAACGCCGGCTCGGCCACCACGGCGCCGATCGCCAGAATGGTCAAGAGAAGGACCTGATTGCATTCAAGGGAGATTTAGTGAAACTGGTTGACACCTAATTTCATTTGCTTTTTTGCGAACCCTACCTTCATGCTGCTGTTTGTTTGGTGTCCTAAGATGGCGATGCTGCTCGTTCGCTGGCTGACGTGAGTCTGTCTGGACATCCGGGCCCTGATGCTTTTATACAGCCGCCGGTCCTCCCGCCTGCTTCCTCACCGTGCTGATGGTTGGGGGTGGGGCGACGGAAGAGTTCCTGGAGGTAACGCACTTCAGCACGTTGACCGAGTGCCGCGCCGCTGCTGGCCGCTGGGCCGCCGCGCCCCACGGCAGTGGAGGCCGCTAAGGCCGAACGTGCGCGGCCTGCATCAGGCCCTCTGCAGTCTGCACCAAGTCTCTGCATCGGCCAACGGGCTGGGTAGGGCTGGGGCGTCAACAAGGGCCCGCCACAAGGCAACGTAACCGTGCCTTTGCAACTCTTTCCCCGTATGGCCCATGCCCCTAACCCACCACCAACATTGAGGGAAGTCCACATCACCATAAGGAACTAAGACGGAACTCTATTCGACTGCCGGAGGGAAGTCCGGCTGCCAAAATATTAGGATTCCAGGACTGCGCGACCTGGGGCCTGGGCCTAGGGGACAGAGCCCGACGCGCGGTGGGGGTTGTCCCTGGAAATATGACGAGTCGTCAAAACAACAACACGGTGCGAGCTGGTCAGCAAGCTCGGCCTCCCCGTCTGGACGCCAAGCGCGTAGTGCTGCTGCAGAATACGAGATTGGTGTGCGTATTCGCCCGATCCGTTCGGACACGTCTTTTCCAGGGCGGCTCGTTTGCTGGCGCTTGGCCACGGCCTGGCCTGCCTGGCCTCTGTGACCATGCCGTGGCCGGGGCGGTACTCCTGTGTGAGTCATGAGCCGGTGCATGCGCGAGGCGGCGCGGTGGCGGCGGCGGCGTGGTTCGGGGCGGCCAGGGGCCGGCACGGCGGCGGCCGCAGACACCCACAAGGCTCCGGTCAATGTCACCGACGACGACGTCTCCTTCCTTCATCTCCCACCGACAGCACCCCCCAGTGGTTGGTCAGTATAAAGCCTCCGGACGTCCGGTGTCCGTCACAGTTGCGCCATCGCCGCCACAGCAATCACAAGCCGAAACATGAGATCCATCAACGCAGTAAGTCGAGGGGTGCGACAGCTGCCTCCCTGGTAGGACAAACTCACAGCTCTTCTTCTTGCAGGCCGTCATCCTCGTGCTGGCGATCGGCGCCGTGGTGGCCGAGCCGGCGTTCCGCCGCCAGCAGGCGCAGCAGGCCCAGCAGCAGGACGGCCAGGACGCCGACGAAGGGTACGCGCCGTCCGGGTGGAAGCCTGCCGGGGCCCGCCTGGAGCTGCCCAAGCAGTACGGCACGCCGGCCAGGGACGCCAGGGACGAGGAGGCCGACGCCACCACCGAGACCCCCACCGAGGAGCCCGCCCCCGCCGTGCCCGTCACGCCCAAGACCCCCAAGTCGCAGAGGCAGCAGGCGGCCCCGCAGTACCAGGGCGAGTACTACGTCATCCTGCCCGACGGCCGCCTGCAGCGAGTCCAGTTCGCCGCCTCCGTGGAGCAGCAGCAGCAGCAGCAGCAGAAACAAACAACAACAACAGGCCGCCGCGCCGCAGCAGGCCCAGTACTTCGTGGTGCTGCCCGACGGCCGCTTGCAGGAGGTGCAGTTCGCCGCCAAGGTGCAGGCCGAGGAGCGCCAGGACGGCCAGGACGCCGACGACGAGGAGAACGCCGAGGAGGCCGCCGCCGCCCCCGCCGCCCGGCCGAACCGCCCCGTCCCCAGCAGGCCCGCCGGCCGCCCCCAGTCCGGGCAGCGCCAAGGCAGCCAGGCCCGCCCCCAGCCCGAGAAGGTGCAGCAGCGCCCCGTGGTGCTGCTGCCGCAGCCCCAGCAGCAGGAGGTGCCCGCCAGCTTCGTGGCCGAGCTGCGCTTCATGGAGGTGCCCCCCGTCACCGGGCCCGTCTTCTCCTACTCGGCGCCGCTCGTCCGCGTTCAGCGCGAGGCCTGAAGAAGTTCCCAACCATTCTTTACTATATTTATTGATGAATAAATTTACCTCTCGTATCGAGACAAGAAGGACAACAACACTCTTTTGTCATTCCCCCAATTTTGTGTCCGAGAAGTGGATTTACGATGCACATTCACTTTCACTTCGCCACGGCCACCCACCCCGTTGCTGTCGCGGCCATGCCGTGGACTTCCATGCCAGGATATGGACGTCAATAACGGCATGCCGACACGACGTCACCGCGGTGCGCGCACCGCCTGGGCGCCGTGCATGCGCTGCCTTGGGGGCGTGGGGCGTTACGAAGTCGAGACAGTCAGTTTCTGCCTTCAAACCGAACCGTGTGCTCACAAAATTTGCTAATGTTTGCGGGAGGAAAGCCGTCTGGCCACAGTCTGGGCCCACTGACCTGGTGTGCCTCCCGAACAAACAGGCAAGACGCGCGCTGTTGATGGAACCGTCGCATTTCGGGCCTGGCATGGGAGGCTCATGCTTGACTCCCACTACTGCAGTATTGGCGCGTTAAAGCCACTATTTTTCTTGAAAAAAAAAAAAGAAGGACCCAGGTGCCCTTCTTCCGCCCCCCCCCCCCTTCTTTTTTCGCTGCGTGCTGCGTGCACCGAGTCATGCGGTGGCCATCCCCCGGGGAAGTCCCGCTGGGTCCTTTCGACGATTGATATGCACGCCACGGATGGCGGATCAAACTCGGAAGGGCAGCGAAGGTTGCAGACGCCTTCTGTCTCCCCTGGACTAAGAACTCAGATGCGTCAGCGGGGGAAAAAAAACGGCCACCAGAAAGTGAACTTGTAGCGAAGCAGGAAATTTGCTGCCCGCGGAATGGGTTGCTTCGGGTTCTGTCGTGTAGGGGTAGGTCCTAAACCTTGACACCCCCACCCCGACGGCGTTTAAAACCACAGTTTGGAGCCGTCCACCGAAATTGGCTTGGATTGCTTGAGGGGCACGGGAGTCACGGGGACAGTGGAGTGACATCGCCGTCGCCTTCACCCCTACCTTGCCGCCAGCCCCGCCAGCCCGCCCTACCACTCTGCGACCGCGCCCCGCCCCGCCACGCGGCGGGTACAAAAGCGAAGGGGCGCCCCCCGTTCGGCAGACTCGCTGTCCAGCGGTTCGCCAGTGACGACGTGACGACCTCCCCAGGCTCGGATTACACCATGAAGCAGGTGAGTTTGTGAACCACGAGTTGTAGAGGCCCTCGATACTTTCGACCAGAGAGCGAATCGAAAACAGCTATAGTAAGCGCGCATGGAAAATGCCATTCATTGGCATTTATTGCTCAATCCATTTTCCAACTGTTGGTCGGTGTCGTCGACGCTTCCCCCGCGAACTTTGCGAATTTGCTAGCCCCCCTTTCCCCTTGCGACTGGCCTTTCCCTTTCGCGAGGCTACGTCGATGCCGTGCGGCTGCTTCCCCACGCACGTGCGCGGACGACCCAACAAGGTCCGTCCCATAACGTCTGCCTTTCATTTTCGGCGACGATTGGAGGGGAGGGGGCGGGCACGTCTGGAATATTATGACGCGGCGCTGCTCGGTAGCCAAGAGTGACAACACACGCCCGCACTGACCGACTGCCCTACCTAGGCCTCCGCCTCCGCGGGTTCGAATCCACACAGCGCATCTCTTTTTCGTTGCAGTTCGTGCAGGTCGCGCTGGTGTGCGGCGTCCTGGCCGCGGCCACGGCGGACAAGAGGCCGTTCCAGAGGGGGCAGGGCTTCGCCCCGTTCGCCTTCCAGCGACAGACGGAGGGCACGGAGGACCTCTCACCGCCGGCTCCGGGGGCTCCGGGGCCCGCGGCGCCGGGAGGGGCGCCCGCGCCCGGAAACTACAACCCGGGCGGCGACGACGCGGGGGGACCGTACCCACCGTCCGGACAGCCGGAGAGCGGGCCGTACCCGCCGTCGGGGTGGAAGCCTCAAGGACAGCGGCTGGAACTGCCAGCACGCCAGCAGAAGGTAGGCAGTGCGAACGACGCGAGGGATGGCTCCATTCAGCTCAACGTGCACCTTTCTTAAAAATGCGAATTGATGTTTCAGCCTCCTCAGAACAGTTACGGCGCGCCCCCGAAGCAGCCCCAGCAGCAGTACGGCGCCCCCCCGAAGCAACCCCAGCAGCAGTACGGCGCGCCCCCGAAGCAGCCCCAGCAGCAGTACGGTGCGCCCCAGGCCCCCGCGGAGCCAGAGTCCCCGAGCGCGCCGGCCGCGGAGCCCGCGACGGAGTCCCCGGACGTGGTGGCCAGCAACCGCCTGAGGAACCAGCTGCGGCAGCAACGCGTCATCCTGCAGCGCATGCGCCAGGTGGTCCGCGACCAGCAGGCACAGCTGCAGCAGCAGCGGCAAGAGCAGCAGGCGCTTCTCGAGCAGCTCCAGCAGCTGCGGCAGCAGAACGGGGAGCAGGCCGCGCAGGGCCAGTACGTGGTGAACCTGCCGGACGGACGCGTGCAGCGGGTGCAGTACGCCAACACGCCCTCGTCCACCTCCGTCTTCAAGCAGGTGATGTACATGCAGTGGCCCGGGCACCGTGTTGACCGACACAACACGTTTCAATAACACTTTCCACTTGCAGAACGTGCAGCAGACGGAGGCTGCCCAGGCCGAGGCCGCCGCCGGGCGGAATGCCCAGGGCTTCCCGTCCGACCCTCCGACCTACGTCGCGAGGCTGCAGTTCATGGACGTGCCCCCCATCGAAGCCCCCGTCTTCTCCTACTCTGGATCCGCCCCTCTCGTTCAAGTCGCCTAAAGACGCACCTGTGGAGCGCCTTACTGAATAGGACTGAATAAACCGAGGCTTGTTAGCTATCTTGAGTCATTTTCTATGTTTTTATTACATGCACACGAAAGGATGAGATCACAGACAAAAATACTACAAACTACGTAGTCTTCTAGAAAACACATATAGTACAGAACCATAACTTATTTCTACTCACTTTCTACATAAAAAGGAACATATTAGATCCTTTCCATAATTGAAACATTATTATTTTTTACCGTAATTAAAGGGAAAGACAGCACGGTAAATCAATTCAATTCATTCATTTTAGCTGCACCTATTCCCTATGCCGGAACTTGTTAACATTGTTTTCCTCCTGTGATGTTCCTAGCTGATAACAAAGCTGTCAACATTTTAAAAATACTACAGATTTTACTATAAAATCAAATGTGACAGACATTTAAATACTTAAAAAAATATCAAAGAAACCAAAAATTGTAGAAGAATTACTCAAAGACTAAATTTAACATGTAAAATGGCAAGCAAGGATACGAAAGTCATAGAATCTTGCTTATGAAACAGGAAGATTTCACTTTTCAAACAGCACCTGCTGGATTCTGTCTGCACTTTTTCCCTCCCAAAAACATTCCTTAAAAATACTCATAAACAATTATTTATTAGAAGGACTTACCGATAGGCAAAATTATTTAGGAAAGTTTCACAGGTACTCTGGACATAAATAAAAGGTAAAAGAGAACAGCCTAAGATAAAAACAGGCAGGGCTAAGAATCATTTGTTGTTTTGTTTTTTTTAGTTTTCAGTACTAGGACTCTGTCCAAGAAAACATTGCTTGAGTTTTTGATTTCCGTCACAATTTGGAATGAATGTTACACACTGATACATAAAATAACAAAATGCCTTTCACAGACCACCACAAAAGAATACAAATGAAACACGTTGATCACACAAAGTTTCAGTAAATATACTGCAACACTATTGGAGTAATAAGTGCAGTTAGAAGCAGGACTGTTCCACAAAAAGAGGTGCATAGAGAGATGGCTAATCGTTTGCTGTTATCTTTAACACGCGATCCCAAGAAAAGATCACAAAGGGTAGAGGCAATATATTGACCATCAAAGAAAAATGCTGGAAGCACATTTACGACAGCAAGCCCAGATGACATCATACACACATACTTCAATAAATTTTCAAGGAATTGAGGGATGTAAGGGTCATATATATTCCACTTTGGGACATAATCTACCACTTGCACGGTGCTGTAAATTTCTGTTGGATTACCAAGGAAAAGAACAACCTGTGAATGAAAACAAAGATATATAAATAAAACTAGAATCCAGATAGAGGGAATATCCAGACACTGATTGAACATTCTGAGAATACTACATTACCTCGCCTTTGACTCGATTGATGGCTAAGAGCTTTGTGTTATTTACAACGGAGGGACGCAAACAGTGAAGTTGTGATGAACAGTAATTAGGGGACTGATTTGCACAGTATCCAATATTTTCTTTGACGAGCTTCCTTGCCAAGAGGCAAGAGTATTCTGGAAGAGCCACAGGACCACCGGAATCATCGACCAGTTGGAAGCACAAGCGACCCTCTTTGCAGGCTTGAGGTGGGCAACAGGCAACAGCTCCTTCAACAGTAGGATGATCTGAAATTTTGATTAATTAAAAATATTCAAAATGTTATTTTAGAATGCATATTAATTGGAATGAATCTAAACATTTTTATGTAACTCACCAGGGGCAGATTCATCATTCTCACGCACAAATTCAGCTGAAATACAATAGCCTGGTGTGGGATATCGGTGAGCATCTGCAATGCATTTCTTCCATGCTGATTTACGAGCAACAGAGCACTGGTTTATACTTGTTACCACATCACCCTCGAGCAGCCCACTGGGTCCAGTGGCGGGTGAATCCTAATTCAAAATAGAAAATGCTCTTATCTAACATGGTACATATGACAACATGAACTGTTTCAAAGATGCTAGGATCTCAATCTAGATACTTACAGGACTGATACTCATCACGTAAACGCCCTCCCCTGTGGTGTAGAATGGCTGAGTCAAAATTGGTAAGCTAAATACGATAATTGCAGCATAAACAGCTAAAAGTAAATTATGCCACACGCCAGCACACAGAATACGAAGTCTTCTCATTGGTGGAAGGGAACCCAAACGATCAGAATCCAGGTTTACACAGGCTGCTGGAAATATAAATACGAGCAGAAAGCCTGTGCCATAAATATGCACATCTTCCCTGTGAAACAATAAAGGAAATTAATTAGAGAAGTGAAATGCGTAGGAAATGCAGACGGTCACACGGATTGACACATTTTTTACCTCACAGCAGCAACTGCATGACCAATTTCATGCACAACAGTGCAAAGAAGCATTGATATAGAGTAGTACCCAAGATCACTGAGAGGCAAATTATATCCTGGGATCTGAAAAAGAAGAAAGAAGTTCAGCAATAATTTTACCAGTCAACAAATACAAATGAAAATTGTAGGATTTGAGAGTCTTACCACAAGCTCCAAAGAAGCTGCATCAGTTGTAGGTTCGGAAGTACCCCTTTGGCTAATTGTAAGAATGAGAGATCTGATAAGCAGCGTGAGAGAAATAGGAAGAAGTAATAGGGATACATATGTGCCTGCTGTAAACCACAATTTAAGAAAACGAGGTCTCCAAATTCCCCACTTCTGAAGGGGACGATTAAAAATGGTAGTGGAGCATTTTATAGTTAAAAAGCTTATTTCAATGCCACTTTTCTTCAGGAATTTGAAATATGGGTAGAGGCAACATGACTGCAAAAGAAAGACAATGTTATTAGAAAAGAGGCTACATGTACATGTACATGTTTGATGGAAAAATTTATTTGTTTTATCAGGTCTGATCACGACAACACGTACGGTCATGTTGAGCAATTGATTAAGAAAAGTAACAGCCTGGGTAAAGGAAGATAATAATAATTCGACTCACCTTGAAAACTACATTAAAAAACAAAATTGCACAGTGAATGAACAGTGCAATGCAAAGCATTGTCACAGCGTCACCCATCTTCCTCAAAAGGTTAGGAATAGGCTTTATGAAATTGTGTCACTTATCGCTCTTGAGCAAAGGAAAAACTCTTGTTAGCACACTTGGACGAAGAAAAAACAAATTATGTTGAAGTCGAATAGCATGAAGGCATACAAAATTCTGTGCCGATTAATTTTAGCTGCTACCACTCAATCATTATTTTCAAACAACACTGTCGCTCAAGAAATTTCTCATACTAGCAGACGTCCTTCCAGCAGACGACTTGTCACGGGCAGAGATTTGCGCCAAAAGAAAAAAAAATGGGGCACGCGTTATAACTAAAAATATATACCGTACATTACAAAGGAGGCGCAATGTTGGATCGAATAAAATACTGAATCCTTAAAACTACGGGAAACGCAGCAAGAGAAACTTTCCCGCCGTCACACACGGCCTTGTGGAAACCATTATTCACAGTCTCCCGCGAACGGGAGCAGCGCGCTTTTTTGAGTAAGGCGGTGTCACCAACGGGCGAAGGGCTTTAAAGTCCAAAAAAACTGTCACATGGGAACCGCCGTGATTCGCTCGGCCGTCACGTCGCACGTAATACATGCACGGGAAGAGTTTCACTACGAGAGCGACTACACTGTGAGCGAAGACTCCGACAGCCACCTGTACACGCCGCCAATGGTGAGTGAAATGCCGAATTTGTCCCAGTGGTTATGTAAACACGACGTGCGTGGGTGGGGGTGGAGGGGGGTGCTCGATCGGTGACCAGTATTGGCCGGTAGGACGTAGCACCTGAGTCATTATCTGGCTCCTCTGTGTTTACGTTTTATCAGGACTCGCCGGCTGGCGGCGTGTCCGCCTCGTCGTCGCACTGGTAATCTGGCGCGCCTCGCTCCGTCCGCGGCCAGCGCGGCTCCTCGTGGTGCCGGCCGAGACCACGTCCGCGGCGGCCCGGTGGCTGCCTGCAGGGAAGTCCCACCGGCCTGGACTTTATCGCGTTGGCGCGCCTGGCGGGCGGAGCTTCAAATCACTTCAAATCACTTCAAATCGGGGCTTGAGAAGGACTCTCGAATGAATGAGTCACTGGGCTGCGCGGCCGTGGGGGGGCCGGGCCACTCAAGCGGATCCATGTCACTGGATTCTGGCGAACTTAATAATCTCAGCGGAGCCCGAGAGGCGCGTGCGCGGGCGTGCGCGGGCTCGAACTTTGCCCACCGCGGCCCAGCCGGGGCAATCCGTCGTCCTGTCTCTCTCGCACCCCTGCGGGCCGCCTCTCGAGTGCGACAGAGACAAAGTGACTCTGCGGACTCCGTCTGCTGCCGGCCCGGCCCGGCCCGGCCGCGGCGCGTGGGGTTGAGGGAACTAAACTAGGCTGATAGTGCATGCGGCGCTCTGCGGGATTGCCATGCGAGTCGCATTGCGTTGCAGTAACCTCGTTTTCGGGTTTTTGAGTTTGCCGTGGGAGTTCCCCCAGACTGGTTGGAGTAGGGATGTAAGAGCAAGTAATATTACCGGTAAAGAATGGTAAATTACGGTAAAATACGGTATGTTACGCAGGCCCCGGTAAAATTGGTATTTTTAGTAATTTTGAAACTATTGTTAATTTTGAAAAAAGCGGTGTCAAATGTGTAGAAATCGTCGTTTGGGCTGACTTTGGGCAGCCACTGCGTCTAATCTAAGGCGGCTAATCGCTCTCCCTCAACGGGTGACTGGTCTTTGGGCCTTCCTTTAGAACACCTTTGTTACGGAGTGCGATTAGCCGCCTTAGTTTGGGAGCGGTATTGCAGCAAAGTTTGTCGAAACAGTATCAAATGTGTAGAAATCGTCGTTTGGGCTGACTTTGGGCAGCCACTGTGTCTGATCTAAGGCGGCTAATCGCTCTCCCTTAACGGGTGGGTGGTCTTTGGGCCTTTCTTTAGAACACCTTTGTTACGGAGTGCGATTAGCCGCCTTAGTTTGGAGCGGTATTGCAGCAAAGTTTGTCGAAACAGTATCAAATGTGTAGAAATCGTCGTTTGGGCTGACTTTGGGCAGCCACTGTGTCTGATCTAAGGCGGCTAATCGCTCTCCCTTAACGGGTGGGTGGTCTTTGGGCCTTCCTTTAGAACACCTTTGTTACGGAGTGCGATTAGCCGCCTTAGTTTGGGAGCGGTATTGCAGCAAAGTTTGTCGAAACAGTATCAAATGTGTAGAAATCGTCGTTTGGGCTGACTTTGGGCAGCCACTGTGTCTGATCTAAGGCGGCTAATCGCTCTCCCTTAACGGGTGGGTGGTCTTTGGGCCTTCCTTTAGAACACCTTTGCTACGGAGTGTGATTAGCCGCCTTAGTTTTGAAGCTGTATCGCAGCAAAGTGGATCAAAACGATAAAATTTTACTTTACCCAAATATACCGTATAATACGGTAAAATACCGTATTTTACCGTTATTTACGTAACTTTGAATTTTACCGGTATTTTTACATCCCTAGGTTGGAGCTCAGTGTTTACTCCTGTAATATCTGCAAAGCCGTTAACTGTGCCTTTTGGGTGGAAAATATTTGCCCGATTCAATCAATCCCGATGATAGCCCCTTCCCTTCCCCCACCCCTCGTATCGGGGTGTCCGCGTGTTCAATGAACTTCCCCTGCCTTCCAATTGGCCCGGCCCTCCCACTAATCAGGGCATTACAGCGATACTGGAATGGCCCGTAAAATGTTGCATTTCGATGGCCGATGATCGAGGAGGCGGGCAAACAAAGACGGGGCTATCGCAGCTTATTTGAGAGGCAAACTCGCACGAGGGGAGGGGGAGAGGGCTTGATCGGCGCTTACGTGAGGCGAGGCAGGCGATCGAAGCCACAGACAATGGCGACGTGACATTCCGCGTGGACCGAGTGTGGACCACCCCCGAACGCCCCCGAACGGGCGAGTGGTTTCGCGTGTGGAGGACAGAGACGGGACGGAGAGAGAGAGAGAAAGTAGGATGCACTGGCACTGCTTGAGGGAAGTCCGCGCGCTTTTAAATCGAATTAGAGTTGGGCGCTATCGCGCCGCGATTGACTACAAATTACTATCAACGACAATAAAACCCCGGCCGGCGACGGCAGCGGAGGGGACGCCCCGAAATAGCTGGCTGGCTGGCGCGGCTGGCGCCGTGGTGCGTCGGCGCGTGTGTTGGCTTGGGTGTGTTGTCGCCTGATCGACTAGTGCGTCACTACTTTGATGACTTCTTGGTTCTCGGTAAGATTGGACCTAGGATGCTGTTGCCGTGGCGTCGGACTCCACAAAGCGGCCCCGAGGGCGAAGGTTTCGCTGGGTGTTGCAGCGCCTCTCCTCGTCCCGGGGGCGTTGTTTTAATGTCTGGCACGAACAGTATCGCCGTGGCAGAGAAAGACACTGCTCGGGCGGAGGGCTCCTCTGCTTTAGACAGCCATGCTGCGACCGGCCTGTCGCCGGGCCGACGGGACGTTCCATGGAAAAAGAATGCGCATTGCTAAATCCCGCTTCGATTCCGAGAAATACCTAAAAAAGCCCAAAAAGAGCAAAGCTTGACGCCTGGCTGACGCTGCTGACGCCTCGCCGGGGCAGACTGCTCCGACCTTCGCACCCACACCGTATAATCTCATATTTACCTTTTGCCTCCAATGCTTCCTCGGCTCGCATTTTCGTGTATTGGTGTCTGCGACGACTCGGCTCGTCACCCCCACGCCGGCCAGACCGGAAGCCATAAGCTCACCGGATGTTTTAGGGAGCACCCTAATCTCGGCATCGCAATCGCCACACTCACGCACACTCACGCAGACGCCCAGATTGGAAAGCGCTGCGTTCGTTTATATCTGCAGAACTCTCCACGGAAAGACCCTGCCGCCTGTCCTTGTCATGCCGAAGTTACTGTCTCCTTTCGTTATTTTGATTAAACGAGTGGCAGTGGTGTTTTCACAGTGCGGTAGCCCAGGCAGTGCGTGCGCAAGGTTGGCAGTGCGTCGGCACTGAGTGACTGCACTAGCCTAAGGCGGCCAATGGCGAAGGGCGGCGCGGGTCAGCGAGTCCGCGCCACTGCAAGGCACTGCACTGCCAGGCAGCGCGGCCAGCAGATAGAGTCTCCGCACTTTCCGTCTATTTGTCAGGCAGCGTGAATGGCCTGGTTGGCGCCCGCCTTCTTCGGGCTTGCTTTACTTGCTTTACTCGGCCCCACGGCCTGACCCTACACTACTACAGGGCAACGCATGCGACGCAAGCAGCCCAAGCGACGCAGCCGCGGCTCGGCCTCACGCGCGGGGGAAGTCCACGAAGAAAGCGCGTCGAGAGTCACAGCGCTGCGATCTGTTTATGCGGCCGAAGCGACGTGGAGTTATGGTGTGGCAGAAGCTGGAGGCCGAGGCCGGAGGGTGGTCACTGCACAGGGTTCCTGGACTTCCAAAACGTCAAGGGCTTCCGCAGAGAGGGGAAACCGCGGCGTGTTTGGCGGGACAAATCGCGGATAGGTCGCTGATTGTGCGTCGTCATGGCATCGCACCTGTCGCGCCCGCACCACACCCTCTCAAGATGGCGGCGAGATAGCCGGGGCCGGCCGGGGCCCACCGAGGGAGGGTGCGGGTACACTGGGCCACAGCGAGCGGGCGACGCCGAGCACGTCACCAATAGGAGGGCCTTTGGGGGCTCGGCTCTGCCATGGCTACGCGGCGGGGCGGGGCGGGGCGGGGCGTGAGGCCGGCGATGATGAGGAAGCTGCAGCCCGGCGTGGCGGCCACGCCAGGGCCCCGCCAGGGCCTCGCCGTGTCCGCAGTGATAAGGTGGCCACGCCGGGCGGCCGCCACGCCCGCCTACAGGGATGCAGACGCCACAGCCGCAGGGCTGGGAGGGCACGGCCGGCACGGGCCGCACCATCGCCACGACGGCCACGACGACGCAGTGGCAGTGCGGCGTGGATCTCGGCGGCGTGCAAACCAACACCGCGACCACGGACGCTCCGCGAGGACTCGGCCCACTCGGCCGCGACGCGCGCGCCAACCAGCAGCACGACGACCAGCAGGAGCCCCCTGGCGAGCCGCGAGCACCGCGCACCCCGCGAGCCCGGCGCAACCTGGCGTGCGACGACGACGTGTCCTCCGAGTCCCACGACGCGCCGCCGCCGCGGCGCCGCACTGGGCACGTCCCCGTCGTGGCGCCCTCCGCGTCCACGGCCAGCTTGCCGTGCGTGCCCGTGTGCGTGGTGAGCCGCGACCGGCCCGTGCTCCAGTGCTTCTCGGCCTGCGACGGCGTGTGCTGCCGCCCCAGGGCCACCCCCGTCAACCCGCGCCTCGGCTTCCCCGCCAAGCTGCCCTGCTGCTGCGGCCTCGACGCCGGGGGCCTCGCCGCGGGCAGCCCCAACGGCCTCCTCGCCGGCATGCCCGACACGCCCTCCCCGGACGGCATGCCGGACGGCGCCGACTTCCACCAGCGGCCCGGCTGGACGAGGACGCGCGCCGAACGCACGCGGCGGCGGCAGCGGCGGCTGTCCAGCAACCTGCAGGCCCACAAGGACGCCCTCGGCAACAACAACGACATCCCGCAGGACGGCAAGATCATCTCCAACCTGGTGGGTGCAGATTCCATTTCCAGCGAGTTTGGCCGACGGCCGAACGTGGCGGCTGAATCGAGCCGGCCGCCGCGGGGCGGGACGGGGCGGGGGGGGCGGGGCGGGGCGGTGCAGTTGTGTAGAACATTCTCCAAAAGGAGGAGCGCGATAGACGCGATACCACGTTGTGCGTCGGCAAACGCAGCGACTGCAGCGACCTAGGCCCGCCCCGACGTCATAGGCCGCCCATCCACGGCCCATTCAATCCCTCCTCCGAATGTCTAAAACAACGCTTTTCCCGGGCACGAAGCGACAGCGCCTTCCAGAAGCGACGAGGCGAGGCGCGCGGCCCAGACACTGGGAAATCAAACACTGATACGGGCCGTCATTATCGCGGCTGGAAAGAGAGACTTTTTGACGCGGAGAAGGCGGCATTTGTAAACGGAGGGAATGGTGGAGGAAAAACAGTGCCCCAGCAGGCCGCTATCGCATAGCACGCGTTTTGTACAGTCATGGCGCCTTTCCCTCGCTGGAGCTTGCTTCCTATTGTGCAAAAAATGCCATAATTTTTTTTGCGGTCCCAACTGGAATCGAACCCCAGACGCTGCGCTCCGTTCCCGAATCGGAAGCAGGAGACCGTCCGGGCAATCCAAACCGGATCAGTCACACGATCCGACGACGGTTGAGACGGGGATCCGACGCGTTGGAAATGAATGCAATTTTTTTTTTGCCAAATCGTTGACCGACTGATCTGGGCCGCAGAGGTGAAGGGCGGCGACGCAATCGAGGACCAATTAGCATGGCGATACGCCAATCACATGGCCGCACGCGCGAGGTACCATTTGCGCAGCAGCCCCGCAGTGGGCCAGAAGACCGGCGCAGGCGGTCAAAACTCTAGACGCGTTTTGAGCTCCAGAGTCGCTAAACAAGACTCAAACCGACCGTGTGACCCCACCAATGGTTTCCTCGTTTGGAGAGCAATTCATTGGTGGGATCACACGATCGATTTGAGCCCCTGCGACTGTGGAGCTCAAAACGCGTCCGGGATTTTAACCGCCTCCACCGGTCTTCTGGCCCACTGTGCGCCCCCCTGTTCGCTTTGCCTTGCCTCCGCCCCGATCGGTACCCGCCCCCGTCCGCGGCAGTAAGACCCCTCCGTGCTTCTCGGCGAGGTGTTCGCTTTCCCGTTGCTGCTGTCCTTGTCACGCGGCCCGGCCCGGGAGCGCGGCAGAATGAGACGGGAAATGCGGCAGAGACTTGAACGGGGGGCTGGGCCGGGCCGGGCCGAGGACTATAGTATTACCGTTCGGCACAATCCCGCTGTCCTCCTGTCGGAGAGAGACGGCGAGTGTCCAGTTTCCTGCCCTTGTTTTCGAGACCCGCCGTGTCTTATGCCACCCGCCGATTTATCGTACCCGCGCGTCCCTGTTTGAAGCTTCGGCTCCACCAGAATGCTGCAAACGAAACAAGTGGAATGGCAAAGTAATTCGAAGGGAAGCCTTGACCGCCTGCGAGGTAGGCCAGCAGCCCGCACCGCAACACACCGGTGCGGAGACGGTGGCCTATCTTACCCCTGTGAAGACGACAGGGGCGAGGTAGGCCACCGTCTCCACACCGGTGTGTTGCGAGATGGAATGGTGGCCCACCTCGCAGGCGCTACAAGCACCCGAGAAACGCACTGCTTGAGCGCTTTGGCGAAGGGTTTGGCCGATTTGTACTCGTTTGTGTCGTTCTTGGCGTGGACACAACGGTCTAGGACCACACCCTGTGGTGAAGTAGACTCTTAAGTGTTAGATGCAAAGTTCAGGTCGGACGGATTTTCCCACAGCAAACGGAAAATTCAAAATACCAATTCGGAAAAATAAAGAAAGATAAGCCAGAAAACGTGTTGATCTCCTCCTTTCCGCGCTGCTTTATTTATGAGTTGGTATTGACGCGAGCCGCTGGAATGCAGGCCTCTCCTCACTTGCAGAGGCTTCTTTTAATTACATAACCCAAGTCGGAGCATGTTGGGTGCTAGGTTCAAGCACACACACTGTATCAAACCACTTTTATTTATTTTTTTAACTTTTTTAAAATTCGAATTTATTTTTTGTTGCCGCGTTGACACCTCTCGGTCTGCTTGGGGTCCGCTCTCGGCCGGGCCGCCCCAAACGTCGCCGTTTATCGCCGATCGGAAGTAACCGAAGTGAACTCTTTATATGCTTTTGGCGAGGTCACGCCGGCGCCAGGGTCGCCTCGCTGCTGAGGGGGCCGTGTCAACGATAAAGTGGCTCTAGTGCGGCGGCCCAGCCGGCCGGCCTAGTGGTGACGCCGTGACGCCCTGACCCCCGCGGGGGAGTTCACGGGGAGGCCGGCACGGAGATCCCAGACCGGCCACTGACCCGCCTCCGTCTCGGACCGCTCAAACAAATACCTATGCACGCCATTTTTTGTTTGTTTTCGACTGGCCGCGGTGCGCCTTCGCGCTTCGCGGGCCTCGCTGACGATGACAAGTGCCCCAAGTCGGGCGCGCTGTTTGCTCGCCCGGACCAATGGGCGACGCTGCCAGTGTAGTGCACGGCGCGCATGGCGTCGCGCGGCGTCGCGTGTGTGGTGGGTGATATAACTCGCATACTCGCCGTCATCAAGAAGTCGAGTACTATTCCTGGCCCCCTCCCCACAGCCTCCTGTCAAACTCCGCCCGTGTGAGGCAGGCGCTCCTTGCGACAGGATATGCGACCGAGTCGCATAAATCGTGTGCCCCCCTCCCTCTCTGTTTTCGAATGCAGTCCGCTGCGCGCCCGTGCCGCCTGGCCGATTTTGGCCGAGAGCCCCCCTCTGTCTTCCTAGGCCTCTTGCTAGGCCGCCCCGGCGTTTCCGCCCGCCTGGCGCGACATACAGTCTGACTCTGGAGAGCGTCGCGTCGCGTCGCGGCGGCCCACCGCCTGGAGCGCCCCAGTGTGCCAGTGCTGCACCCAGTGCTCCGCAGTCCGCCGTCCCGCAGCACATGCTCCAGTGCACCAGCGAGTTCGGAGTGCGCCACAGCCGACTGCAGCCGCCACTGCAAGGCGAAGAAGTGCGCGGCAGAGCGAGCGCGACGACGCGGCTCTAGACCACCCCGAGCATCTCCAGCTGCGGCACAACCGCCTGCAGATGCCCGACGTGCTGATGGCGGACCTGCCCCTGTACCTCGCGGCCAGTGTGTGACAGTGTGACAGCATCATGAACGTTTTGGTGGGGGGTGCAGCGGCCCTCGGTACTCCAACTTTGTCGACTTTCTGGCACACTGTGATCATCGCTGGCATCTGCCAGTAACGCACGCTAATCCTGGCTTGCTACTCGCACACTGTCATCTGCCACGCCCTCTTCATCCTCAGGCCAAATCCTTATAGTGCGTCTCGTACAGGTACTAGAGAGACAGAGCGACGCAAACGACTCTCAGAATCAGTCTACACGCGGTGTGCTCATAGTGACGCTGTTGTGAAGAAGCCGACTGGCGATACCCCCTGTCTGCGGCGCGGACACTGCACTGTGTTTCTCGCGGCGCGGAGTATCGCCGGACTTCCCTCCTCCGGCCGGGCCGCGCGCTTCATTGGTTACGCGCGCTAGGCCGAGCCGTAAAGCGCGGCGATGGGTCCTTGCGCGCGGAGTATCTCCGAGCAGCGCGTTGGTGTGTGTTTGTGAGTGTGTGTGTGTGTTGGTGAGCGCCGCCCTTGGCCTTGAATGTACGTTAGGCCGAACATGTCCGCAAACCGCAGGGGAGGGTGGGTATCTGGTTCGAAGCGAGCAGTTTCCTTGGCGGCCGAGCCATGGCCGAGCGCCCCACAAGGCGGCATTGTGATTTGCCCCTCCGCCCTCTATTTTCGCTTCCTGGCCTGCGCCCCCCGCCCCACCCCTTCTCGAATGACCGCTATTATGGCGCATGCGGTCGCGCGGTCGCTCGGGAGTGCCGCGGCGGCACCCCGTGGCTGCAGACTGATTCCGAGAGTCGTCGCTCTGTCTCTCTCGCACTCATGGCGCGCCCCGTATAGGTGCGAGAGAGACAGAGCGACGCCTCTCAGTGTGCCGGGCTGGGCGATCAGTCAGCTGATGGGCACGTGTCACCCCCCCCCCCCCCCGCAGGGAAGCCCTTGAGGGCGCTGCGCAGTACAGGGACGTGTACGTCACACCGGTCTTACTGCATGTAAGGGGGCGCCGTGCGTGCGGCCGGCGCGGGCACACCGCACGTTTTGGCACAGACTGACCGGCCCAAAAAAAAGGCTCTCCAAAAAAACGAACGAATCGGTTTTGCGCGTCGTTTGCCGTTTACAGGCTGGAGGTGTTTCATTCTTCGACGCCCGCCTTACTTTGCGATAAGTATTCGGGGATGCGGGCGTTTTCGCGGCGAGCTGTTGTGTAACGGCGGTCCGCGCGTCCGCGCCGCGACGCCGATCTCGGCTTACTGCGCATTGTCCGACGCCCCCCCCCCCTCTCTCACCGTGCGCTGCATACGGCACACGCGTCTCCGGCGCCTAGATGCATTAGTCTACCGTTGGGGAAAAAGGCCCTGGACTTTTTGCCTGTGCGTCACCGAGCACGCTACGCCAGCTAACGCCCGCCCGTTCGGAGCGAACGTCATTTCAATTGTCGGGGTTTGAAATGTGGGCGCCCTTCCCTCGAGCGGGCGTGCCGTGTCGCCGAGTGTCCGCCGCACGAGCCAACCTTGCCCTTCGCGGCTCACTGAAGCCTCTTGATCGGTGAGGTTGAGGGGGGGGGGGCAGGAAGGGCGTGGCCGCGGCGCGCAGGGCGGACGGGCCGACCGACCGACGGGCTGCAGAGGTTTACCGGGGTTTGGTGCCTGGACCCGCGCCGGCCCGCGCCGGCCCGCCGAAGCGGCCGTCTCCTCTGCCTGCCCACTGCCCCGCGAGGCCGATGGATGGACTAGTCGGCCGCCGAGCACCGCGACGCACGGCAGCGAGTCCCGCCGCACGCCGCAGGCACGCGCGTGCGTTTAAATCCCCCGCGCCCCTTCGCGCGCCAATTCGTCGGCCGTCCCTTCGGGTCCCTTCGGTCCCTTCCCGACGATCACCCGAATGGGCGAGTTCGCCTTCGTGTCCGTGTCGCGTTCGCTCACGTCGCTCCTCGAGGGCAGTGGTGCGTGTGATCGTCTGTTGTGGTCGTCGTGGTGCATCCCGGTTCATCCCGGTCGGCGTGGCGGCGTGGTGTTTGGGGAGCATCGCCTGGCATCGCCGCACGAGTGGCACGAGTGGCACACTAGCATTCGGAGCATTCGGATCTCGCACGAGGAAAACATTGGCCAAGCACGCCGTCTCATCTTCTGCTTGTGAACGCTAACCAGCGAGCGCTGTACGTCGGCTGTCTATTGTTGTCACTGTTGTTGTTTTTCGAGGTTCGTGCTTCGGTGGCGGTCATAACTCTGTTTCCTGCCGTTTTCGCGAGGTTCTGGTGATGGTGTTTTGATAGCTGTCATAGCGGTTTCTGCATGCGGGGGGTGTGCCCCGCCCCCTGGGTCTCCCTCTCTCTCTGTCACACGTCGCCACAGGTGTCAGCCAGGACGCCAGTCAAAGACAGTGTCGCGAACCGATCCGTTTGAAAGGAAAGTAGCAGTGTAATGGACCAGCTGAGGAATTACTACCACGACTGCTACCGCCGCTACCGCGGCGTTTGCTTGCCCTGCCAAGCCTCGCCTGTTTACTGCGGCCACTGCGGCATGGTGAGGACGGACGTGACCTGTCAACGCGTGTCAAGCGTTTTAGAGGTTATGTTGTTTTTTTTTGGTCAATTTCCAAGGCGTCCGTCATTTGTCATTTTGAAACATTTCAAACTGGCAAAAGTTTTTACATGTGACAGAGCGAGAGAGAGAGAGAGATTGCTAGATCAGGGTGTCGTGGCGTACACTGTTAAAAAAACTAATATTTTCGTTACGGACATTTCACAGCCAATAACGTAAATCTGTCATTGACCATAAATATTCCATCATTTGCATTCTACTTGTTTGCTGCTCTCATTTTTTTAAATCTCCATTGCCGTGTAGATTAGCGAGTGATTGATCGTTTTCGGTGATTGTAAATGTTTAACAGTGTACAGTGCCTTGCATTGCGGCGTAGGTGGCTGAGGCCACGCATCGCGCGTTGCTCGTCCGACGCGGTCCGACCGCCGGACAGCGGACCGGGTCCCGTCTTCGGACGAGGACATCCGTCAGAATCAAGTCCCGTGATTAGGGAAAAAATCAACAAAAATGTTATGGTGAGCTTTCAAACTAGCTCCCTAGTAGATAGAAGACTAGCTGATAGGCATGGTGACTGCTGCAAAAGCTTCGTTTAGAAAAGGACATTACTAGCCTGTAGATGCAGACCTTTTCTAACTGCTGTAAATATTTCTCTTTTTTAGGGGAGGGGGGCTTTGTTAGTGTTTTGGTTAACGTCCGACGGTCCTCCCTTTCTGACATTCAACTGTCCTATGCAAATCTTCGATTGCATCAACTCGGATTCCGATTCGCCTGTTTATTTCCGCGTTACATAATCAACTTATTTTTTTTTCCTGCGACGTCAGATTTTATTCCCAGGCGATTAGTCTGCCGATAGAGCACGGCGGCCAGATGCCTGTCCAGTTGCCTCCTCGGGGAATTTTCTCCCGCGGTCACTTAAAATCTGTCGGAATCCGCGAAACCTTTGGCGGGCCTCGCGGTGCAGAGCGCCTTGCGGGTAGGCAACCCGCGAGCTTCTGCGCGTCGCCGCGGCCTACCCCGCATCACCATTACCATTAAGGGCTGGGGGCTCCAGACCGCAAGCCCCGCCAGCCCAGCTGCGTAGGGCCCTCCGCGAAAATCGTTCCCCCCGCCGTGAGTCGCGGGGTATTGCCGCGGGCCCCCTGCGCGTGGAGTATCGCCGGGAGTTTGATTTCTCACCCGGCCAGTCCGGCTCAAGGCGAGCTAGCCGTCAGCGAGTTCGGACACGCGGGCCGGCTGCGCCTGCACTGCACACGGCCGTGCGCACACGTGCGTCCACTCCTCGGGCTTCTAGTGTAGTGGGGCGTCGCGCCAGATTAGAATTGAGACGGGCGCGGATACCCCACGCGGCGTGTCTCTGCGGCGCAGGGTATTGCCGAGACGGCGCTTCGCCGAAAGTAAAGGGACTTCCCTCGTCATGGGCCCCTTTCCTGGGCCCCAATGGTGGCCCCGGAGGCCAGGATGCTGGCGTGGCGCGGTGCTCCGAATGCCGAGCGTCCAGCCCGTCCAGGGCCAAGTCGTTACGCAATGGGCGCGGCCTGCGCTAGGAGGAAGGAAGGAAAAAAAAACGTGTCGTGTATTTTTCGGTTTGTCGTTATTTGGGCTGGGGGCTCTCCTTGCGTCACGCGTGCGTTATGCAAGGAGTACTCTAGGTTGCGGTCGGCACCGTAGACCACCCGACACCTTTCGATACGAAGGGAGAGGGGGGCAGGGCCTTGTACAGCGTCTATTTTCGCGCCTTTCTTTGGGGTGTACAAATATGCTTTGCGTTTTTCCTGCTTTGAGGGATGCACTTGGGTCACAAATCCCATTTAGTTGTTGCGGGTCTGTCCTCGGCCAGTCCCTGTGCTGCTCGGCGCGGTCTTTGTCTAATTGCTTGATTGACCGCTTCACTTGTCTACCCCTTCGAGCAGACACGCAACTGTCTGTCTTGGGACAGGAACGCACTTAAATTACATGGCTCCGAACCGATTCGTTCTATTTTTGTAAACTAACCGAGACGAGCTTTTTTGCCTTTTCACCGCCTCTTATTACCCATCACTCTATATCCTCTCCTCGTTGTTTCTTGAGCATTTCGAACATGTGGACCAGCCACTTAATTCGACTAACCCCAGCGTGCTGGCTCGCGCCGCCGTAGTCCTGCATTCGCTAACCATCGGACGATTAAATGCTGACTGGCTAGTGGACGCCCCCTAGAATGTTTGGTTACGTAAGGTGCGCCGGCCGCGTGCATGCGCGCCCCCTGGCGGTGGAGGCGAGCACTAACGCTGGGCTGGGGCGGGCAGGGCGGGCAGCGACGCCGGATGGCACGAGGTACGGGACGTACGGGATGGCAGGCAGGGTGGTGGCGGTGGTGGAGGCGATGGTGGCGGCGAGGAGTCCTGACGCGACGCTTACGCGACCGACGTGTTGTTGTGTAGGTTGTGGTGGTGGTGGTGGTCGCTGCTGCACATCCGCCGCGCCGCCAGCCGACTCGACGCCTATTTCTTTCTCCCGTCAGACGCGAACGCCATCTTGGCGTCGGCCGCCGCGGACGAGCACCTCATGGACCCCCAGCACCAGCAGAGCGCCGCCAGCGCCGCCAGCGCCGGCGAGGACGACGCTGGAGGGGGGCCGCCGCGGCGTCGCTCCGTCGGCGCGCTGCTCAAGCTCAAGAGCAAGAAGAAGGAGTCGCCGCAGTTGCGGGACAGCGACTCGACGGCCGCCAGTGAGACGTCGCTGGACGTGGTGCCCAAGAAGAAGACGGGCTTCTTGCGCAAGAGCAGCAGCAGCAGCAAGAAGGTGAAGGAGGCCGACAGCCCGGACGGCGCGGCCGTCAAGAAGCCCAGCAAGGCCAAGTCCCTGGTGCGCAAGCTGAGCATGAGCAGGAATCGCAAGAGCAAGGAACCGCCGCCCACGGACCCGGACACCTCCGACGACGACGGCCACACGTCCAACGCCAGCTCCACCACGGCGTTCGAGTCCGCCGTCGAGGGGTACGCGACGCCCGCTGCCACGCCGCCGCCGCCGCCGCTCACCCCGCCCCCCATGGAGGAGGACGAAGACCAATCGGACGGGGGGCCTGGCGGTGCTGGGGGTGGGGGGCCCGGGCCGCGCGCCGCGTCCGTGGCCGAGCCGCCAGTCTCCACCGTCACGCTGCCCGCACTGGAGGCTGTCCCGACGCTCGACGCCGACATGAAGGGTGAGAAGCAGCCGCAGAGGGCCGGCGCGCACGGCGGCGCCGTCAAGAAGACCCCCAAGGGCAAGGCGTCGTCCTCGCAGGGGCTGGTGGACGAGGAGCGCAAGCAGTCGACGCGCGGCCAGCTGCTGTCCATCACCACCCCCGCCCTGCAGAAGCAGCAGAAGCAGCTCAACGGGCAGGCGGCGGCCGGCACCGCGCCCTCCGCCGCGCCCCCCGCCACCCCGACGGGAAGCACGCCCCCCACCACCAGCGGTGCGTCCGCCCTGTCCGCCCCCGCGGATGTGGTTCACGTGGTGGCCGAAGTGGGCGGGCTCACCCCGAACGGCAGCGGCGCGAGCGGCGCCCTCGACAGCACGCAGGATAAGCCCACCAACGGCGCCGCCACTGCCACCATGAAGTCCTCGCCGCCGCCGACGCCGCCGTCGCCGTCCTCCGGGGACCTGATGGCGGACGCCAGGAACAAGCTGTCGCAGAGCCTCGGCGTCCACGACTCGGTAGGGGCACATGTGTTTTGGTGTAGTGACGTCACGGGGCTTATATAAGCCGCGAGTCCGCGAGGTGCCGCGGCCTAGCAGTGGAGTGGAGCGCGGCAGTGAAGCAGCGCGGCGCCTCCACCGAGCCAAGCGATGTGATGTGATGCACGGTGAATCATTTCATTATGTGACTGACACTTTTCTGGCAGTGTCCGCTGCAATCCGGTCGGAACCGCCAGGGCTAGCTTTGCTGGAAAACCCGTTTCCATTCGCCTTCAGTCAAATTTGAACCGCGGCCAAAATGTTTGCGGTTGCCGCGAGGGTTGAGTTAGTGTCACCTCGAGGGCTGTGCCGCGCTGCCGCTCTGCGTAAGCAGATACGCGGGTCCTTGTAGGGCTGTCGCGAGCTGTCTACCCCCTCCCCCTCCCCCTCGGCTCACACGCCAGCCGTCGCCAGGCCGTGGATCAGGTTGTCACTGATTTGAATCGATGGAGCCGGGCAGAGCAAAAGCACAGCAGAGCCAGGTGGGGCCATTGCTGGCGTGATGAATGGAGGTGCTTTGCTCGTTTCGTCCTTTTTTCTCTTTGCCGACTTTATCAGCCGCCTCACTTTCTTTGCCCAAGGACTCTGCCAGAGTCCTCTGGCGGCGGCTCCTCAAAGTTCACGACTTCCATTTTATTAGTGTGCGCGCCTTTCGAACACGGACCTTCCCGTCCGGCCGGTTTGGCACCGCTGCAGTTGCATTTTGCACGAGTGCACCAGTGCACGCTGAGAGCAACGAACGGCGCAAACAGGCGGAGGGGCTGCGCTTGGGCCGCGCGGCGACGTCCCCGCGTCAACAAAGGCGGGCGCCGGCTTGCCAGAACGCCCTTGGTGCGGAGTGCGGCAGTTGCAAGGGTTTGTTTGTGGCGTGCACAGGGCGTTTGGCACGCCAGGGCGTTCCTACCGGCGGCAGGGGGAAGGGGGGGGGGCAGCGGTGGCCTAACGGGTTTAGGGCGGCGCGGGGGTGGTTTCCTGCCGTTCGCTGAGGTCGCCGGGGTGACTCTGCAACGGCCTGAGTGTTTCATCGCGCTGTCTCTCTCGCACTCCCGCGGGACGCCCATGAGTGCGAGAGAGACTGTGCCTGCGGCCGGTGCACGGTTATTCACTTTACCGGCGTGTTTCGGACCGTCATCGCTTGATTTGCTGAGGGGCCCGATGATGGGGGAGTGGTGTAGGCCGGTTGGCCGGGGTGTCAGAGCGAGAGAGAGCGGCGCGTAAGTGTATTCGGTGTCCGGGTACTTTGTCCCGTTCGCCTTGTACAGGTGTGCCGTGCTGCAGTATCGATGCCCGCGGATCGGGTCTGTGCTTCCCACAGAGTTGCTCCTGCGGCGGTGGCGCTCGCACTTCGCAGCTCCGGGGCCCCGGCAGGGAGGCCAGCCCGGCCTTGTTTGTCTTGCCGGCGACGACGGCCTTCCGTGGAAACCGCACTGGAAAATTTGGAAGCCGTCGGCCGGCCGATGGACAAGTGCCGGGCGAGTCGGTGCAGCCCCTCGGGGGTCGTCGCGGTGCTTGCCCTCGGAGTCCGTCAGCTCGCTACTCGCAGCGGAGGCCGTGAGCAACGACAGTGTGCAGGAAAATGTAACTCTTTTTGATGTTTTCAAAAAATTTCTGAGTGGTATCGATAGACGTGGTCGGGATGATTTCCCTAAGGTGGCATGACCGGATAAGCTTCGTCATGCGGCCGCTCTTGCCACTACCTCTTCCATTCCGAGGCCCCTTCGGCCCCTCCCCCTTTCTCCGCGCTATCTGTGTGTGTTTGGCCCGATAAGGGTGCGTCCGGCCCCTACACTGTCTCTCTCGCACCCCTGCGGTCCCACGGGACGCCCCGCGAGTGCGAGAGAGACTCCGCGACGAAAGCACTGGCCGGCCGGACTCCCGCGGCTTTCCCAAGGCTTTCCCACCACCGTCCACCCCTGACCCATTTATTTGTGTTGCCGAAAACAATGACTCCACAGCCATGCGGTCGCGTCACTGGGGCCCCGGGCGCCCCATGCGCTGGAAGGTGATGCTGCGTGCCAGTCGGCCGCCGCACGCCCAGGGATGCTGCACGCCGTCGTGATGGGCGCGGGGGCCAGGGCGGGCAGGCCGGCCACCAGGAGGCGCTCCATCGCCACGGACCTCCAGGTGTACAACGACCAGGTCGGTGTGTTCGGGCCTCTCACACTCCTGAGGCGTGAGGGAGCGAGAGAGACTTCTGTTTTCCGCGTGGTGAGCGTAAGCGTCTCGGCTGGCGGTGACAGCATCCGAGCCTTTCCGTCTTGGAGTGTAGTGTTCCCGGCTGCCTGCGACGTCTGCGACACGCACATGCCTCAAAGTAGCGCACTGTTGCAACAGTGGGGTTTGCGCAGATAACGAGTACCAACTTGCCGATGGTTCCGATGGTAACCCGACGCTGCCAACACGCGAGAGCTGAAGGCGGTTTGGCGCGCTGCCGGTGTGAACGGCCTGGTCCTCGGCCATGTTGGCGGCCCTGCGCTAATGAGACTAGACGGTGACGTCGCCGTCGGCGTGCCGTCGGCGTCCTGGTGGCGGCGCGGCGCGCACTGATAAGCACGGCGATCTACCGTCGTCTCGCCGCGATCGTCCCGACAGTGGTGGCGGTGGCGGCTGCAGGCGATGGCCCGCTCCGCTTAGCTCCGCCGGCCCCGGTTCCCCGGGTCCGCGCGCCGGGCTGCCGGGCCCCGCAACGCCCGGCCTGCAGTCGACGCCGTCCCGTCCTCGTGGTGGGCCGCACCACCGACACGACCACCATCGCCTCCTCGACGTCATGCGGGTCCGTAGCGTGTGTGTGTGTGTGAGCGTGCAGTGCGTGTGTGAGTGTGTTCGTGACGTGCGTCAGCCAGGTCGTACATTTGTGCGAAGGATGTCCGAATGAGAAAAGCTCGGAGTGATGTCGGTCGGGTCCGTGTCATTGTTGGCGTTTTGGCGGCCGAGGCGGACGGACACCGAGGGAAGTCGTGTTGCAAGCCTGACAGGCGTTGTTGGGGCCAGCGCCCGGCCCGGGCCCCGCGTGGCCCCGCGTGGGGCCGTGGGGCGCGGCTGCCCCCGAACGATTTACTCCGCCGATAATCCAATCCACTCTTGCCGCCATGTTGTTTTTCCCGACTGACCCCTGCTCGGCGTGCTCGGCCACGGCGCCCACGGCGACCACGGCAGCGCGGCCGCGGCTTGACAGTGGAGCGGCTTGGCTGGCCCTGCAGTGCGGACGGCCGGGACGGCCCTGATCTTGACGCCATGGAAGGACCCCTTGGCCAGGTCGAGGCTGGCGGGGCTGGTATGCCTGCCTGGCGGGGTTATCGCCCCTCCCGCACCTTTCTCCTTGATTGGGTGCGACGAGGATGGCGGCCAGGTGCGGCCCGCGGCTGGGCCTGCAGACCGATTCAGAAAGTCGTCGCTCTGTCTCTCTCGCACCTATACGGGACGCCCCACGAGTGCGAGAGGGACAGAGCGACGAAAACAACTCTGTCTGCAGGTTGGGCCAGGCTGGGCCCGCGGTGCCGCGATGGGGGCGCCGGCCCCTACGTCTAGTATCAGTGCACCGGGCGGCCGCGCCACACCGCGGCACGCAGAGCGGCACGCCGCCGGCCGGGTTAGCCTTGGCGGGGTTGGCAACGACGAGCTTCGCCTGCAGCGGGGTGTGGCGGCCGTCGCGCGGAGCCCTGTGGTCGCGCCGCGCCATGCGCAGCGGCCTGCAGTGCGCGTCCCTCCGGACGGTGCGCTCCTGCGACCGCATGGGGCTCTTGGAGTGCTGCGCGCCGGTAAGCGGCGGCCTCGCTCTCTAGCCTCGGGCCCAGCCTAGCACAGCCTTGCTTTTGGCGCCAAATTTGAAATGGAGCCCGGGCTGGCGGTGATAGCCGGGCCGGTTCGCGCGGCGCGGCCCGGGAGGCACGTAGCACGGCGACGACAGCGGCCGAAGGGGCCGAAGGTGCCCAAGCCGAAACAGGTGATGCACGAGTGCGTTTAGCCAGCGGACTCGCTACTCGCTGTCCGTGGGGTGCGTGTTCATGAATAATTAATTCGGCCCGGAGAATTATTGTCCAGGATGCTGATTCCAAACAGTGCTTTCGTCGCTCCGTCTCTCTCGCTCACGGGGCGCCCCGTAGGGGTGCGAGAGAGAGACAGGGTTTTGCTGCCATCTCCCTCGCGGCCTTCCCGATCCCGTCTCTGCCGGGCTTCAAGTTTGCAGCGGCGAACGCCAATTGCAGCGACTTGGGGCCCCGCCAGCCCCGCCACGCGTGAAGCTGTCACCTCGGATCGCCGGCTTCTCTCGTTCCCATCACGGCGGGACCAATTTTTTATCCGACGGGTGGAATGTCCAAACCGGTGGAGAAACGACTTTGATTTTTGCATGCCCTGTTAATTTATTTTCTGTTCGTTTTTCCCGGGCGTTTGATTGTTGTTCGCCACGGCGCGCGGGTCTGAATCCGTCCTTGCGCTGTGTCGTGTCGTACCCCGTGGCGGTCCTGACGAACCCTCGTAACTCGGGGCCCCGAGGGGCGGAACCAGTTGGCGAGCCGGTTTGCTGATTTTATTTGGCCGGTTAGGACGATTAGGGGAGCCCAGGGCGTAACTCCTGCAATGGCATTTGTGGCTGCGCGCCGGCGCCCTGTCGCGACTCCCGCCGCGTGAGCTACGGCCTCGGCCGACCGCGGTTCCACGGCGGCACCGCGGTCAGAGTGTTGCCCCAAACCACTCGCTCCTTTTTCTCTTTTGCTTACGGCCACGTCGGCCACGTCGGCCGCCCGGTATCTCGGCCCTTGATCGCAAAATGGATCGAAAGTGTCGTCCGCGCGGCGGTGTGGCCGGCCGGACGCGCGCTGGAATGTGGACAACACGATTTCGCAATCATGAATGGCGATGCACGATGAACGGGCTAATGAATGGATGAGCACGAGAACGGATGGGTGGAGTTATAGGGAATGAAGAAGCAGAGAATGGATGAATGAATGAATGAATGAATGAATGAATGAATGAATGAATGAATGAATGAATGAATGAATGAATGGCCGAACGAGAAATGGCGAAATGACTAAATGGCTGAGCGGAAACTGAAGCTTTGTCCGACTGCAGCCATCTGGTGCATCCTAATGATCGCGGGCCTCGGCCGTCGCGTCACTTCGCGTGTTTTCGTCCCTGGCCCGCTACACCACTGCCTCGCAGTCGGCTCGCCGATGAAGCTGTCGCCACGTTTGTACGGCCGTGTCGAATGTGGCGCTAAACACCGTCTTTACGTACCCAGCGCAAACTGAGCTGATTGAGTGTTTACCTGCGGTTACTCTGCGGCCGGCGGCCGCTCCGGACTAACAAGGCGGTGAGTAGTCATAAGCTATCGGGTGTTCCGCGCGGCCGCCGCGGCCGGTGGGAGAAAACGGTCGAGTGACTCCGAAAGAGAGCGCGCGAGTGGCTGGAGAGAATGGGGATGCTGACGCCGCCGGCCGGCCGACAGATGCTTCCCTGCTGCAGCGCGGCGTGCGCGGCGTACTAGGGCGTACGGCTGCCTGGCGGCCACGGCGCCACGGCCCCTCGGAACGCCTAGGTCAGCACGGTCGGCGAATAAAGCCCTGGGTCGGCGAAACGGCTAGGGCTAGCCGCCGGGCCGGCGGGGCGGTGCGAGGGTGGCGCTGTCCGCAGTGCGTACCAGAGCCCCGGCAGAGCCGCAGCCGTCGGTCCTCCTCCGTGCGACTTGCAACCCCGGCCGCACCATGCTGTGCTTTTGCTACGACTTGATCTGCTCGTGTTTCTCGAAGCTGCACGGCAAGGTAAGGCGGCGCCGGAAACGCCTCGGCCAACCTGCCTTTCGGCTGTGATTGTTTTCAAGTAAACGGTTTGGCTTCGTTTGGTCTCGGCCACGACGTGCCACGACGTGCTTCGCGTGTCGCGGCCGGCCTCGCTCACCTTACGTAACCCGATGCCCCCGCACGCGGTGCGCACGGCGCGCGGCCCGGCGAGCGGCACGGCCCGGGGCACCGCCTCGGTGCCAGGGTCAACGCACCTACTTAAAGCCCCATCGTGCCGTTCAGTTCCTCGCGCGCCTCGCGTTTGGGAGGCCCGAAGTCCCAAATCGGAGGCTCCAGGCTCTCCCACGGCGGCTAGGCGGCTCCAGCGGAGAGGCTGGCCTTCTAGCCTTCCCTTCTGGAAAATTCCAGAGGAGTCGAGGGCACTCCGATCCCGTTCCTCATTCCCGATTCCCGACCCTCTTCTCCAGCCTGCCAACCCGGCCGGACGGGCTGCGCTCGGCTCGGTCCGGCTCGGCTCGGCTCAGGACCCACGGTCACTGCTTATGTAACGCATGGCTGCGGCGGATCCTGGCCAAGCTGTGCTCTCCGGCGCAGCCGCAGTGCTTGCTGGAGCCTCCAGCCCTCCAGACCGGGCCGGGCTGGCCGGGTAGGGGCCTTGACCCTGACCTACGGCACCGGGGTGTCCCACCCAGGGCGGCGCACCCCACCCCCTTCCGACCGGAGCGCGCGTCGCCGCGTTCGAAATTCGCGCCAGGCACGGCCGGCTGCGGCTGTCCCGTCGGTTGCTGGAGGAGTCCGGCGACTGGCGGGACAAGGCGCCGCTGCCGCCGATGGTGGTGGAGCCGTCGCCGTACGACTGTTTCGTAAGCACGCCCTGGCTGCGACCGCTGCGACTGCAATGGCACCAGCACCGCCATTCACTCATTGCTTTATGCTCGTTGTTGCAGGCGCAGATGTCCGGCGAGAAGCGCGAGCACCTGTATAAGATCCTGGTGATCGGTGAGCTGGGCACCGGCAAGACGTCCATCATCAAGCGGTATGTGCACCAGTTCTTCTCGCAGCACTACCGCGCCACCATCGGCGTGGACTTCGCGCTCAAAGTCCTCAACTGGGACCCCGCCACCATCATCCGCCTGCAGTTGTGGGACATAGCAGGTGAGTTTGTCCTCTCTCGACGCACTACTGCCCGTGTCCCTTATTTTGTTTTGACTCGACGTGGTGTGCTTTGCAGGCCAGGAGCGCTTCGGCAACATGACCCGCGTGTACTACAAGGAGGCCGTGGGAGCCTTCATCGTGTTCGACGTGACGCGGGCGTCCACCTTCGACGCCGTGGTCAAGTGGAAGCAGGACCTGGACTCCAAGGTGCAGATGGCGGACGGCTCCCCCATCCCCTGCGTCCTGCTGGCCAACAAGGTCCGCGTCGTCTCTTACAGTTTGTGCCGGCACACTGCGTTGGTGGTGAGCGAGGGGTGCTGACTTGTTCTGTTTTCGTCTTGCAGTGCGACCAGCAGAAGGAGGGCATGGTCAACAACCCCTCCAAGATGGACGAGTACTGCAAGGAGAAGGGCTTCACTGGCTGGTTCGAGACCTCCGCCAAGGAGAACGTCAACATAGAGGAGGCTGCGCGCGCATTGGTATCGAAGGTGAGGCCTGAACCGCCGTGCGGGTAGGCAGCCCATCGGACGAGTCGGATGGGCTGCCTAACTACAAGGGTCTTCGACTCTTGCAGTTGAAAGGCTAGACCAGTACTCTCATCTCTAGCTGCCCAATGTCGATGTGAGGATAACGTTGGCTTTTACTTGCAGATTCTCCTGAACGATAAATTGCTCCATGGAAACGACACGAAAGACCCAACGAAGATAGCGTTAGACAACAACGGCAAGGCTGGCGGGGAGGCGACGAGCGGCAAGTCTTGCGCGTGCTGACGAGACGTGCCCTAAAGCCAAGGGAACTAATCTAAGTCATTTTCAGAGTCATGAAAGTCATCGTTTGATTATGATGTCCCTGATGCATTTTGTGAATTCCTCAATTTGTGTGTCATTTGTCTTTATGTTTGACCTCTCGTCAGTGCAATGTCTTTCTCACATACATGATTAGCTCATAAGAGCACTTTAACTTGAGATTTTATGGTAAATTAGTAACTTTTATTGACAAAACCAAAGCCAGCAATATTAAACTTAACTGTGTTTCGTGGTTGTGCAACCCGGTTTTGCATGATGTGTAGCTTTGTGTATCACAGGATAATAATGTCTTACTTGCCATGTTTGTGTGGCACATTATTATGTCAATTGTGCATTTAAGTAACTAGGTGCTTTATATCTGATTGTTTTTCTCTTGAGTTTTAAAATATCCAGTACGGAAAAATGCATCAAATATTATTTCCGCCCTTTACAGCCCAATCCCGATTTGTTTGATGATCTCATCTTTGATTTTTAAAGAAAATTTTAGCCGTTCACTTTTGATTTCTTTCAAAGCCTGATAGATGCTCTCTGTTACCAGGAATGACAACTTAACCATATTTTATGAATGAATTGAAAATAGATCATAAAATGTTTGGTGTTTCATTGAAATTTTAACAAATCATATTTTTGGACGTTTTTTGAAAGAACCTGCACTGTTATTTATCTCTGGATGTACCTTTTAAGGCTATCTTGAACAACTGCCTACCAAGAAAATTAGAAATAAGACTGTAAAAGATCAACTCATGAAACTTATTGTATGTGTGTAGGCATTTCCTTCCATGCATGTTAGTTGTACATTGTGCCATGAAATTTGTTCTAATGTGCCATCTATTTCCTCAATCATACTATATTGTGGTATTTCCCTGTGATAAGTTATCTTAACTTAGCATTCTTTCACGAAACTTAACCATTATGATTAATGATAGTGGAACCTTGCGTACTGAAGTGATTTTTAGGAGCTGAATTATTGTCTCCGAGCACCAGAATATGTATTGCTCTTCTTTATTCAATCTCCAATAATGTATTATCTATTAATAGACGGTACAAAACTAACAAAATTAATTGTAGGATCATAGGAGCTTTCACATTTTAGATATTGTTTCAGTTTTTAAATTTTTGCTTTAAACCATTTAAATATCAAAGTAAAGTCTATGATCTACTGACAATTACATGGTTCAAAGTGCCTTTTTTTTTGCTAGTTTTATGTCTGATTTTGATCGTGCTGTTTATGTTGCACACTTTGTGCTTTTGAACAAAAGATGCCATTAAGTGTACATAGTATCTTCATTTAAACACTTTATGTACATTACTGAACAATTTTATTTAAGCTTTGTAGAATTAAATGTTTGTCAATCTGGAGTATTATTTTTGAACTCTATTCTGTTATAATGATGTTTGAAAATTATCAACCATTCAACATGAAGGTTTTTTATTTAAATAGGTGGGACGTTTGCCGCCAAATATATTCCAGATACATCCCACTTAGTTTTAAAGGATAATTTCTATATTGTGATTTCCTGATGCTACTGTGGTCATAAGTTGTATCATACTTCTTCAAAATAAATGTTTTTATAGTTATTCAACAACTTCTTTAATTGCCACTTTGTCACATAGAATTTGACATGAAAGAAAGAACGTATGTTTGCAATACTTGTACTTCAGAGGACGACTGCAGTGTCCCGGCTTCCCGGCTTACACATGTACATATCACACAATAATAGAGATCATAATAATGCCGGCGATTCAGAGAAGCAAAAATAAATAATCAGCAGAAGGCGTCACAGATAAGTGCTGGCGGGTCCGCTAAGGGTGTCTCTGGCGAGCCAAGACACGGCCCGGTGGCCGAGGTCTTCCTGGATCCGGGCCCGTCCAAGTCCGCCGGCGTCCTGAGCGTGACGGCGCTCGCGGTGCCCATCTGAGCTCGTTGGCTGTGAGACGCGCGGGAGCTCTCCGTATCTGGACAGTTCCAAATCTGAAGTCAGCGTCGCAAGATAAGAGAGTCAGGAATTCCCTTTCTAAACGCGTTGATGGCAGAAATAAAATGGAGCAACGCGTATCCTTGCCGAGATTCGAACCCGCGGACTGCCTACGCGACTCACCCGCGGACTGCCTGCGCGGGCTGAGCCACTTGTGCGTGAGCACGGGGCCGCAGCACGCCGCGGTGAGGCGGCGGCCGAGTCGCGCCAGCACCTGCCGGTACTTGGGGATGGTGAGGGTGTACAGCACCGGGTTGATGGCCGAGTTGATGGGCACCAGGAACACCACGACCCACGCGTACAGCTCGGCTGCAACAACCACACGTCATCCCCATGGCCTCCTGCTTTTCCCAGTGGCCACCCCATTCGGCACCCCCCCACGCACCGGAAATGTGGACACCCGTCAGCGCGAGGACCTTCATGATGGCGATGGGCAGCCAGCAGCACGCGTCCGTCAGCACGATGAAGAAGAAGCGCACGGCCACGTCCACGTCGCCCACGGCCAGCGGGGTGGCGCGCCGCGTGCGCACGATGCTCAAGAACATGCCCAAGTACAGCAGCGCCACCAGCAGCAGGCTGGAAGAGAGCGGTCATGTCACGTTAGAGCTCCCAGGGGAAGACCCTTCCGTTTCACTGTGAGTTTCATGAGGGGCGCCTGTGCGACTGGCAACCGACAGCCCCCGAGAACAAAAATTATGTGTTGGGTATGTCTTGATTGCCATACCCTACAGGGCGACGAGCACAAGTGCCGCCGTCCCCGCATGCCATAAGAGACAAACACCCTTTTATTGAGGAGTGGTGCGCGCGGGGAGTAGTCAAAACGGTGAACGACACCGCCACCGCGAGACCTTTTTCGAAAGCAAGTCTAGCACTCGCGTTACCTCGGCGAGCCCGGGGTCATCCGGCAGTGGGTGGAGGCCCAGCCCCCGGACCACCCAGTAGCCCGTCCCCGCACTCCCGGCCCGCGAGACGCGCTGCGCGGTTCAAAAAGACCACCGAACGCCCTCGGCGAGGCCGCCGCGACACCTAGCGGCGGCGCGCCGAAGCTCGCGCGGCGCGCGGGAGCGGCGGGAAAGCGGCGCCCGTTCAACTTGCCTGACGCCGTTGACGCAGAGGAAGATGAAGGCGGAGTACTGCCAGCCCACCAGGAACGGGTCGTCCACGTGCAGCGGGAAGCACATGCCGTTGGTGCCGTAGAAGCGTGTGCTGGTGCGCCAGTGCACGATCACTGCAAAAAAACCGCAGGGAGTAACACGTCAATGAGGTTGGCGCTCGCTGGGGGTTCTCGGGGTTTTCGGGGTTCTCACCGGGCAGCACTGCGAGGATGAGGCCCGAAACCCAAATGGCAGCCACCGACTTGGCCGAGGACCCGAACGACATGAGGTTCCGGCCGAGCGGGTCCGCGATGAGGAGGAAGCGGTCCAGCGACATGAACACCAACGTCATCACCGACACCTGGGCTGGACACACGTTTTCTCCAGACGCTCGCGCATTCGCAGGAACGGATGAATTTCATTCTTTGTCTCAGACAGTCGGTAAATGAAACTTTTTTCGTTTGTCAATTGGGCTGCCTACCTCGCGGGCGCGAACCTGCGGCACCCCGCTGGGTAGGCCACCCAATTCACACAGACGATAACCCCGTGACCTTGCACTTGGGAGGCTGGCCCGCAATCGCGTGCCACTCGGTGTACTGTACCTCTGAGGAAAGCATGGACATGACCCCGGCTATGGTGCACACCCACGACGTCATCCAGGAGTGGGCCCAGCCGTTGTACTGGCCTCGCATCACCTCGTCGGCGCTGGCGATCACCAGCAGGTACACCCCCATCAGCAGGTCGGCCGCTGCGCCAGTTTCGAAAATTGAAGAGTTGGCCCCAAAGTGAGGCGATTTAAAATACCCGACGGGTTTTGAGCTCCAGAGTCGCTAAATGGGACTCGAACCGCACGTGTGGCCCCACCAATGAACTGCTCTCCGAATGGGGAATCCATTGGTGGGGTCACACGTTCGGTTCGAGTCCCGTTAAGCGACTCTGGAGCTCTGCACGCGTCCGGAGGTTTGCCCTACCGGCCAGGCTGCGGATGACGAGGCTGAGCACGCGGTTGTCGTCGTTGAGGGCCGCTCTGCCCGACATGACGAGCACGTTGGCGCCCAGCGTGAAGCCCGCCACCAGCCACACCGTCAGCCGCAGCGGCAGCGCGTGCAGCAGGTGCTCCATGGACGACACGCCTTGCAAACATTTTTACTTTCAAAAATTACAAATGTTTCAAAAAAAAATTATGAAAATTGAAAAACCGGCTTACCGTCGTTGTTCGGCTTGCATCGCGGCACGTGCGGCACGAAGGAGCAGTAATAGTAAAATTTGAAATACCTGCCACGGAGGAGGAGGCGGGAGTTAGTGGGGCCTACACCTCGTCTTGCCACGCGGACCGTCAATCAATGCCAGTGTACTCACACGTTGGACAACTTGGGCAGCACGGAGAACATACCGGTGTCTATGTCGTCAATGTCTATGTCCTCCAGCCCTCTGAAAAAAAAAGTCCGTTTGATTCGTTGGCAGCCTAAAACACTGTCACCTTATTAATTTTCAATACGCAGGTACTTCTTACAGAGATGTGAGGTTGTGTAGTCGGAAGAAAAGGTGTCCTGGGATGAGCACGGGGTTTCCGCCTAGATCTCTGCGACGGCACGGTGTTTGTTCAGTTCGTAACTTGTAATTTAAAAAAAAAATTCTTAGCAGTTTGAGGCAGTTACTTACAGTTTCGTGAGTAACACAAGAGAGTCGAAGATATGGTCGGGTAGAGATCTGAGTTTGTTGTGCGCCAGACGCCTGGAAACAGGAAACAAAACGTTACGTTGTGAAGAGAATAGTAGCCTTTTAGCCAATGGCAGCCAGCTCACAGTTCTTTCAGCAACGTGAGCTTCACGAAGGCGTTGGCGTGAATGCTCGAGATGGCGTTGTTGTCGAGTTCACTGGAAGAAAAGGGCATTAAAATGAACAGCACGACATGTTTTAGTGTGCGCGTCAGAGCAAAATGTATCGGGGGCTCGTAGTGGGAGGAAATACTTACAGAAGCGTCAACTTACTCAGCCTAGCAAAAGTCATTTCGTCAATTCGCGTCACCTTGTTGCGAGTCATGTTGCTGCAAAATTAAAAGAGCGCATCGTCAGCCACCAGGCCGGCCCCTCGCAAGACGCTTAACTGAAGGTGCTTACAGCTCGCGGAGCGATGCCATGGGGGGGAATTCCCGGCGCAGAAGCTGCAGGTTGTTGCTCGTGATACTCCTGCGCAAGGGCGGATCAAAATAAAAACAAATCGAGTGCTTCTTCAGCTTTTCCACACCTTCCAGGCACTCACAGCCACTCCAGCGATCCCAGCGCCTCCAGCCGCTCCAGCGGCCACGCGCCGTCCTCCAGCAGGTTGTTGTCCAGGAACATCCACTGCAGCCTGGCCAGGTCCTGGAGCTCGCCCGGCGCCGCGTCCCAACGCCGCAGCCGGTTGTTCATCAGCAGCCAGGATCATATGAAAGAGGTGAGAACAGTGCATGAACCCGACATGACTTAAAAAAAAGAGTCGCGACAAAATTGACTGGGTTCTTCGGTTCTTACAGCTTGAGGAGGCTCCTCTTCCCGGCAAAGGTGCCCGCGGGGATGGTGGACAGCCTGTTTCCGCCCAGGTGGCTGCAAGAGAAACGTCGGTGGGGAAACAGTGTCGAGTCAAACGGCCAGCAGATCACCTCCGCATCAGTCAGTACTCACAGCAGCTGCAGGTGCGAGTAGTTGGCGAACGAGTCCTTGTCCACGGCGTCGATCGAGTTGTTGAGGAGGACCCTGGGCCGGGGGGAACCGAGTCGTAGCAAACAGTCAGTCGCGCATCACCGTCGTTGCTCTGTCTCTCTCGCACCGACGGGGCGTGCTAGGCAGTCCTCCACGGGTGCGAGAGAGACAGGGTGTGACTCACAGTTTGGTGAGGTTCCCCTGCACGGCGGCGGGCGCGGACTGCAGGCCTTCCCCGCGGCAGTTGAGCCTCGTCTCGTCGCAGCGACACCGCGGCGGGAACCTGGAGAGGGCTACCGACCGGCATGCCGCCAAAAAACAAAAAAAGGCGCCAAGTCAGAGGCCCGCACATACAGGGGGACCGAGTGGCAAAATCGCCGACGCGTTCACTATCACTGACAGGGTCGCGCGATATAAAAGCGATTTTTATAGCGTGGCGGCGTTTGTTCTGCTCACCGCACACTCTGCGCGCCGACGGCGTCCTCGGGGAGGTGAGAGCGCCGAGCACCGTGTGCAGCACGCCGTCGCTGCCAGACCAGTCGGCTGAAAAAAAAAACTTTTAGAAAAATGAAGGCGAGTTGCCTGTGAGGATTTGAACCCGCGACACTGACCACAGCCGACGCTGTCCTCGTCCTCGCCGCCGGGGCAGTCGATGTGGCCGTTGCACCAGGAGCGCTGGGGGATGCAGGTGGCCGCCGAGGAGCACGGCATGGCCCCGGGGCCGCACGGGCCTGCCAACCACACTCGCATTTACTCAAAACAATAACAAGTTTCGCGAGTCCCTTGTTCTCTGCCTATCTCTTACCCGATTGCGATAGGTGGAGGCCGATGAGCAGTAGGGAGCCGACCAGGAGCAGCACGCCGAGGGTGCCCGCCGCGACGTGCAGCCACCGCATGCTCTGTCTTCGGGGCAGAAACATTAATTCGCCGAATGGGTTCGTGCTCTTGGAAGGGAGGTAACCAACTCACCAGTGCGGCCGAGGACACGCGGCAGGGACGGAGGATGGCGCTACCCTCAGCGCCTCGCTCAGCGCAGCGGGGGCCGCGGCGCCGACTCGCCGTCCTGGGGGCGCGGGGGTGGCGACGGCGGGGACGACGGGGGCCTCGGCGCCGCGCGGTTCCCCATCATCGAGATGAGAGCCCCCTTGACGTCAGCCCGTCCGCGTCAGCCTGCAAGCGCGCCGCCGACTTGCCATTCACGAGCCGTGGAAACGCGCCGCCCTTCCCACGTGTGCCAGCGACGCCCGGCGATCGCGCCGATGAAAGAGGCCCTGATTGGCCCAAATTGCGGCCCGGGTGACGTCACTCACTGGAAAGGGAATTGGAGGCCCCGAAGCGGGCGCGCCGCAAAGTGAAATGGTGTTTTAACTGGAAAGTGTGGTCAGCGCGTCGCGTCCTCTCCGCCACCCTCCCCGTCGGCCGCCTCGGCACTGTACGCGTGACGCGGTGCGCCGCCATGGCGCCGCCAAGGCCAAGGCGGCTCTGAATAATGACAGCTGCCACCGCGCCGTCGTCTCGCCCCGTCTCCCTTCGAGCCGACGCGATGATGTACGCGCGGACGCAGACTCTCTCTTTCTCCGAAGGGTTCTTCCCGCCGCGGGAAATCTGCGTTGGACTTCCCTATTGACCCTACGGTTCGGTCGTGTGGCCAAACTCAGTCGAGTGAACAATCAGCGATCACGAACCCCAACAACGACGGCACGCACTCGGTGGTGGCTCACAAGAACAGCCGTGGGACTTCCCTGAGGCGCGACTCACCCTGCTGCGTCGCGCGCCCTGCTTCCGTACCTTCCCGGCCGTGCCAGTGTAGGACCAGGACCAGGCCGCCACTGGTGCGCTTGACGCTGTGCACTGCCGTGCGGCGTGTCTGTCGGACTGACTGCCGACGGGGCGCCGCCTAGCTGCGTCGCCGTCCAGCTCCAGGGGTGTGGCGCCCCCACTCCGCCCCGCCACGGCCCCGCCATGGCCCCACCCGCCCCAACGGGCGGTGCAAGTACAATCTGGTCTCATCTCGAACCACCGCGTGACTAGGGGTCCGGCTGATATTTGGTTGTTTAATTGAGTGATGAACATCATGTCGTGTGACTGTTGAGCTCAAATTCTCACTCAACTGGTGCAGTGGCAGTTGTTTCCACCCGGCTGTCCGTCCAGTGTGCCAGCTTTCAAATATCTGGAACTTCGGCTCAAACTGGCCACGCGAGTCTGAGTGGTAGTGTGGTGATGGCGCCTGCCGAGTCGAGCGTAGGCAATGCGCTCGACTCGGATGCAGTGCGTGGTGCGTTGGGTGGCCCAAGGGGTGAGTAGGGCTCTAGTTACCGTGGCCCTCGCGGCCCAGGCCCAGCGGGAAGCGCTTACAGTGAGTGCGCTACGCAGTCCAGCTGTCAGTGAAGCGGGCGCGTGCCCGTGGCCGCACCTTCTGGATCAGCCGATGATCAGCCTCTGCGTGCCGAGCGCAAATCCCACCGCTCCAAAACACGCGCCACTGGCCCATTGGCGGTGGGCGTGAGTCCCCGTCGACTGATTCCGAGAGTCGCTTTCGTCGCTCTCTCTCTCTCTCT
Source organism: Thrips palmi (assembly GCF_012932325.1). Lineage (NCBI taxonomy): Eukaryota > Metazoa > Arthropoda > Insecta > Thysanoptera > Thripidae > Thrips > Thrips palmi. Next base: position 7,262,511 of record NW_023144634.1, read on the forward strand.
CTCTCTCGCACCTATACGGAACGCCCCATGAGTGCGAGAGAGACGGAGCGATGAAAATGACTCTCGGAATCAGTCTGCAGTCCGGTAATTGAGCTTCCCATTCAGGGCTGGGGCACGTGCGTGGCACCGGGGCACCAGCTAGAGCAGACTAGACCGGCCTAGACCTACCAAGCCGACCAAGACCACCTTAGGCCGACAGTGGGCTCAACATAAAAAGTCGGTGCCTGATTTTGATCGAGGCCCTCATTTAAAAGTGTGTGCGGTATGCAGCATTTTTGACATTTCAAGGATGGAGAGATGTACATACATGTTGACTCATGGACGCTCTATGTGGCAGCCATTAGTTTATTTTTCAACAAAATACACTGTGCTTACAGTATTATACAAGCAATGCTCCTCTGCAATAATAAAAAATATTAGTCAATTCAGTATGAGGGTAAAAAATAAACACTGAAATGGAATAATGAACTGGAAGTAAAAAATAAATATCTTGGTGGGCAAAAGTTCACATATGGTAATTTCACAAGAATAGCAGGAGCAAGAATATATCACAAATAAATCTAGTTCATTTCAGACCTAGAACAGCTTTTCAATAAAGACAACCAATGAAACTGTCAGAGGGAATAAAACCGAAAATATAGAGCACGCGACAATCAACCACTTAACCAACAAACTTAAAGAGGTCTTACTGGTAATGTTTAGCTAAGGAAAATAGTTACAAGTTACTTGAATCAGCGACCCCCACATACTAAAATCACATTAAGAAACAAATTATCACATTTTACAAGCCATGCTGAAGATTGCCTGAAAACTCTAAGTTACCCTTATGACAAAAAGTAGTAACAGAGCAAATTAGGTCTTACAAGTGTCATTAGGTGACAAAGGTACAACAATGCTTGACAAAAAGTTAACTTTCCCCCACAAACTATGCATGCGTCAGGTGTCATTAAAAGAACAAACCACTTACAAATTAAAATATAGATACACATATGGTTGAGTTCCCAGATAAAACAGCAAATGAAATACTAAATTGAATAAATAAGATACACTATTTTAAAACTATCAGCCTACATGAAGTAGACATGCTTATGTCTAATATTGCAGCCAAAAAGACCCCGTTTCAAATTAATAATCAATCAACAACCAACAGCTGTATTACAGGACCCTTGCCCCCCCCTCACTAAGTCCATGTAAACACAAGGAAAAGGATCAAGGCAATAAAAGTTATTAAATATTGAAATTGGAAATTTCTACAGCCAAAACAAAATGACAATACCTTTGATGTCATTCAACCTGGGTTAAAAATGATCAGAAGAATGGTTACCAACAAAGTCTGAGCAAAGAGAAATAAAAAAAAGATTTGCAGTTAATTGCAAAGTTTCACAAATTCATCAGTCACAAAAAACAATACAAGTTTTAAAAGAATGGAAAAACATCAAAATGTTATCAAGGATTGGGTGTTGTTACTACAACTAACTCGGTTGGCCCTTCAGGAACAGGTGATGATACAATTGGAGCAGTGATGGCAGGTGGTGGAGGAGCGTCACTTTTGAGGTGTTGAACTAGCTTGCGAACTCCAACCATCCATGAACTGCACATAGCTGGGTGATCAACCATTAATCCAACATGAATATGATCAGCATGATCTACATTGCCCATTTTCAGCTCTGAAATTTAAACAAAATAAAAAACATAAAGCACATTTAAATAAATCTAATATTTGTACAGAGTATACAAATTAACTGAAAAGCATTTACCATGAGAGAGCTCCAGTAGCCTTCGATGAACTGAAGAGTTGAGTTTGTCTTCCTCCCACATCTTTTGCATGACAGCAATTCGTTTTTTAATTTCTGTCCTCTGCAAACAGCAAGAAAAAAATAACAACAATCTGAGATTGCACACTTCATTTAAGGGCTGTGAGGCAAATTATTAACTTACCTCTGTTGCTGACAGGCTATAGCTGCGATTGACAACTTCCTCAAGGTTTGATCTGACTGTGGATAGTGTTTCTGTTTTGTCAGGCCCTGGTTCGTTAGTAGCGCTGCTTGATTCACTTGAAGTGCGACTTCGATTTCCACTAAAAGGACCTTGAAGGATGGTTGGTGGAACTGCAGTTGTCACTGTAGAAGGTGGAAGAGTGGGGTTCATTCCACCGGATGGAGGAGAGGTTCCTGATTGCGATGCCAAAGGGTATGCAACCCTTTTATTCAGCAGGTTTGCCCTTTTAGGCCCAGTGGCAGGATTCAAGGCATCGTAGGAGAAGTTTGGTGGGTCGTTCCATCCTGGGTCAGGTATAGAGCCTAAGAAAAAAGAAGAAAAGTAAGTCAACCACTTGCATTTTATAAAGTTGTAAAAAAAATAAAAAATAAAATTGGCTTAAAGCATATCTAACAAGTAACAAAATTTATATCACCAATAGAGGTGCACAGGGGGGCAAATGCAGTGTCAACAAGATGACAGAAACCTTTGTTTACATTTGCAGACAGGGCCATATTTAGCTTCACATGGGCTCATGACAGGGGGAAACGGGTGGAACTGTGCCGTGACACTCTGAGCGAGCGTACAGTGAGGAGCACATGGGTGACACACCCGCGATACGCGATATGCGGCAGATAAGGCCTGAGGAAAAAACATTTGTTTTGCCTCTTGAGGTCTCATCTAACCCCACCTACATAATAAAACTCAGCTGGCCCACTTTCAAGACAGTAAAGGTAGCTGGGCAGCCAGTGAAAAGAAAAGGCCATGTCGTTTAACGAGGATTTGTCGCGTCGAATGCATCATTCAAAGCAGTTTTAACACATGTTTTACCTTTTCTTTGTACCACCTCAGCAGCAGCAGACTGCTCCATTGCAGCACGGGGAAACAAAGCAACAGAGCGCGCCAAATGTGCTGTCGCCTTTAAATAAGTGTCGCGGCTCTCGGCGCCACTATTGGTATTAATGCTGCAAGTTTGCTGGACAGAAAACAGCGTTCTTTTGCTTTAAAATGACGAAATGTAGACACTTCCCATATGCTCTCTGCTTCTGCGTTATTTTTTTACGTCTCGTTCACCTGCGAATAATGCTCCGCCTTCCATTACTCGTGGTGCGCTATGCGCCCGACGTCAGACGAAAAACGTGCCCTGAGAGGTTAAGTTTGTTTTCGTCAACTTGAGGAGATGGGTCAACAGGGAAAATCAAATAAGATGGCAAACGGAAAACTTAAAAGAGGAACCGAAAAGAAACCTAAAAAGAAAGTGAAGCCTTGGTCTGGTAAAAAGAAAACTGACTCAGAAAAAGCTGTCATAGCAAAACTTCGCAGTAAATACAACCAGGTATGACTTCCACTTCATCCCCTTATACTTCAAACCTTATTTGATGAAAGAGAACTCATGTAAGCATTATTTCTGTCTTTAATTTTCAGATCGATCCTAAGAAAATTAAGTACTTCAAAGACTTTCCATTATCGGATGAGACCCAACGAGGCCTCAAAGAACATGGGTTTGTTGAGCCGACAGAAATTCAAAGAGAGAGCATTGGACTGAGTTTGAAAGGTCAAGACATTTTAGGCGCTGCCAAAACTGGGAGTGGAAAAACTTTGGCATTCTTGGTTCCGGTAAGAATAATTCCCATGCTCCTTTACTCGTTATCAGTCGATCAAAGCCTACCCATAGTTTTACTTATTCTTTACACATCAGATTTTAGAGATTTTGCACGGTAAACAATGGACTCGTTTGGATGGCTTAGGAGCATTAATCATCACCCCAACTCGTGAATTAGCCTATCAGATATTTGAAGCACTTCGGAAAGTTGGTGCTCACCATGATTTCTCAGCTGGACTCATCATAGGTAGTATGCGTGTCCCTATGTATCTTTCAAATACAGTTTTATTCTTTTGCAGCTATTCCATTTTTGATTGTGTTAGTAACTCCCATGGTTTTTCTCTTGCAGGAGGAAAAGACCTTAAAATGGAGAGGTCTCGCATGGATCAACTCAATATAATTATCTGTACCCCAGGGCGCTTATTACAGCACATGGACGAAAACCCATTGTTCGATTGTTTCAATTTACAGGTGGGAAATATTTTTTTACTTGTATGTTATCTTTATTGTCTGTTTCTTTTTAAAAATGTGGTATTGTTCGTTGCCTCAACCATTCTTAGGTTCTAGTTTTAGATGAAGCGGATCGTATTCTTGATCTTGGTTTCAAACAAGCAATGAATAGCATAATTCAAAATCTACCCACTGAAAGACAAACGCTTCTATTTTCTGCGACCCAAACTAAGTATGCATTGAATCTGTTATTAGAAAATTCTCTTTACAAGAATTCTATGTCTAATGAGACCTCTCCCTGCTTTCAGACGTGTTGAAGATTTAGCTAGGCTCAGTTTGAAAGATCCAATGTATGTTTCTGTTCATGAACATGCTGCTCACAGCACTCCTGAATCACTTGCTCAAAGTTACCTCGTTTGTGAGCTTGAGGATAAAATTTCAGTCTTGTTTTCTTTTCTCAAAAGCCATACAAAGCATAAAGTGATTGTCTTCTTGTCAAGTTGTAAACAGGTAAACCCACAAAGTACAAATGCCATAAAGTCTCTTATGGTTACAAGGCTCTGACTGTCATTATTTTACAGGTAAAATATATGTATGAAATTTTCGAGCTGCTGAGACCAGGAATACCATTACTAGCTCTTTATGGTACATTGAATCAAATGAGGAGAATGGCGATCTATGAAGAGTTTTGCCGCAAAGCCAAGGTGGTGTTGTTTGCGACTGATATTGCATCCCGTGGTCTTGGTAAGTAATCATCCAAACAGTATTTTTAAACAGGCCTGGTTTTTAATTTACTTATATAATACATAATTTCCTCTTTAGATTTCCCTGCTGTGAATTGGGTTGTGCAATTGGACTGTCCAGAAAATGCAGACACATATATCCATAGAGCAGGTCGAACAGCCAGATTACAGGAATCTGGAGAGAGCCTATTGTTTCTCTTGCCTTCAGAAAAAGAACCCATGCTAAAAAGGCTAGAGGACCACAAAATTCCTATCAAAGAAATACAGTAAGCGTCTTTTTGATTATTCATCATAAACATGTTATTTAAATCTAACATTGATGTGGCCTTTCTTTTCAAGTGTAAATCCTGAGAAGTTGACAAATCCAGGTCCAAAAATTGAGTCATTTCTTGCTAAATCTCCAGAGCTGAAAGAGAGTGCCCAAAGGGCTTTTGTTGCGTATGTTAAATCAGTTTTTCTCATGAAAGATAAGGACGTTTTTAACATTGAGGCTCTTGATACTGATGCTTATGCGAGGTATAGTCTTACCATAAAGCTTGAAATATTCAGAAAATTTTGTGTATCTTATCTTTAAACATCTCATAATTCTTGCTTTTGTCCTTTTTATGTCTTACCTGAAAAGATCCCTTGGCTGGCCATTCCTCCAAGAATAAGATTCTTGCAGAGAAAAAAGCAACGAGAAGATATGCAAAGAAATTTGAAAAATGAGAAGATCCTTTCCAAAGCCGGAAAGGAAAGTTTGACACAGTCTCCTAAGAAAAATATCAGCCCCAAAAAGAGTGTAGGCAAAGACACTGATGAACCTGACTCTGATAAAGAATCAGAGGATGATGATACTGATGAGGAATCAGAAGATGTTACTGATGTGGAATCAGAAGATAATACTGATGGGGTTGAACAGAAGGTTAAGCCTGAAACTAAGCAGGAGCAAAAGAAAATTTTAAAAGGGTTTAATTTTGAATCTGGTCAGTATCATACTAAGCATTTTTGGTGATATGAAATAAATGTTTTTTATGGTGTTGTATATTATTGATTGCAATGAAATTTATTTCAGATGACAGTGATGATGAAGATGTCTTGAAATTGAAACGTCACAACCATGAGTTGGCTGCTGAAATAGCTCCCCTCACAGAAGAAGAATTGAAAAAGCCTAAAGGCAAAAATAAAACTCAACCCCTAACTAAACCTGCAGTTGCAAAGAAATTCTTGAGAAAAAAAATTCAACTTAACAAAAAAGTGGAGTTTGATGAAGAAGGCAGGGTAAGGAACTTTTACACGGCTGTTATTTTGCTAACATATTGAATCGTGAATGATAGAGAGTAATATTTGTGTGCCTGTTGTTGTGTGTCTGATGAAGGTTGTATTGGATCCTAAAAGTCAGAAGGTGTCAGCTCTTGCCCAGGAGTATGATGCTGAAGATGTTGGAGGTATTGACATTGAAAAGGCAAAGGCAGTCATGAGGGAGGAAGATCTCATTGACAAACAAAACTTCAAAGCTAAAATTCGGGCAAAACATAGGTAACAACAGATCATGTAAACATGTTCAGTTTTTGTCATGTGTGTTGCTCCTATTAAATATCATTTTATTTCTAGGGAGGAGAAAAATAAGGCTAAGTTCAAAAAGCAGGATGAGGAGGTGCATGATGACTTCAGTAGTGATGAAAGTAGTGGTCCAGACCTATCATGGCTTCCCGATCCCGATAGTATTTATGGGCCAAAGAAGAGTGATGATGAGGATGAGGAATTTTACAGTGGCGGTTCTAGCCACAAACAACACCGCAAAAAGAAAAATTCATTTAGTTCAAGGGAGGATGATGCAAGTGAAAGTGACGAGAGCAGCCCTCCTCCTCCCCCTCAGTAAGTACATTTATGGTTTGTCCAATAATTTGTGCATCTTATTAAAATTGCCTTCTGTATGGGATTGTTATATTTTACAGGTCCAAGCGCAAATTAAAGAAACAAGGAGGTAAAGAAGGCAAGAAGGTTCGGCACAACAAAGAAGAATCGTATGCTACATTGGACACTGGGTTATCTCTCCAAGAAGATGAGGAGCTTGCTTTGAAATTCCTAAGGGCTGGTCGCTCATAAATTTATGTTGATATTTGTTATGAATTTTAAGTTAGTGAATAAATCATATTGTATGGATTAATAACATGCATTGAAATTAGTATCAATGTATTCTTTGGAGGGGGTGCACTCACCCCTCTGTCAGTAGTTTCTTTAAAAAAATGGAACCGGATGCATAACATCTTTCTGACAAGTGGGATTACACCATGGAAGTAAACTTAAGCCCACAAAAAATTACTTCACAATTCTACAAGTGAATTACTATCACTGAGGGCAAGAACAAACTAGTTTCAGTAATTTAACAACAACACTCCTTGTTTGCATCAAGTACCAAAGACTGTCATACAATTTAACTAAAGCAGGGTAATGATAAAGGAAAACAGATTTTTAAGCAACCATACTTTTATTACACAAAGCTGTACAAATCGAGGATGGCTGCAAAGCCTGCATCTAAATTATGAGTTGGAGTTGGGTCCTCGCCTCCTGCCGAAACCGGGAACGACGTTAACGAAGCGGCGGTTGTACTGGATACGCCTCTTGGCACGGCCAGTCCTCTTCTTTTTCTTCTCCTGCTTCTCAACCTTGGGGGTCTGTCCCTTGACCTTACCGGCACGAGCCAGAGAACCGTGGACCTTACCTAGGGGCAGGAGAAAAGCAGAATTAGATCAAGGGTAAGAGACAATAAATGGGAAGGAAGATGTTCTCGATTGGGTCCAAGGAAACACAAAAAGGCATTTCAAAGAAGGTGTAGAGCGTATGAAACACATGTAATGAATAAGGGAAACATAAAAGTTACCACAAAATGACTTGGTACTTCAGTTTGTTTTTTTTTAAGTTAAATTTAGTAAAACCTTAAGAAATAAAATTACTGAGTACAATAACTAAAGTAACCGGTGAAAAAGGTTGGCACTCTGGTTGTACAGCTGAAACTCAATTCAGTACTATACTGTAATTGAAGATCACTTGAAAACTGTTATCATACAAGCTAAGAAAGGTTTGAGGATTGTGAGAGTATTTAAAAAAGCACTACAGCAGAGGATTAGATTAAGTCTTGAATAATGTAGAAAAATCACACAAAAGAAAACTATGTGCATATAACTTGTGACTTATGCCCCGATGATATAAGAATCAATGGTGCACTGTTACTGTCAAATGAGAAACTTACCTCCGAGCAGGGGAATAGTGACATCAATGCTCACTGATGCAAGACCATCAACAGACAGATCGTCAGTCAAGGGAGCGCCCTCGCTGTACAGGCAGAGCAGTTCCTTGGGAACATCCTCCAACCGGGAGATTTGTTCCTGAAAAGTAAGATACAAATGCCATTCATTAACATATTCAAATGTGCACTGGAAGACAGTAATCGTGCAAATGCTATGAGAAACATTGAATCATACAAAGACTTAGATTTCTAACCTTGATCTGAGAAATGGTCTCGGAGCCGGAACACTCCAAGACATGATTGGACTGGGCACGAACGTGAAGCTGCATTTTGTTGTTTGTCTGCAACACACAAAAATAGCACTGTTAAAGAAAAGGTAACAGGAATTTCATGAGTCTTGAATGTACTGATGAGGTGAGTGCAAATGGAGTGACATGGGAATTGCTTGACAATGGCAACATAACCCTACTAACAACCAGTATGTTAAACAGGTGCAAACTATCATTCCAATGTGATTTAAGGAGAGACGACCCTAAACGGAGTTGTGGAGGACTGACAGCTTTTAAAACCGGTGAAGAATGGATTTGAAAGATAAGAAATTGCAAAAGTACGGAAACGTGAAGGGGCCTGAGGCACACGCCGGACGAAACACAACAAGGCAGATCGGCACTAAGGGGGCCACAAGTTTCTCAATTTGAGTCACGCCACTACTATACAACTAAGTTCAGCGATTTTAAACACCAATGTCGGACGATACGGGTGAAACATAATCAAAATTTACAAATTTCGCACCTCACTCCCAAACACACCACAGATCCACGCTGCAAGGAAAGGCGGAAACGGATTCCAGAACCCAGGATCTGTTGCCGACCTGCGATTCGTTGGCTGGGGGATAGTGTTGCATGCGGCCAAGGTTACAAGAAAAGGAGGCCCGCTTATTTATTTGAAAAGCACAATCTGGATACATCCTTTTGTAGTAAAATTTTCAATTTCATTTCTTTATGAGGAAAAAGTTAAGACTTGACCATTTTTTTCCTCTCGGAAACAGAAGTTGAAGGTGTGTGTTTTTTTAAGACCGTTGTGTTGGTATGAGATTTACTTGACAGACGATGTTACACTCAAATGCAATGTTTATTTATGTATTTCTTACGATTATTGGAGCTTTTGAGGTAATTTTTTTCTATTACGTGGTTCTGCTTTAGTCTTATCTCAATTTTGCATGGCTATTTAGTACTCATTCGAGTAAGGAGCTATTTTATTTCGAACTCTAACCCTTGTGGTGGTTCTGTGTTTCTTGTTTACCAAATACTTACCCTCTTGTCTTTCTGCTTTGATTTCAGTGTTTACAACTTCTATGATTGAGTCCCTACGTTCAGACTCGTATGATTAAAGCCCCCCAAAATGGTGGTGAAACCTGGATTTGTTCTCACCCTCTACAGGAAATTTTTTGCAGTTCTGTCACTTGTGCTGCTCCTGTTTTTAGTCATTCTCTTTTTTGTGCATTTCATTCCAAGTAGTTTGTATGACAGAGGCACAAAGTTGCACCACCCTATATCTTTGCAAAATATTGACCACGCTCCTGAATTTACTGTCACTGAAGATGCGCCTGTGTCAGCTCCACGCAATCCTCGCTGCAGTTACTGGGATTGTTTCAATGTATATCGCTGTGGTAATAAAGGTAAGACTTCAAAAAATTATTATTTGATAGTTGTGAAAGAATTTCTTTTAGAATCAACACTGCATCATTCTCCATTTTATTTTATAGGATCAAATAGAATTCTGGTGTACGTGTACCCTCTCCAAAAGTTTGTTGATGAGCATGGCATTCCCATTGGTGGTATGATGTCTCAAGAGATGTACTCTATACTGGAAGCAATTCTAGAGAGTCGGTACTACACACCGGATCCGAGTCAAGCCTGTATTCTTGTTCCCTCTATCGATACTCTTAACCAAAATCGGTTCAGGCCCAAACAAACATCACAGGCTTTAAAATCTCTTCCTCTGTAAGTTCCTTTGAAGTTTTTTCCAATTTTATTTTCATTTTAATGTACCAAATTTCATGTGGGTATTGCATTTATTCTGTTTCAGGTGGAATAATGGGGAAAATCATCTCATTTGGAACATGGTCCCTGGTGCACCACCTGACTACAGTACTGTGGTGGAGTTAGAACTTGGACAGGCCATGGTCGCCGGTGCAGGCCTGTCATCTTGGACTTACAGACAGAGCTTTGATCTATCCTTACCAATTTACAGCCCACTAAGTGGATTGTTAGATGATTCTAACAGCCGTCCTTTGTATTTTAGGTATGTATATCAAAGTAGCTATGTGTTAAAAAAAAATGTTTTAGATAGTTGTGCTGGATTTTTAAAAATGTGTTTTAGGTCTTGGTTATTGGTGTCTGCTCAAACTAATATTCATGCTGAATATTTAACGGAGCTGAGAGCTCTGGCACGTGAATCATCTCAACTTCTGCTCTTAGAACAGTGTACACAGGGAAACTACTCAGTGCGCTGTTCCTCAGGAGCAGGAAGAGAAATGTTTATGTATCCTCAGGTACAAAAAATGTAGAATTTTAGGATTTTTTAGGTTTTGAAATAACCCCTGAAATGCCATGAATAATATATTTTTGTTTTTCCTGCTTTTTAAAAATAGATTCTCCAGGGTGCAACATTCTGTTTGATTATTAGAGGTGCCCGCTTGGCACAGCCTATATTATTAGAAGCCATGGCTGCTGGTTGTGTTCCTGTTATTGTTGCTGATTCATTAGTAATGCCCTTCCAAGAGGTTCTAGATTGGAAAAGGTACTCCTTTTATTTGCAGATTACTCCAAAATACCTTTGTGTCTTTTGCATGGTATTTTATAAATTTCAAAATTGCAACTTCTAGGGCTGCAGTGTTTGTTGCTGAAGAGGAGTTAAGTGGCCTATTGGACACAATACGCCGGATTTCGGATGATCATCTTTTGGAAATGCAGAAAAATGGCCAATATTTGTACCGAAGCTATTTCTCTAACATCAAGACAATTACTAACACTGCTCTAGATATTTTAAACCAAAGAGTTTTCCCACAAAGTAGCAAGACTTATGAAGAATGGAATGTTGCCCCCAATCCAGTAAGTATGATTTTGACCTGACCCACAAGTCACTCTGTATTGACTCATGGACTATGTGTTGTTTACTGTATTTTATTTCTATCTTTATCAGTTGGCTGCCCGCTCTCCACTATTTCTGCAACTTACTGCTCCAAGGTGGCAAGGTTTTACTGCTGTGGTGTTGACTTATGATAGGGTTGAAAGTCTTTTCACTCTTATTAAACAACTTGTTAAGGTACCAAGTTTAAGCAAGATTTTAGTAGTGTGGAACAATCAACGTAAATCCCCACCACATGGTTGGTTTTATCTTTACTTGTTTGCACTCAGCAAATTTTTATCTTGATATTGGTGTGGAAGTGGATTTTAATTAGGGACTTTGTTTTGCTTTTTGCAGCATCAATGTGGCCTAAAATTAATAAGCCGCTCAAAGTAATTCAAACCAAAGCAAATAAGTTGTCTAACCGTTTCTATCCCTACCCGGAAATTGAGACTGAGGCCATCCTGACAATTGATGATGATATTGTAATGCTGACACCTGATGAATTGGAGTTTGGATATGAGGTACTTACATACTCTCCTGTCCTTTTTTGTTTTTACATTCTTCTTTCATTCACTACTTTTTCAAGCCCATAACTACAGCATTATAGCATTTGCAATTGTTTCTTGTTTTTCAGGTGTGGAGAGAGTTTCCTGATAGAATTGTGGGCTTTCCATCTCGCTCACACTTTTGGGATAATGCCACTCAACAGTGGAAGTATGAATCAGAATGGCTCAACAACATATCCATGGTTCTTACTGGAGCTGCTTTTCATCACAAGGTAATAAAATATTTTCTCATTAGAAAAATTTTTATGTGTAAAATTGACACGTAAATCTTTAATTTTATTCTTTTTTCTTGCCAGTACTGGACTTATTTGTATACAACTGCAATGCCTGGAGATATAAAAGATTGGGTTGACTCTCATATGAACTGTGAGGACATAGCAATGAACTTTTTAGTGGCAAATGTGACTAATAAAGCTCCAATCAAGGTTTGTGCATCTATACCTACTTTTACAATATTTTTGTGTAAATTTATTGACCAATACACTTCATCTGATTTCACCTATTTTATTTATTACCAGGTTACGCCTCGCAAGAAATTTAAGTGCCCTGAATGCACTAATAATGAAATGCTCTCTGCTGATCTCAACCATATGGTAGAAAGATCTAGATGTATAGATCGATTTTCTTCCATTTATGGATCTATGCCACTAAAGACTGTGGAGTTCCGAGCAGATCCTGTGTTGTTTAAAGATAACTTCCCAGATAAATTGAAGAGGTTCAATGACATAGGAAGCTTGTGATTGACTTATTGGAATTGTACTGTTTTGAATTTCTAGTCAAATCAAGCAAAAACTGATGTTCTGTTTTCTTTGATTTAAAACCTAACTAGGATTTCAACCTTTTCTTTGTTGTTGAAACCTGTATAAAGATCTCAATGTCTTTCAGAAATTAGCTTAATATACTTGTCAATAATAGGCAAATACTGTCCCCTGCCACCTCAAATTCCAACCTCATGGACAACTATTGTGAAGGATCTGACATTGCAGACACTTCACTCTACTGTACCATCATTTCATGGCATCACTGTATACTAATTTGCACCTTATTGCCTGTTTTGTGTTCTGTAAGATTCTTGACAGCTTGGTTCTATCAGGCAATTTATAAGAAATCTATGATTACAGTACAGCTAGTCATTGCTTTCATAATTGTTCATACATATCATCCCTAGTACTAGTACATTAGGAGCAGTCACAGTTGTATAGAGGTTTTATTTATGTTATGTACAGATTTTTAAAAATATGAATCTCTAATAATGTTTATTGTTAATCAAATTGTTGTTCAACACAAATGTCTTTATGGATGATTGTGCCATATTTTTAAGTTCTAAAGTAAGACAGAATTTTTATCATTTCTGTAATGTCTAGTCAGTAGGCTAAGGTTATTACATTCTAGCATTGTGGTGTAAGTATTAGAAGCTGGAGTTCAGTTATAGCTGAGGAGAACTGTGACAAAACTTGGGCAGCTCTAGATAATGATAAAATGACAGCAGTGGATCTATACTTCCCATTGTATAGACGTATCATGCACTGTCTATTTCCAAGTTTGCTTTTTCATAGTTTTCTAGTCATTATTTCTGAGTTACAATTTATTTTTATGGTGTCAAAAGAGGCTCAAAACTGTTTACGAGGCACTTGGTAGACTTGGACCGAAAATGTCCAATGTCCAACCTCAGCCGTAGCGATGTTCTGTTCTATGTCCAGTCTAACACAATTGACTAGTCTGCAACTTGCACAGAAGAACAAGGCGTACATTCCTGGCACCTTCTTTTTATACTCGCAATGAACTTGCACAAATCGTCACTGCTCAAAGATACGAGCAATTACTGGTTTAATTAATTTGGGAATTTAGTGAACCCATTTGTAAACTTTCTGTTGCCCAGTGATTATTGTGAAAGATGAAGATCTGTTAAAAGTAATAAATAATCAAATAGTACTTGTAAGTGAATGTTTATTTCCTTAACCAAGCTAACAAAATAACTAACTTAAAACATCCAACTAAAACACCCATGAAGGTTACAAATTCAAAAGTTAAAACACGTAAAAATAAAATGTGATCGTCAGAAGAAAACAGTAAAAGTAACAAAAAAAAATGGGAAGACGACCCACTCTAAAATTAGTGGAAGCTGAACGTGGGTCGTCTTGGCTTCACCACGGCGGTAGTTGAGTCAGGATGTTGATGCGGTGGTTCTCGGCTGCTGCACCAAGAGGTGAGCTCATCTTGACTCGAGGGCCGTCCACCTCGTCGGCAAGGGCCATGTCGTTCGCTACAGCGTCGGGGCCGCACCCGCCGCGATGCAGGCCGTCATGCAGACGCCCAGGGCAACGTTGCAGGCGGGCACCGAGCCCACCCCCATGACCGAGCCCGCGGCGAGGTAGCACGCCACGGCTAGCGCGTTGCAGCCCGACTGGCAGATCCCGTAGGCCGCCGGGCCGCCCATCACCTGGACGGGGCCCAGCACGGCGGCGAGCACAAGCACGGCGAGCAGGAAGCTGGAGGACCTCATGGTGGCGATCTGCGGACGCAAACCGGAGCAGAGGTTAGAGCACCGTAGCTCCACGACGGGGTCAGCACCAATCTCGCCCATCCAACACTCAATCAGTCGCAACGAAGATGAACACCCTACCGAGCCAACGCCCGAGATGGCCTGGACGATCTAATGAACTCAATACTCCAGACGCGATCCAACCAACAGCGGCCACCAGTAAACACCTCAGCGCAGAGGCATTTTGCAACAAAGTTTCACTTCACAGATTGAACCTAATCTGGCTACTTACTTGCAATGGTGCTGGATGAAGAGCGACAGCGGGGGCTGCGTGCGGGCTGAATTTGCTGAATTTGCTGGACTGGCTGAACAGGGCTACTGCTGCGTCTCGACGAGCAAAGTCGGCTGGTGCAAACGGGCGGCGTTCACGCATTTATACGCGGCCGAGGCGCAGACGCCAAGGGGAACTCGGAAGAAAGACTGGTCGTGCTGCCAACCTCGGCCACCGAAACCTTCGACTCACAAAGAAAATTGTCAGAGGCCGCAAATCATCAGCACAGTGAAAGGACAGTTCAGTTTTCATCTACAAAGTTCACCGAATCTAACCTAGCCGCGTGGCGAGAAAACCTCGAAGAAATGTTACAGACCATGTTTGACAGAGTGGCACCACTGGCGACAGCGCGCAGGAGTGGGGGAGAAAATGGCCTGCCCACCCCGTCGTTCCCGGGAGGGGGACTCCCTGGTCGATGCGGTCAGGGGAAGGGGGAGGGGGACGGGGCTGTCTGGCGTCTGGTCACCAAAATAGCATGGAAAGTTCAAGGCTCGGGGGCCCAGCTACGCATTTAAATATTCACTTTTGGGAGGGGAAAAACGGGTGGAACATAGCAAAGCTCCGCGAAGCCCCCGCACTCGCATATTTCGTAATTTAGATTAACTCGTCAGGCCTCAATTGAAAACTATCGAAATCCGTACAGGTGACAAACTGTTCTGCGCATTTGTGCATGAGCGGCCACCTGAGCAAATGATGAGTAACCGAAACAAACGAAATGGAAGAGCCCTTGAGGGGTCACCTTGGGACAGGGAATGAGTCTTATTCGTCACATTAATTCAGCAATTCGTGGAACTTGACTCGCGAGGGGCATACACGGCGGTATTCCCTCGCCGAGTCCTCGTCTCAAGCACGTCCTCGATGACAGCCCACTGTACAGAATTGAGATACCCTTTAGGCGGAGGCACGTCTGCGTCTGCAAAGTATCCGGTGCATCACACTCGGCGAGACGACTCGCGACCTTTTGCCACATGCAACTACAAGCGCCAACAAAGTCGGCACTCCTCGTCAGAGTATATCATGCCGTCTCAGACACCGAAATATCGGAGTCACCCCACGCGGAGGTAGGCAACTCAAACGACACCTTTACGGCCCACTCATCGCCGGGGAGGTAGGCAACCCAAATGACACTCCACGCCGCACTCGTCGCCGTGGAGGTAGGCAACCCAAATGACAGTCCACGCCATTTGTCGCCGTGGAGGTAGGCAACCCAAATGACAGTCCACGCCATTTGTCGCCGTGGAGGTAGGCAACCCAAATGACACTCCATGCCGCACTCGTCGCCGTGGAGGTAGGCAACCCAAATGACACTCCACGCCGCACTCGTCGCCGTGGAGGTAGGCAACCCAACCGACCCTCTGGTGCTGATCACTGGTGAGCGTAGCCTTCTATGACGCAAAAGTTGACCAACTCTCCGATAGATGGCGTGCCCAGTACCTTGGCGGCTCGGGGGTTCCTGAGCAAAACGCACGGTGCGCGAAATTGGCGAGGGAAGTTTCGGTGAAAATCTTGCGATGGATCTTGTTTGCTCGGACCGTCACGGGACATGAACTTGGTCGGCTGAGTGAGCTGAAGGCCGGCCGACCACGAATTTGGCGTACGTCGTCTGGTGCACGATAGACAGGGCTGGCAGGACAGGCCGGACAGGCAGGGCAGGCAGCCAGGTGCTGCACGTTGCATGAATATTCGCGTCGGTTATGACGGCGGTATGCAAATCACGCGTTGCAACGGCCGAGCCGAAAAGATGCCTCAAAAGCAGCCGCAGCTCCTCGTCGCGCTTTAATTCCGAGAATCGATCAACTTGCCGAGGTCGCGGACCGTCGCGGATCTTCCGTCGACGTCGGCCACCTGGTCATCCTGGTGGCGACCGTGGCGAGCAGGCCACCCCGCGCGGCATACTTCGGCCTAACCCAACCCGCTCAACCCGGCGCCGCTTGCGTGAGCAAGGTGGAGGGCGAGAGAGAGAGAGAGAGAGAGAGAGAGAGAGAGAGAGAGAGAGAGAGAGAGAGAGAGAGAGAGAGAGAGAGAGAGAGGGGGGGGGGAATGGCTGGAGCTCTGATAAAAGCCAGATAACGGCCATGCTACTCCCTATACCGCATTTTTTCCAGCCGGGCGTGGCGCGGCGTGGATGGCGATGTGAGGTGAGAATGAGAGTGAACGAGTGTGCGAGAGAGAGAAAGAGAGAGGGAGGATTCCATTTGGAAATGAAGCGTCCGTGCTTGCGAGACATTTTGGACAGCGTGCGGCTGGCACGGCGCACTGGCACGCGTGCCGACTAGGCGGCCGTACCGACCTTACCGTCGGGCATTGCCTTATCATTCTCCACATACTTGGCATCTCTCTCTACTCCGCGGCGCGGTGATCTAGCGGAGGCAGCACGGGGGGTGGGGGAAGGGGGAAGGGGAGGGGAGGGTGAATTGTGGTGTGGTCATCGGGGTGGTGCTTTCGGGGGTGGCGCGTGGGCAATTAACATATTTCAGCGGACCCACTGGAAAGCCCTGCCGACCGCCACGCTCGGCGCCAAGCTTGCCGTCAGGGTTGCCCTCAGGGTTGCCGTCAGCCCGGATGGCGGCGGGCTGACGTCGCCGTGGTGTTTAAAACGGTGCAACGATGGGTGCGAGCAGTATGCTTCCGCCGCGACGACCTGCCTTCTCTAGCAGTGTGGGGCATCCAGCGGCTGAGACCGACTTGTCCAGGATAAGCGTCATCCACCTCACCCTTCCGATGTCTGTCTCTCTCGCTCTCGTGGGGCGTCCGTGCGAGTGCGAGAGAGACAGAGTGACGCGACCCCCGCTCAGCCTGGCTGCACCCCCCGGCGCTGCGAGGTCTCCATTTTATAGCGCCTGCAGATCCTCGGCGCCACAAAGTACACCGAGTGGGTCTGGGTGGATCGTCTCCATGAGGACCCTCCCCGACAGACCCCGCCCCGCCCCGCAGGCCGCAACACAACTACCCCGCGGCAGACTCCTGGAAGAGCGTCTCGTCTGTGCCGTTCGAACTGGCGAAAAATACAGGGATGGTGCAGCGGCAGCCGCAGTCCAACGCTCCAGTCGTCCGAATCCGAAGAGTCATTTCTTCTCTCTCACGCCCGCACGAGTGCGACTGAGACAGCGACGACTCTCCGAACTCAGCCTGCAGACGGGGATGCGCTGTAAACTGGGGCCAGACAGTGCGGCGTCGCGGTGGTGTACAGTGCAGTGGAGTCCAGTCCGTCCAACTCGGTCCACTAGTCCGCTACACTGCGACACGTCGCGCCGTCGACACGTCGCAAGCAAACTCGCAGCCAATCAGTATGCATTGCCGCGCCGGCCCGCCGGCCAGGCCAGCCGCACCCAGCCGCACCCCGCGCCACAATGCACACAACTCCCTTTTCCCGGATGGACATCGCAAATTTCACGAGCGTACGCCCCGCCCCGCCCCGCCCCGCCTCAACCCGGCCCGCCCCTGCCGTGTCACTATCACCCCTTTCGGATGAATAGCCTCACTCAGACGGCTCCATGCATTCATTCTGTGGCCTATCTCACCGCCCGCAACGCCCCACACTCCCCTCTTCCTCCCCCCTTCTCTCCGCTCTCTCCACCCTCTCCACCGCCCGCCGCCCGCATTGCGTAGCGGTCCACATGCGAATGAAGATGCGAAAAATCGAAACGCAAATGAGGACAGAATTCACCTAAATTAATTAGAAAATTTATAGAAAATTTATTTTTACTGAATTTGGTTGAATTCTTGTTTGGAAGACAGTGCGCTTCTCTCATCTCCAACTGCAGCCTTTCGGAAAATGTTAAATGCAGTTTTTGAATGTGTTTTTTCGATCAGCCTCGCTCTCTTTTCACAGTAGCGCACCGCGCGTGATTCACAGAGCGTCGGCGTGGCCATGGCGTGGCGTCGCGACGCCGTGCGCGCCGCGGCGCCGTCCCAGTTCCTTCCGACGCGTGCGTGGCGGCGAGGCGAGGCGAGGCGGCAGCGCGGCAGCTGCCAAGCGATTGTTTTTGAATCGTGACTTTGGATCGAGTCCCGCGGTCCCTTCCCGGGCCACGGCGGTCCGTGCCCGGCCATGCCGCACCACCGCCATGCCCGGGCCATCCTGGAACGACGCCCGCGTCCCGCCGCGTCCCGCCGCGTCCTGAGGAGTCCCGCTGACCCATATGTGTCACTCGCGCCGTGCGCCCGCCGTCGGCCTGCCGTCAGCCTGCCGCCTACACTGCAGTTCCGATGGAAAGCAGCGACCGGGCCTTCCCTTCCCTTTCCGGCATCACAATAGAGGAAAAAAAATCGAATTGAAAATCGACTCGCGACAACGGGTTGGTGTAATCGGACGGAGCGGCGTCGCCGTCGTCGCCACCCTCTCTCTGCCTGCTCTGCCACAGTCCATTTCACTCTTCACACCTCTCGCTCCATTTTCCGCCGTCTGTCCGCCGGGCGGGCTGGGGCTGCTGGGGCTGGGCCGGGTGAAGTACGGCCGAATCGTTTGCTCTGCACCCCCCGCCCGGACGCCCGGCCGCCCCTGCCGTCCCTGCCACCGCCTTCCCGAATTTTCAGCTTCATCTACCTTTGACGAGGATTCATAGAGGGCGCTGGGGCGGCGGCCAAGACAGCGCCAGATAGGCCCCGCCGGCCCCGCTCCCCCGGGTATCGCCCCTCAATTGCCGCAAGGCGGCGGGGAGTGGCGATATGGACACAACAACACAAAAAACAAAGAGGATTTTTTGGAGATAACGTTGAGAGGCGTGCGTGTGGAAAAGCGGGTGCAAAATCGAAACGAGATTCGAACGCAGGACTCGCTGGACTGCCGTCCGAAGAGTTCGGAAGAGTCCCTTAATCCTCTCTGAGAGAGATGCGGAAGTCAGCGAAGAGCGGTCGCCTCGTCGCTCTATCTCTGTCGCACTGAAGGCGCGGTCCGCGGGGGTGCGAGAGAGACAGAGCGACGACGAAGCGCCGCCTCTCGGGACGCTCGGCTGCCTGCCGTAAATTTGTGTTTTTCACGCCGGCGCGGCGTGTTGGCGGCCGAGGGGCGCCGCCGGCCCTAGCCTCGCTCCGGGCGCCGTGGCGGGCCGTGGCGGGCCGTGGCGGGGGTCATGCAGGAGACGACGAACTGCGTGCTGCAGCCGCGCCGGTCGCGCGCGTCGACGGGCTGCTTGGATAAGAAATGGTTTATTGCCTCACCGCGGCGTGGCGGCGTGGCGCTGCGGTCAAACGAGCCATCGGCCGGACAGCTGATCGACATGGCGCCTCGCCGACGCAGTGCACCTAGAGGCGTTCCCGTCGCTCTGTCTCTCTCGCACTCACGGCGCGCCCCGTGTAGGCGCGAGGGAGACAGTGACGAAAACGACTCCCGGAATCAGTCAGCAGATACCGCGCCGGAAGTGATCACCACAAAGAACGTCGTGCGGGTGGAGGGGGAGGGGCAGTGCAGAGATAAGCCCGAGGAGCGGCGCCGCGCTCAAATGGGGTGTAAACATGAGGGTGCGGGGCAGTCTTATGAGAACCTGTTGGGGGCTGGCCGGGCTGTGCGACTTGGTGGCGGTGGCGGCCGGGGCCAGGCCGTGTGGGGTCGCGGCGCGCGGGTCGCCAGGCACGCAACCGCCGGAAAACGACGCGAGGCAGCGCCGCAGCGCCTTCCAGAAGGGGTGGCTGCCCCCGCTGCCCCCGCTGCCCCCGCCGGCCGACACATGGCGGGGCTGTTTCTCCTTCTCCGGGCTGCCTCCGAACGGCCGCCCTGTCTCTCTCGCACACCGAGGGCCGCGCCGTGCGTGCGAGAGACGCAACCCGCACCGCTCCGGAGCGACTCGCCGGAGGGTCGCCGCGACATTAAATGGAAATCCAAAGGACTCCGGATGGCGCGTCAGGTGCCGGCCCGCCGGCCCCGCCCTCCGCTTCCTCCCCTGCACTGCAAGTCTGGAGGCACGGAAGGCGGGCCACCCCCTCGTGTGCTTTTATTACGTTAATTAATGTATTAGCCGTACCTGGGCCGATTCTTCGGGGAGTTGTCGTCAACTTTGTTATCAGTCCGCGCACGTAGCCTGCGTCTGCCTTCTTGGGCCCCGTTCGGTCCCCTTCGGCCGTCGGCCCCGCGGGCCCTCTGGGCATGCCTTGGGGCCCTTTGGCCCTTCGCCTCGAATTTCATTTGCTAATGAGCCCTCGGCGCTCCACGCCGCATTCCTCGCAGTGTGGCTGCAGTTCCTCGCGAGGCACGAGACAAAGCTCGCGGGGCTTTGACGCTTAACCTAATTGAACCCGGCCAAGCCCGGCCCAGACTGATCCCGAGAGTCGTCGCGCTGTCTCTGTCGCACTCACGGGGCGGCCCGTTCGGGCGCGAGAGAGACAGAGCGACGGAAACGACTGTCGGAATCAGTCTACGGGGTGTACCGGTACCGAGCAAGGGACACCGCCGGCGCCGGGGACCCGAACCCGAAAGGCGATGGGGACTGAAACGGACCCGCCTAGGGATTGCGGGAGCGTTTTAATATTTATTGCGGATTAACCCGGCCAGGTCGGGAGAGGGAGAGAGAGGGGGGCGGTAGGGAGCATGGCATGGGTGACACTTGGAGGGGGAAAGAATGGTGGCGTTTTGGAGCGTCTCGCGGTGCTCCGCAGGTCGACCTAGGATGTTGCTCTCCGCTGCCCGGGCCGCCCTGGCCGCCCTCCGCGCGCCACTCGCCCGAAGGCCCGAAGCTCCAACAACAACAACATCACGCTTCACACGCACGCCCTGCTCACGCGCACTACGCACGCGCAGCTGCACGCGACCATTTTGTTGTTTTTCTCGGGGATAATAGTGTGGTAACTAGCGGCGTGTCGAAGTCCTGTGCTTTTGCATTCCGAGTCACGCGTCCGCAGGAGGAAACGGGAGATTAAATTAAACTGCGCCGTGTGTGTGAGTGGTGTGTGTGTGTGTTTGGTGGTCCTAATAGGCCCGAAACCAGCCCAGGCAGCAGGGCACATGTATTTCCCCAAATGAGGTACCGAGGTCATTTCGGGCGAATTTAAGGGTCCGTCCGTGTGGCGTGGAAACACTTCCAGGCCGCCGTGCTGCGTTGCTGCGCTGCTGCACTGTACTATTCATACCTCGGAACGGTCTCGAGCTGCGAATTCGGACGCGAGAACGCCGGCGCGCATAACTGCGGGCCGTCTCCGAGAGGGTCGCTGCGCTGTCTCTCTCGCAGCCCCACGGGGCGCCCCGCGAGTGCGAGAGAGACAGCGCGACGAAAGCGCCGTTCGGAACGCGCGTCCAGGACGGCCTGTTTGCAAGACGTTATGCCTTGAGGGCGTAGAATGCTAGAATCGGCTCCTGCCACACACACACGCGCACACGCACACACACACACACACACGCACACGAGGCCGCGGCTGGGCGGGCATCCGTTGCCCGAGGGCGTTCGCGGGCCGCACTGGCTGGCGCTGCCACGCAGCCGCTCGTTGCCGCGGAATAGTTCGCTGGCGACAAACCAGTCTCTGAATTAAGAAATTAGATCGCAATTACGCGCCTCATTTGCGGTGGAGTGGAGCCGGGTCGCCCGGCCGGCGGTCCGGCCGGCGGTCCCTAGGGAATCCGAGCGAAGCCGCTGCCTCCGGGTCCCGGAAGGGAGCGGGCCTCAGGGTGGAGACACTGTTGCCACCCGAAAGGCAGATGATCATTTGTGGTCCAGCCATTAATCGCAATCGCAATGGCACGGACGCCTGGCAGGTAGGCAGCGGGGTGCACGGCGCGCACGCCGCCCCGGCGGGTTGCCCACCTCACAGGCGGCCGGCCACCATTGCCATTACGGGCTAGACCGCATCCGAAGATCTCCGCGTCTAGAGTTTCGGGGTTTAGGCCGCCTGCGCCTGTCTGCTGGCCCACTGTGCAATGAGGGACTCCAGAGGGGCCGGGCGGTGCCGGGGCAGACTCCTGGCGCAACAAGGAGTGCAACATGCTGCCTACCTGATCCGCCGCCCCGGCCGCCATCCGCCCCAGGGCCGCCCCGGGCCGCCCCGGGCCCTCTGCTTCCTCTGCTCACGATTTTGCCCGATCCCGGTCAGATTATGCACCGCGCGAGTCAAGGCGTGTTTAGGAACGGGGTCGTTGCATGCGCAAGTCGCTCTGGCTGTGGCTGCCGGCCGGAGATAGCAGCGCTAACATGCATCTGCTCTCCCGAAAAGAGGAAAGAAGGAAAAACAACCAAAAGCTCACTGCTTTTCATTAAGTTCTCGGGACTCGGTGTCTTCCCCTAGACGGACTTCAGGTCCGCAGTTACCGTAACGTCACAGTTACTTGTAACTGTGGACCAACACTCAACGTGTCATGTCAGAAAACCCTTCTTACCACAAGTCCATTTTACCTACCACAAGTTTGAAACTGACCTACTCTTTTCGCTGTGCCTTCTTGCTACCGGAGGTGTGCGTACGCGCGCGCTCGCGACTCCCACCTGGTTCTGTGTCACCACGCCCGAGCCGAGCCGAGCCGAGCCGAGCCGGGTCGCGGGCGCGGGCGCGTTGACAGATGACAGAGGCTGGCGACACCTGCAGGCGGCAGAGATAACTTACTGACTCTGCATAAAACGCCAATTACACTGACGTGCTGGTCCACTGCAACGAGGCCGTCTTCGACGCGGCGTCGACGGCCACCCCTAGTGCTTTCCCGTGTCGAGACTCATTGCGATTAGGATTTGGATTCCGAGGCCGCGGAGGCTGCGGCGTCCGCGGGGGCGATCGTCTGTCACTGGCAAAATTTTGCCATGGTTCATGACTCCGACATTCACACACAGCCCGTGACACGCGTTGTTAATTGCACCTGGGGTCACACTTATGGTCACGTGACTGCGGTGACCTCTCGGCGACCTCTCGGCGACCTCCCAGGGCCGCAGTGAGGCAGCCAGGCCAGCCAGGCCGGCCAGGGCACGGCGCGGTTGTCTCGCCCTAATGGTGCGGTATGAGGAGTGCGAACAGACAGACAGGCAGACAGAGAGACAGACAGACGGACAGACAGACAGACAGACAGACAGACAGACAGACAGACAGACAGACAGACAGACAGACAGACAGACAGACAGACAGACAGACAGACAGGCAGGCAGGCAGGCAGGCAGACAGACAGACGCGCGTTGCACCTTTTGCAACAACAAGTGCCGCTGGGGCGATCACGTTTCCAGCATTAATCCAGGCAGGCGCTCCGTAACGTCTTCGGTGGCCATCCAATTTTCTGCCTGACTCTATCGCACTTACAGGCAGCGGCAGCAAGCGGTGGAGGCACAGCGCTCACTTCTAGCGCTGCTCGAAATTCGGTCCGCAGTTTCTCAGAGAAGTGAACACGGTCCGTATCAGCGTATCTCGCGGCGCTGCGCGGATCTACATCAGAATCTCTCTCTCTCTCTCTCTCTCCTCTCTCTCTCTCTCTCTCTCTCTCTTTCTCTCTTTCTCTCTCTCTCTCTCCCTCTCTCGCAGCGTCCCCGGTGCCCCGTCCGTGCTGCTCTCACGGTCACCGGTGTCACGCCGGCCGGCACAAGTCACAACACACGGCGCAGTGTACAGTGTACACAACGGCGGCAATTAAAGGAGCCGAAGGAGCCCTTCTCGGGCCTGCAGGCCGCGGCCGGCGCTAAACAGTCGACCGGGGGTTCTATTGAGAAATTAACACATTCTCACGAGAGCAATTCGAGTGTGAGGCAAGGAGCCCTCGCGGGTATCGTCGCCGACCGGGAATGTTGTTGTTTTTGTTTTTTTCCAGTGGCGTCCCGCGCTGGCGATTCATTAAAAGGGAGAATGCGGTCCTAGGCCTGCCGGGCCTGCCGGCCGCCACAAGCGCCAATCGGTGCTTGCGTCATTGGCTGAGCGGCCGGGAAGGCCGGAAAGCGCGTCGACAAAGCCACTGTCATTACTGCGTCATAACGAATCCCATTTATCCGGGCCGATTGCACTATCGGCCGCCTCTCTCGCACTGGCGGGGCGTGCCGCAGGGCTGCGAGAGAGACGGAGGCCTGCTCTGAGTCGGCCCCGTGCACGCGGCTGCAATTAACGGACGCATTCAGACAGAGCCACTTCCTCCTGGAGGGCTGATCCGGCTGCTGGAGCGCGCTAGCGCACTGGCGGGCTTTGTCCGTTTCACACCGAGGCGGCGGCGCGGCGGAGCGCGCGTGGTCCAATTCATCCCGGCCCTCCAGCAACGCGACGCGCGGATTCGTTCCCAGACTCGGGAGAATTGGCGGCTGTTTCGCTTTCAATATTCCTCTTGTCCGACAAGCGTTTAGCCGTCGCGGCCTCGCCGCTCCAGCTTCCAGTGCCTCCAGCTTGCAGCGAGCCATTAGCGGCGTCATTCGACACCTCGCCGTCGACGCGCCCCGCGACTCCAGCGCGCTCCAGCCGGCCGTCTGGAGTGGCCGGGCGGGCCGGGCCGCCGCGGGAATGGATCAGGAATCGGGATCTATCAGTCGGGCCGCGTGCGAGGCGAGGCAGCAAGCACACCGCCTGCCTCGCCGGGGGCCTGCTGCACCCTGCTGCACCCTGCTGCACCCTGCTGCACCTCCTGCTCCACGTCGTGCTGCACCTCGCACTGGACCGCCGCGGACGCAGCCCGGCCACCTCGGCGCCGCCGACTGTCTGTAATGTAGAGCAGCCAGATCAAATTCCGATACGAGCCCGATTTATGTCCGAGTTGGTTTATTATTTGAGGTCTACGATAACGACACCCGGGCAATACATCGCGGCGCCGCGCGACACATTCGCATTCAGATTCGGCTTGAGGCGGCGAATATCCGCGCTGCTCCACTGATTGCGGTTCGGCTCGTGCGCCGCGCCGCCCGGAGAAGGCTTCGATTAACAATCACGATCGCTATCGCCAACGGCGGGAAAGGGCGGCCGGGATTGACACGTTCAGGTTCACATTCAGTGTCGCAACCTCTCATTGCGATTGCAGCCATCACCGCGACGAGGCAGAAGGACGGCACCGCGAGGCCGCCGACGGCCTGTCGCCCTGTCTCTCTCGCTCCCCCGCGGAACGCCCCGTGAGTGCGACGGAGACGGCGCGACGGAGTGCAGGCCGACAGGTACGCGCTGTTGTTACACTGCATAGTCCGCTTAAGCGCCTGGGAGGTAGGCAGCCACGGGGCAGCGGAGCGCAGCGTGTTGCCGGCGGACACTCGCAGGCGCTTTTAGCGCTCCCGCGCGCGGCTGCGTCTGTGTGTGTGTGTGTGTGTGTGTGTGTGTGTGTGTCCTACCTACACCGCAGGCCTCACGTCGCCGGCCGATGCAGCTCCCCTCCCCCCTCCCCTCCCCGGCCACACCCACTGCCAAGGTGACCCACATAACACCTCGCCGGAGTTGGGTTCAGCAGCTTCGAGTCCCGGGAGGCGTACAACAGCGGACTCGCCGTGCTCGCCGTGCTCGCCGTCCGGGTCCCGCGAGAAGGACAGCCCCGCGGACGTTGCGCCGGAGTGAGAGAGAGAGAGAGAGGCAGGAGCCGCGAGCCGCAGACTGATTCCGAACAGGTCGCTGTCTCTCTCCCTCTCTCTGTGGCCCGGGCAGCCGGCCGCGCGCCGCCACCGCCTTATTGGCGGTAATAACGAGATGGAGGCGATCTTTACCTCGGCGGGGCGGTCCGGCCGAGGCGGGTCGAAGGCAGCAGGTGGTGACAACACGCACCTTGTACCTCGTACACCTCGGCCGGGCCGATGTGCGAGCCCGATTATGGATCCGGTAATCGTTATTGGCAATTTGGACTTCTTGCCCGCCCCTGGGTCGGCGGGCGTGTGGATTAGTACCAGCAACACCACCCGCAGCAACAACAATCATAACAGCAGCAGCAGCAACAACAAGCAGCCGTAACTCCGCGGCTGATTCTTACAGAGACATCGATCTGATTGCAAGTGACGCGACAATGTCTGGGCGCGGCCGCGGCCTCCCCGTGGTGGTCGTCGTGGTCCTGGCCCAGCCCTTGCGCGCTGCTGGTCGCGAATCGCCCCGCCGGACTGACGGAGATTATTTACGGTGGCTTATGGCGGGGCCCCGGGACTGGCCGCGCTCGTTAGAGCGAGCGAGAGCGACTTGAGCCAGGAAGGACGCCGCCCGTTGCAGTCATAGGCACGGCTGTTCGCGCCTCGTTTCAAACATTGTCGACAATTTTTTTTTCAGCGCGTTTTTCGGTGAGTGGCGGCGGGCCCTTGCGACACCGCGGGTCTGTCCCGGTCTGCCCGGATTAGGTCCCGGTCGGACGCGACGAGGTGACCGATCAGAAAGCTTTTGATGCTAAGTTATGGGAGCGGAGGCTCGGGCCGCGCGACGGTGTGCGAGACCATCCAGTGTCGTCACGGGGAGTGGGAGGCCAACGACAGCGAGGCAGGCAGCCGGAGAAAGAGCTCAGCGAGTAAGCACCTGGTTGGCGGGAACAAGAATTTAATCAAGAGCGTCTTTTAGGATCGGCACCGTGTCGCATAGGATTGGCCGGCCACGCCGTTTCGGTCGATACGACGAACAGGAAAAAGAAACCTGCAGAACAACGACAGCGTGTAGAACAGTTTATTTTCAAAATATTAATATTTGTATCAGAACACAAAATGTATCATATAAAATAAAAGCTATTTTCCGCGAGCGGACATTTTCCCGGCCGGAATGCCCGTCGGAGGTGACCAGACCAGACCAGGCCAGGCCACAGCCAAGCCAACCATCCTGCAGCTATGCGCGGCGCTCGTGGCTCGGCTGCCCGTGACCTAGGGTGACCGCCCGGCCGCGGCTGCCGCCTCCAGGCTGTAACAACTAGCGCACCTCGCCTCCACGGTTACGGCGGTCTCGGCGTCCGCGGCGAGGCGCGAGATTTCGAGATATCGCTCGACTCTCCGCACTCTCGCGGCCTTTATGAGTGAATATTAATATGCAAATTGAGTGCGTGTGGCATATGGGACCGTGTGAGACCCCGCCGCCCTTCCCCCGAGGGCCGGCAAGGGCCGGCAAGGGCCCCACCCACGCGGGGACGCCGACGCCCCACTGCTAGTTTCCGTTTTCGCGGGGAAACTGTTTGTTTTTGAATAAAAACGCACTTGACAAGCAATCCGCTCCCGCGGCCGTTCGATTGGAACCTTCCGTCTCAGCCGCGCGGTCTAGCGCGTCAATCGCGGAGCGACACTTCCCGGGTTCGATTCCTTCCGAAGTCGCCACGTTTTTTTTACGTCCCGCAGGCCGCGCTGTCTCTCCGTCTACGACTGTGTTACTTATCCAGGTGCTAATTCGCTCGGTTCGACATGGAGTAATAGTCGGCCAGACAGCAGGTGCTGTGACAGGTACAATGCCACACGTTCTGATTTTCGCCCCGGGTGCCAGTGGACCAGTTTCAGCTGCCGAGGCGCGGCGCGCGGCGGCCGGGGCTAGCACCACGCGGAGGAATACCCTGCAAACAGAAAACGAAAATAAAAAAAATACAAAAATAGAAGAAGACAGGCCGGTTGACGCTTGCCTGCTTGGTGGTGATTGTCGCCACTATAACTCTTTCCCCAGCGTGCAATTTCACTTTTCTCTTTTTTTTCGCGTGGCGGCGTCACAACAGCTGGATTTACTGCGAGGTAACGACCAAGTCAAAGATTTACTCCGTCTCGGCGCGACGTGGCGCCCCGATTGAAATGGAAATGCAGTTGGCATTGTGTGCGTGTGTGTGTGTGTGTGTGTGTGTGTGTGTGTGTGTGTGTGTGTGTGTGGCAGAGTGGCTACAGAGTGGCTGCGACAGCCACGTGGCTGATATGAAGCTACGGTGACAAGGCCGGCAGACATCGCACGCTATCCTTCCCGACTCTTGTCACTGTTGTTGTTTTTGTTGTCCAGCAGGGCACCAAGACGACGACGGCGATCACGCTGATTATCGGCAGTAAAGTCGAGTAAAATTGGCGTCGTATAGCACACGGGACGGACGACGGGCCCCCTGCTGCGGGGGTGCGAGCGAGAGAGGTGCACTTGAACTTTTGGCGGCGCGCTCGGACTTGGCAACGTTTACAGTCGCTCTCCTCTCTCTCCCTCGCCGCGTGTTGACATCCTTATCAAAGTGGCCGTGGCACAGCCTCGCCAGAGGCAGCCAGAGGCGGCCAGAGGTGGCCAGAGGCTGGACGCGCGGCAAAGGAGCCGAAGGCGCGGTGTTAAAATGCAGGTGCAACAATCTCCGGTTTACGACGCTGTTAAAAGAGGACGGCATTCCTAATTGCCATCGGTTGCTTTTGCTGTTGGTCGTCGCAATAACTGCAACCGACTGCAACCGCGCGGCGGCGGCGCGTGTGTGTGTAACGCCGTGACGCAACTGTCTTTTGTGCGTCCCAAAGTCGAGAAGGCGGTGATCAATGAGGACAATGAAGTAACGACGGCGTACTACACACACACGCACACACACACAAACACACTCTCGCACGCGCGCAGCCACGCCCTATGACGAAGATCCTTCAAACTGACAAACGGAGTCCTCGCAACTCAGATAAGAACCATTTTTAAAGCACCAATAATATTTAGGAAGCAATTTTCCAGCTTCAGGAGCTTACATGTTTGCCAACGCAGGACGTTACGAACGAGACAACTTCGATTTCGGAATTTGCCAGTTTTGCGGTTTGTCAGTGTGCGACACTCGAAAGGCCCTCCGAAGACGCCCGCAATCACCTAATAGTCGCGCAGATGGAAGAATCCAAGGAGACTCCCTTGCTTGTTGCCTCGCGGTTCGCTAACGACGTTTCGGCGTTTCGGCACTGGAAGGCACTGGGAGGGAGGCCGCGCGACATCTCCGCAATGAATGCCGACTTGCCTCCAATTTTCCGGGGAGCGCGCCACAGCCCGCAGTGCCACAGCGCGGCAGCGCGGCCACAGCCTGCTTCACGTTGAAATGCATGAGGACAAGAAGGCGCTGGGATAACAAAGTCCCCAGGGTGCCCCAGCCCCAGGCCGGGCCGGGCCAAGGGCCGGGCTAAGGACCAATCGGCAGACGCCACGCTAGGGGCGGGTCGCGCGAGGGCCTGGCTAGGGGAGCGGGAAAAAACCGCGCGTTTGCGAGGAACGTCGCCTTTCTGTGAACTCTCGTTAGTTCAATAGAAACAAACAGCACGCCGAAAAAGAGAGACGGGAAACAATTATTTTGCCGGGACTCGAACCCGGGGCGCGGCGCGCGGCTTGCCCGCGGCGTGCGCGGTATGAGACGCAGCCTTGCCCGCGACCGAGGTCACGGGGCGGTGTGGTGCGGAGCCATAAGGCAGAACATTGTAACAATAGTCGAGTGAACGGAACGGCACGGCACGGCACGGCACGGCACGGCGCGCCCAGCCGCGGTCATGGCGTCCTAGTCTCGCCGGCCTCTCGCATGGAAATGCTTTTTCAATCAGTTTCCAAACCGAGCATCAATTCCAGCGCGCCGAACGGGCCGGCCCAGCAGCCGGCCTACGCGTTGCTGCGAGCCCAGCGTCTGTGGACTGACTCCGAGAGTCGCTCTCGTCGCCCTGTCTCTCTCGCACCTAGACGGGCCTGCCCGTGAGTGCGAGAGAGACAGCGCGACGTAACGACTCTCAGTCTGCTGGGCCACCGCCCCAGACATCGCGCTTTACGAGAGCCATTTCCGCCTCGATCAATTAGGCTAGCAAATAGCAGGCTGGGGCGGCCACAACGGCGTATGTGTGCGAGCGCGCGTGGGAGATACGCCAGTCTGCGGGCGGACGGTGAAATGTGCTCCGCGCACGCCCCCTGGCCCCGGCCGGGCCCTGCGACGTGCGCCCATCGTCTGTTTGGCCAGATCCAGTCGCAAGGCCAGATCCGGCCGATACGCGATAATGGCTGCTGAAACCGAAAGGCCTTTGGAGCATTTGGAACGCGTCGATTGGTGTCACTTTCCGCTCAATTCTCCGGGCCGCCGTCCCACCGCGCCGAAACGCCGTCCGCTCGCCCCCGCCGGGATTAGAACGCGCGACCGAATGACACGGATGCAGCCAGCTGTGGCCCCGATCGGGGTCGCCCTGCCGGCCCTGCCAGCCCTGCCAGCCCTGCCAGCCTGCCCTACGCACGTCGCCCATCAACACACACATGCGTCCGGAGCCAAGTCTCTCGATTGTCTCGCTGTGCCGCGGCAGTGCGTCATGTCTTGGTCATGGAGCGGTGCGAGTCGGTGCGACGTCGACCTTGCCCGGCCTGCAGGCCAGGACAGCGGACTCATTGCGAGAGTCTGTCTCTCTCGCACTCGAGGGGCGCGCCGTCTAGGTGCGAGAGAGACAGACGCTCTGCCCATCGGACAACGGCAACACACGTGCGCCGCGACGGCGGTGTGATTGCAGAGCGCCGCGCCTTTTTGTTCCTGCTACAACAACGGCGAGCACCACTTCCGCGTGGAGCGACACCGCGCGGGGGTCCGCGGGTTCGAATCCCGGACGCGGCCACTTTTATTTTTCTCGTTTTCCGCCGGCCGCACTCGCCCCGCTCGGGGGCTTAGTGCGTGTGAAAATCGCGCCCCTGGAATTTCATTATTTGGTCCGGTATGAGAATGCGCTCATCCCTCGGGCGGGCGCTCCCCTCCCGGTGCTCCCGGTGCCCGGCGGCACTGCTTTCGAAAACGCGCGCCCGGCCGTCCTGCTGTCCTGTCCTTCTCTCCGGCACGCAGCCCCGCAGCCTCGCAGCCCGGCGGCGGTCCGGCCGCGTGGTTTCGAACGCCGTGCTGCCAGTGCTGCTGTCCATTCCACACACGAACGCGCGGGCACCCCGGGCACCTGCGGCAGAGTTGGCGTAATGACGGTCGGGGCGGGGCGGGGCGGGGCGGGGCGACCGGGGGTACCGCCGGGAGACGCATAAGGCGTAACTTTGACCCTGACATTCCACCACCGAGCGGCAGGCTCCGGCAGACCCGGCGCGACCCGGAAAAACGCTAAACACAAAAGAGACGACAACATCTGGATCAGAATGGAGTGCCACACGGAGTGCCGGGCGGCACAGCGCTGCAGTCTGCTATTTCGTTTCGCGGCGGAGAGATGCACTTTTGTGTCCAAATGACCGCTGTGGTTTTCTTTTTGTTTTCCTTTTTTCGCGCCCCGTGTCCGTTCCGGCGGTAACGGCGTCACCCTTTGCATAGTAGTCCCGGCCGAATAACGAGCTAATCTGCATTTCGCCTTTCATGCGCACCTCCTCACTTTTTACGGCTTATGCATACGTAGTGTGGCGCCGCGGGGCAGTCGTTAGTAGTGTAGTGGATGTCTTCCCCCAAAGGAAGCGAAGGACCTGCCCCTCCCCTCCCCCACCTCCTTCGCCGCGCCAGTGGCCTACTTGCTCAAAAATAACGCATTCATCAATAATGGCGCGCATTGTGACGTCCTTGGGACTGATGGCTGTCTGCTGACTGCACCTCCCCCCCCCCCCGCTCCGCCCCGCCCCGCCCCGCCATCGTCATGAATAGTTATTACCATTAATTGAAAAGTAGAGGTGTGAGGGTGCGGGCCGCGCGCTTGAAGATTTGCCAGCCCGGTTTATATACGAGGCAGCCGGTCGGAATAAGCGCGCGAAAGTGAAATACGTTATCTTTTTTCCTCCTCCCGCCCGTATCGGGCCTGGAGACACACACGCCCTCTCTCACACGCACGCACACAGGTGGCGGCGGTGATGCGAGGCCTTGTAAGGCGTTTGCAGCCGCGATGCTTTTGATTGGCTGAGTGATGGCGGTGGGCGCTATCTGGACCCGCGGAGCGATCCCGAACAGCGCTGTCTCTCTCGCACCCGGACGGCGTGGCCCGCGAGTGCGAGAGAGACAGAGCGACGAAAGAGGCGCTTCGGACTGGGCCTGCTGGGCCTGCCCGGCCTGGACGCGGTGGCACTCAGCGCGACCCACATCTAAAGTGATCCTGCCCTGCGCGGTCGCCCTATGGGCCGTTCATGAAACGACGTAACACATTTAGGGGGGGGGTGTCTGGTCAGGTCATCCAGGAATCCATTGGTGGGGCCAACCGTTCGGTTCGAGTCCTGTTTAGCGACTCTGGGGCTCAAAACGCGCCAAAAGTGCACCACGTCAGTCTCAGCCTGGGGCCGTTCAAGTAAGTTGGCCACGCGGTTCACGGACGGCCCCCAACCTGCCGGGAGTCGTCGCAGTTCTCGCTGTTCTCCGTGGCGTGTCCTTTGACGGTTCCCTCACGGGCCGCTGGCCAGCGGGTCGACGCCGAGCGGCGCTGCGTCTCTCTCGCACTCGCGGTGCGTCCCGCCGCACGCGAGAGAGACGCAACAAAACCCAGTTCGGAACCGCTCCGCCGAGGGCCACCTCTGCGCCGCGCGCCGCGCCCGCCCGATGACCGCCCGGGGGCCCCGCAAGTGGCCCATGTTACGTAGATGCAGTAACAGGATACACTCGCCGTGCTGGCCGCGCTGGCGTGCCCCCCACCCTCGTGCGAAACCCCGCAGCACGCTGCCCGCGCGCCGTCTGCCTTCTCCGTCCCACCCGCGCGCTCCGCCGGGCTGGAGAAGGACGGGGCCACGGCGACGAGCTCGCCGCGAACGCCAGCCCGGCCAGTGGCCCGGGGCGGTAACCGCCTGCATACGAATGACCGCCGCCTGGACGGCGAGGGGGAGGGGGAAGGGTCATCTTATATGGCGATGTGACGAAAACGTGGCTAATCGGGCCTCGGCAACTTCACACGGCTTCGCACCGCGTCGGTGGCCGCCAGTTCGTCCACCACCACGGGCACCGCGAGCACCGCCAGGACTGCGGCCGTTTCGGCGGGGCCGCGTGCAGGTGTCTGACGGCGTGGTCACGGCCGGGCGACTAGCGGACTGATTCCGAAAGGCGCTCTGTGGGACGCCCCGTGAGTGCGAGAGAGACAGAACGACTCTCGGAGTCAGTCTTGCTGGTGGCACGCGCAAATAACACTGCAGCACCGCGTGCCGGGTACTGGTCCAGTTCGGCTTGCCAAAGCTTTTCGCGAGGCTTGGCTGTGTTTCATCGCCCTGCTCCGGAGCAGGTCCTGGAGTGGCGGGCGGGGTGGGGCGGGGCGGGGCGCGGGCGGGGCGGGGCGGGGCAGCCTGTCAGGGCGTTCCTCGGGGTTACCGAATAAAGCGTCGGTGGCCTTCCCCTGGGCATTGCCCGGCGCAGCGCCCGGCTCGGCAGGGCGGTGCAGGCAGTGACACAGCACGGCCAACCTCTCGCCACGTCGCAGGGCAGCAGGGCAGCCAACCCGAACAAGAACTGCCTTGTCATAACAATGTGGCAATCAGGTTGGCAGGCTCGGTGTGCTGGGCCTGGCGGCCTGGCCGTGGAGGGTGTCATGCCGGCCATGACGGCCGCATCAGGTCCAAGGGTAGGGCAGGGCGTGGACCACGGCGTGGACTGCCTGGAGGCCGTGCCGCCGCGCGCTTAGAACCGGGAAGCGGCGCCCGCCCCGAAGTCGGAGGGAAGGCCCGAAGTCGTCCCGAAGTGCACTTCGGCACTCGATCGCCGATGTACCTCGGGCCCTGTCCGTGTCGCGGCGGCGCGAACACCGCCACACTGGCGCCGCGCAGCGCAACGCCGAGGATGAGGTGCCGACAACGCGACACCACACTGTGTCAACACTGCCCCGCTGGCATTTCGCTATCGGCCAGCGAGCCGCCATCGCAGAGAACTTGTGCATTTCCTGGCCGCGGCCTGCAGAGCAGAGAGTCGGGCGTAACCGTTTCACTGTCAACACACGTTTTCCAGTTAGTGTTGACTTTTTTTTTGAGACACTTGGTTCGATCTCAGGCAGCGCGCCCTTGCACTGCTTCCACTGGCGCCCCGCCCCGCCCCACCCCGCCTACGGAACCAAGGCCTCCCCTTTAATGAGTGCGTTTGTTAGACTGTTTGACTTGCAGTCGACAATCCTCGCGCAGCCTACGGCCAGTGGCGGCTCAGGGCGGTGCCAAGCCCGCGCCCCGTCTCTCTCGCACTCGCACGGGACGCGCCGCGAGTGCGACGGAGACAGAGCGTCGAAAGGTGGCGGCCTGACCCCGCACGTCGCGCTGCCCATGGCGCTGCCGACGCGTCGCTACCGGAATTGAGCTGGCCTGCAATCACGGGTATTGACAGCTGCCGGCCGAGGGTCCTTTCTATCTGTCTCTCTCGCACCCGCACGGAACGCGCCGTGAGTGCGACAGAGAAGGCACGACTCCTTCGGAATCCGCCCGCCGCCGCGTCATGTGGTGCTCGTTCACGCTCGCGGCGCACTGTAAAGTTTTCGGGGTTATTATCGCGTCGTCGCAAGCGTCTTGGTTACTCGCTTGTTTCAATTATCGGAATCGGTGGGTTGTTATTGAATCGGCGCCAACGAGGCCCTGGGCTGGTCCATGGCTGGTCCCTGGGTGCGGTATCGGTTGCGTCTCGGGTTGCCCAACAGCCCGATGGAGATGGCGCGGTCATTACTGCCAAATTAGCGTGGCTCGGCCGGCCGGCTCATTAATCAGAGTGGTGATTAGCACGGTCACCTGCTGTAGACTCATTCCGAGAGTCTACGCTCTGTCTCTCTCGCACCTATGCGGAACGCGCCCTTCGTGCGAGAGAGACAGAACGACGAAACCGCGACTGTCAGTCCGCTGGCAGTGCAACGCCGGGCAAGGACAAGAGCGTCATCACCGCCTGCTAAACCCTGGTAAACACGCTGCAAATTGATGACTATCGCAAAAACAACAAAAACAAAGCGAAAAATGAGAGTCCGCCGGCGGTGGGTTTCGAACCCACGCCCCGTCACACGAGGTGCAAATGTTGGCGGCGTCGTGCAAAGGGATGGTGCGGAGCGCGTTTCGGAGGGAATGCTGCGTGCGCGAGATATCGACTATCGACGTATCGATTACGAATGGGGAGTGTTTTGAGACAAGGCCGTGACAGGACGAGTCGACACACAAGGCGGTGATGACGACGGCCACCTTCGCCGCGGTCGCCGGATGATGGATAATATCCCGATGGACCCCCCTCCCCCTTTTCGCCACGCCGTGCAGCACAGCCCAGCACAGCCCAGCACAGCCCAGCACAGCCCCACTTTGTCACGAAGTGCCACTTACACCGCTTACCCCGACCTGCCGGCCCCAGTGCACTGATTCCGCGGGTCGTTTTCGTCGCTCTGTCTCTCTCGCACCCAGACGGGACGACCCTCGAGTGCGACAGAGAGAGCTACCCTCGGAATCAGTCGCTGCAGCTGGGGTAAAGGTATCACTGTCCTTGCGGAATACCGAACTACCAACCTCGCGGCAAGAAAAAATAAAAGCATTTAACGCAAACCTGGGAGGGAGAGGCGCGACCATTGTTGCCAACCATCGGCCATTAGTCGGAATGAGTGCGCTAATGATCGGGGAGGCCTCATCTTGGACGCAGCGAGGCTGCAAGGCTGCGACTCGCGGGGGAATCTTCGGTCGGCATCGCGTCGCATCGCGCGGTACCGGCCCGGCCAACCCGCAGTATCGGTTTCACTTTTCGCAGCCTTGGCCTGCCTTGGGCCTGACGCGCGCCGCCGCGTCGCCTGCCCGGCTGCCCGCTCGCGGAAGAGGAGGAAGATTGATCGCGGCGGTGCGCTCTCTCTCTCTCTCTCTCTCTCTCTCTCTCTCTCTCTCTCTCTCTCTCTCTCTCTCTCTCTCTCTCTCTCTCTCTCTCTCGCGAGAGCGGCAGCGAAAAGTTCGCACGCGAAACCGTTTCAATCGAGAGTGCAATGCCGAGCTAAAAGTCAAGTCTTAAACGTTAAGTTAAAGCTAGAGGCAAATTCTCAATTGCTCGAGTTGCGAGTAACTCCGCGCCAGCCTCGGTGTTTCTCGGCCTCACGTTTTCAGGACCTTCGTCGAGAGCCGCAGAGCGGCCGGGTGGCTGGATAAATGTTTTTCCAGACCAAATGCTCAAGCCGCTCAGTCGGCGGGGACCTCGAAGTGCCACCAGGGCTGGCGTCTGTCTGTCTGGAGAGAGAGAGAGAGAGAGAGAGAGAGAGAGAGAGAGAGAGAGAGAGAGAGAGAGAGAGAGAGAGAGAGAGGCTGAATTTGTCAGCGTGCTTTCTCGGACAACACGCCGCCACCGCACGGCGGCGCCACGGCCCTGCTTGTCCAGCAAAAGAAATATCAGCATGCGTGGCTCGGGCAGCACTGCGTTGGCACTGCGCAGCGCAGGGCGGGGGCGATCCCGAAGCCAAACATTGCCATATTCCCGAAGCAACACGAGGCGCGTCCGAAGTGGGCCGAAGAGGGCCGAAGAGGACCGAAGGCTGCTCGCTCGGGCACTACTTGGCCGGCACGCAGCCACCCACGCCGCCGCGGTTCATTTATTTATTTTTCCCCGGCGGTTCGCTCTTTTCATTGGCACCTCGCCTCGCCTCGCCCCGTCCTTGTCCTTGTCCACCGCCTTGCTGCCCTTTGGCGCCTTGGGCTTGAAAGGAGCGCGGAAATGGAGCGCCGCCTTGCGATAATGCGCAGCGTGCGCAGCGTGCGCAGTGCAGCCGCGAGCACTTTTGTCTCGCTGTCTGCGATTCCGAGCGGAGAAAAAATTAAAGCGGCGCGATTAATGACCGCCGTCGAATTGGGTCAGCAGCGCCGCGGAGCGGCCGCCCTTCATTCACCTGGAAATTCATTCATTTATTCATTTATCTTGGATTTTGATGGGTGCATTTGGAGCGAAGCGCCTGGCGGGTAGGCAGGCGTGAGACACGGGTGTGGAGCACGCTGCCTACCCTCGCAGGCGTTCGGGTTGGTAAACGACGCGTTCGTAGGTTTACAGTCTGTCTGTCCATCTGTCTGTCTGTCTGTCTGTCTGTCTGCCCGCCTGTCCTGTCGGCACCCATACTCACCCAAGCGACGTGACCGAGTGACCCTGCCAGGCCCGTGGCCGTGCCGTGGCCGTGCCGTGCCGTGCCCTGCCGTCCCGAGGCCGCACTCGTGGTGTACTGGACGGACCGCACGGACACTGTCTCGCTCCAGTTGCCGGAGGAAGCAACGGCCTGGACGGGAATGCAACAGACTGACCGGACAGAGTGGCTTTCGTCGCTCTGTCTCCCTCGCACTCACGGGGCGTCCCCTGTAGGTGCGAGAGAGACGGAGCGATGGGAACGACTCTCAGTCCGCCCCGTGCCTGTGCCCCGTGCCTGTGGTGGCCGGTGTATCTCATCGCAGCACACCTCCTACCGGTTCCATCCCAGGAATGCCAGGTCCGCCGGCCCGGCCGGGGCCCAGCCAGCCACATTCCCGGTACAAGTGTGGAGATAGCGACGAACAAGTGTTAATGCACGGAACTTTGTGCAAGCAGAGGAGTCGGGCAGAGTCAGACGAATGACGTATGGGCGAGGCTGTGCTGGAGCCTCGGCTGGAGCCGGCAGGGGCGGGCCTGGATTCCTGAGAGGGGGGGGGCATTTTATTTTCATGTAGATGCATCATTCTGCCCAGCGTTTTGCATCATTCAATTTCCGCAGTTGTCATTTCATCAATTTTCCCAACGATGTCGCCTATTCGTCACAAAGTGCTTCGCACTCCACGCCTCTAGATTTGAAGCGGGTCTTGCAAAATGATGGATCGGGGTCACACACCTGATGTGGGAGAGAGAGACCGCCCTACTCTCGCAGTGCCGCGTACTGCACTGGTTTCATCACGCGACACCGGACTCTACATGCTAGACGCTGTTCGCGACCAGTTCGCGGGGCAACTCCGTGGAGCAGCTCGTGAGAGCCCTGCGCGTGTTCAGAGCCCTTCTCTCTCTCTCTCTCTCTCTCTCTCTCTCTCTCTCTCTCTCTCTCTCTCTCTCTCTCTCTCTCTCTCTCTCTCTCTCTCCCTCAGGTGCAAGCTGCCAGCGGCGTATCACCAACATTGTGAGAATCTAACCCGTCGACCACGATCAGCCACTCTAAAGGCATCGCGCCGTGCGATTTATATCGAACGATGTATCGATAGCGAGTATGAGAAGAAGAAGAGTAGCGGCGCGGAGGTGCCGGCCGCCGCCGGAACATATTTCCACGCGCGCGACTGTACCGATCGAGATCTCGAACTAGCAGGCGTGTCATATCGATACGATGCAAACGGGACGCGCGCGCGGAATTCAGCAGAAACCGTGAGGGAAAAATTAAAGAAAAGTTAAACATAAACAGCGATAAAACTGGAGCGTCAGAGAGAAATTTTGAAGGGGACGACGCAGCAGGAAATGATGGCATCTTGGGTGGCTTCGAGACGCGCTTCGAGAGGTCGCGGCGATACTTGAGCTGCGCGATGGTCGTTGCGTTTTATCGTATCGAACGGCATCGCGGCGAGTCGCACGTGCATCCGATGAGCACAACACGATTAGTTTTCGCTCGAGTTGCAAACAAAAATCCGTCCCAGACCTTGCTGTGCAGTGTACCTTGCTGCGGGCCCATTGAGCCCAGATGAGGCCATCTCATTAAGGCAGGCGCCTTCCTGAAAACTAACTGAGCAGTGCTGGCTGGCCTGGATACGTCCCTGAATGGCCCCAATTTACCACGACAAACTCATCTCGGGCGGCCTCGGGAGACATCAGGTGATAATGACTGCAGGCCGCGCTAATATCTCATCAAGATATCGGCCGCCGTTCAAAAGTGTATCGGCCCGGCCATCGGCCCGGCCGGCCCCGCGCCTTAATGGAACCTGTGACGAAATATCAATTCCCTCTCGGCCGTGTGGACGGCGCGGCTGAGCGTGCCGGTCGGCACAAAACCAAATAAAAACAACAACTAAAGCTGCGACCACGCGGTCCGGGTGCATGCCGAAATCGAAAGGACGAGTGGGCCCGGGATGTCCAGCGGACGGATTCCGCGTCTCTCTCGCACCCATGGGGCGTCCCGTGGAGGTGCGAGAGCGACGAAAACGACTCTCGGAATCGGTCCACAGAACGGGGACGCGAGCGGCGGGCAGCAGCGAAGGCAGCAGCAGGGCGCTCGTGCCGAGAATCAGTCACCTGTCTGCCGGCGCCACCACACTGGAGTGCGCTGCCACTGCCTGGGCGGGGCGGGGCGGGCGGGGCGGGGCGGGGGGCGGGGCGGGGCGGGGCGGGCGGGGCGGGGCGGGGCGGGGCGGGCAGCTCTCCGCGCCAAATCATTAGACCCGACTTGGCTGGCCACGGTATTTGTCACTTAGCGCGCCCCACGTGCCTCTCCCCCCCTCCGCCGCGTCGCTGGCGCTGTCTCTCTCGCACTCCCGCTCTTGATTAACACATTTCATTCTGATTGTGGCCGGACCCTGGCCCACATGCGCGGGGCTGGGCGGGCTGGGCGGGCTGGGCGGCGGCCGAGGTCTCCCAGCCACGCAGCCAGTGCAGGGCACCGTGCAGGGCAGTGCAGTGCCCTAGCAGCGCCACCTCACCCCGTGGGTGCGAGCGAGACACCTGCAGCTATTACCGCGCATTATGACACTGTCCCCGAGGCACCACACTGTGAGGGCAGGCCGGCGGCACAAATTGTAGCGATCGGTTGGCTACACTGCGCGCAAGTCCCGAGCCAAGTGCGCTATCGGTAATGTTGGTACCCCTGGCAAGCGTCGCGCTTAGTGTAAGCGACTCGGTATCGTGGTTAGCCGGGGTGCTCTAGCTTCATGACGTCGCCAGTTTAAATCAGAGGAGAGAAAATGCGAAAATAAGGGCAATGTTACCATTTGGAAGCAGTGGCCGCACAGCAGGCCGCGTTTTGACCTCCAGAGTCACCAAATGGGGCTCGAGCTGAACGAGTGACCCCACCAATGGATTGCTCTCCGAACGGAAAATCCATTGGGGGTCACACGCTCGGGCCGCGTCCTGTTTAGCGACTCTGGAGCTCAAAACGCGTCTCGAGGTTAGACCGCCTGCACCGGTCTTCTGGCCCACTGTGGGCCGGCCCCACGTTGATCGACTTTTTAATGAAATTTTTGTGCACTCTGTTGAGTGTGTGGACCATTGTTGGCCGAGTGTGCCCTCGTCTCGTGGAGGCCCGGCCCGGCCCAGGCACCGCGAGGACGCCGGGGTCAGGCCGCCAGGCCGCCACACCGTCGCACGGGCTGTCCGACGTCCGCGCGATCGAATTTTATGCGGCTAATGCGTCTTTAATCTTCTTATACGGCCCAAAGGCCTATTCACCTACTCGCCGCTGCGCCGCGGCGCACGGGCCGGCCGCGTCCGGGGCGGCAGGGCGGCAGCGCGAGGATGGAACGGGTTTTCGGACGCAGCCGGGGCCGCCTCGGCCCGCGGTATAGAAATGTCAGTGCAACAACGGCAATGCTAAACCACCCGGACTCGAAAAGCAAAAAATTATTGTTGAATTTTATCATTTTGTATTTTACGGTCTTAGATGTGCGAGGTGCTTACATTTAAAAACTGGGGAACGAATAATAAGTCGGTCAGTTCCAAGACCACCGCAACAGAGAGGAAAACAAAGTTTTGGTGAAAAGTTCAAAATATGCTTTTGTAATGAAGTAGACGAGCCGGGTACCCGGTGGATACAGCGTCGCGTGGCGGGCGGGCTGACGGCGGGCCCACTGTGGGCCCACGGTGTGCTGGCTGTGCCGGCCCATGGCAGCCGGAGGCGATTCAATGGGCTGTGAAGAGCCGTTACGTAAAGCGGCACGAGACTGACCCCACCAACATAATGAATGAGATTTGGCGGCGCGGCCCGGCTCGCCACGGCCCGGCTCGCCACGGCCCGGCTAGGGCGGCGAATGCCGGCCGAAACGCGTGCGGGGCACGAAAGCACGGCAGCGGCCCGCAACGCCAGATCCGATTCGGGAAAATGTTGAATTTCGGCGGTCGCTGGCTGTACACTGTGAACAGAGGACTGTACCTCTACCCTGGGTTCTATATGCTATCTGCTTCCTCTTTTAAGATTAAGCCACTGCTGAACTCAATATCCTAACGAAAACTGTAGGTGGTTAAAATAATTTTCGCGTGAGTTTTGTGGCTTATATACTACCTGTTCACTTTGCCTTGAGCTCACCCATTGAACGACCACTCTTCCCTTCTTGGAATACCAGTCTTGAACCCGCGCCTTTTCCAGTGTGTCCATCGCCGTTCCGTTTCCGGGGCGTTGCAGTGGACCAGCAGCGGACTTCTTCACCGAGCAAGAAAGACACTTGTCAGTGTGGTGCCATGTCGGAGGAACTGCGGTGGCGCAACGAACCGGTCATGCGCTGGCAGGCCTATTAATCAGGGGATCGCTAGACTCATTGTGTCACTGCGAGCAGACTGCGAGGCACCGCGTAGATTCGGGTCGCCGAAGAAATCAAACCGCAGCCATTTTTCACGCCATTTGTTCCCCGCCAGCCGGACGCAATCGGCGCGCCCGGAGGAAGGCGTTATGCTGCTCTTTTGCTGGGCGTTCAGAAGTACTGAGGATGAAATGTTATCGCAAAGCGACCTTTGCCGTGCGCCGCCGGCCGTATGCAAATAAATGAAAACCTCGGAGAGCAGAAAAAAGTGCCCCATTCTCCTGTACGTACATCTTACTCATTCGCGGCTGTGCTCGGCTTTGCGCGACTTTACCCCTTTTTGTTCCGTTTTCGCGATATCTCGACTCGGGTCTACAACAAGTTCCCAAAGAGGAATGTGGCGAGCGTGCGACACGAGCGGGCCGGCGGCGCGGCGGCGCGGCGGGGCCGGGGGGCAGCGCTACATATTTTCATCACGGAGCACAAAGACGAATAAAGAAGGAAGAAACGGCACCCTTACCCACTGCGGTGTAGAGTTGCCAACTTAACTCAAGATAACGAACAAACCCCGAAAAGAGGATGTGCGGCGTCGTAATTTGGGTTGGCAACCCTGCAGGCATATTTGTCGTCCGCGCTGCACAGCGCTGCGTGTGTGTCCGCGCCGCGCGTGTGCAGGGATAGAAAGAGAGAGGCGTTTGAGGCCCGAGTCGGCGCGCGGGAGAGAGCGCGAAGCTAAAGCGTGGACGCAGCCCTTCCCGGCACAGTACAATCGATCGTAAAGTGGTCCGTTCGAGAGTCTCGACAAATCGCCAGTGCCGCGCATACACGCCGCGGCGGCAGCGCGTCCCAAATTTGAATATTCGCGCCCCGCAGTGCCCCACGCAGTGCCGCGCGGGGAATGAATCGTTTTCGAACGATATTCTACGCAAATCCGCTCGGCCGAGGAGGTGAGGCACAATGCGCACGAGGCACGCCTCGGGCACGCCTTGGGCACGCCGCAGATTTCCATGCAAATGCGGCTGGTAGGGCAGGCCACTTTTGAGACGACGCCGAACCGAAATATTTCCAACAAAGAGATCGACTGCGTCCCTCTCTTGTCCGGTTGGCAACACTCGCGCGGCCCGCCACCTTGTATGCAAACGACGCTCACTCAGTACCGCGTTAGCAGCAATGGGGCTTTTGCAGGAAATAGATTTTACGGTGGCGTGTCGTGGCAGCCGAGTCCCCATGCCACACAGTGCCACACAGGGCCACCACACAGTGCCACACACAGCCCAGCCCGCGGCCATGCCGGGCCGAGAGGGCCCTGAGGTACGGCCGGCCCTCACGCACGGGCCCCGCAGGGGTAGGCCGCCAGTGTGTACGTATACCGACTGATAAGTTTTTCATCCAACTAAGCAAACGAAAGATCCCAGATTGCGGCCGCCGCCTTTTTCGTTGTTTCGCGGTTCGTTCTCCGCCCGCATTTCCATAAGGCGGCTTCACGCAGGTGGACACGGCCAGTACACTGTGAGGGACGTGCCCGGCGACAGATCCTTGGAGCAGCCCTGTTGAGCCCTGCCGTGAGGCACACTGTTGCGCGCCGCCTGTGGGCGTTCCTCGGTTGGCAGCCCTGGCGGCGTGGCGGGGACAGCCTGATTAGCGAGTAAAGTCCATTTGCAGTATAAAACTGACAACAGAAAAAGCCTGCTACATTTGTATACGCACTCCGCGCCTATGCAAATCAGCCTGTCCACTTGCGATCTTGACGCGCCCTGCAATGTTGGCAGCAGCGGCACTAAAAGGCGCGACGACAGTGTCGCGCGAGCGTGGACATCGAGATATCGAAGCGCCGATCTCGAACTCGGTAGCGGCGACGCGTGGCGACGGCCGGC
Organism: Thrips palmi; assembly: GCF_012932325.1. Lineage (NCBI taxonomy): Eukaryota > Metazoa > Arthropoda > Insecta > Thysanoptera > Thripidae > Thrips > Thrips palmi. Next base: position 7,305,931 of record NW_023144634.1, read on the forward strand.
CGGGGCGGACGGACACCGCCAAACGAGGAGGCGGCAGTAAATTGGAGCGTTTAGAGCGGTTCGCCGTGGGTGCGAAAGCGGACCGCGATAAGCGAATTGCGGCGTTGACGCGGCGCCGTATCTCCGCGGGCTGCCCGGTCACATACGCCGCTCTGGCCGCGGACCGCCGCGGACCGCGTCGCCGCGCTTGATGGAAAGCCGTTCGGGCCGCCGAGTCATGAGTGAGACGTTCAACGCACTGCACAGTGGACCAGAAGACCGGCGCCGGCGGCGGCAGAAACTCTGGACGCGTTTTGGGCTCCGTCCCCGCGTCCAGCCGGCCGGCCGGTGACATCTTTCTAGTGGCGCGGACAGCTCGACCGGAGGCAATAAATTGCGCGGCTTTGGCGTTTGCACACGTGGGCCGCGCGGCGTCTATTGGTGCGAAACAGAAACAGTGAAACAGCGCGCCGCCGACCCTAATGACCACGACGACGACGACCTCGGTGTCCGGGGCAGGCGTCGCCGTCTCAGCGGCCCGCGCGCCACGGCATGCGGCGGCGTGCAGCCGGTGGCGTGAGGCGTGAGTGATCCCGGATAGCAGTGGGCTTGCCGTCGGCCACTTTCGATAGCGAGGCGGCCTGCCCCGCTGTCACACTCCACACCCAGCGGCCCCTGGCGGCGGAACTGTCTCTGCTCTGCTTTCGGTTCCTCCAGTTCCGCCAGTTCCTCCCCCGCCGGCCGTTTCCGAGAAAGTCGCGGAGGGAAGCCGAGGGAGCCCGAAGGGGGTCGTGTGGGGCTCGCGGCGCTGCACTGGAAGGCTGCGACGCCCCGGACGTCGGATAGCGCCCCGCTGACGGAACGGGGACGCCAGGCACCGCCAGGCGCCCTGGCGTTTGAGTCTCCCACATGTCTGCCCAGGCACGCCAACACGCAAAAGAACCTATCCAGAGAGCACGTTGCCCCGCGTCACAGTTTTCACCAAACGGCGTACAGAGTGCCGGACGCGTTTTGAGCTCCGTCGCTAAAGAGGGTTCGAACTGACTGTGTGACCCCACCAATGGATTGCTCTGCGAACTAGGAATCCATTGGTGGGGTCACACGCTCAGTTCAAGTCCCATTTAGCGGCTCTGGAGCTCAAAACGCGTCTAGAGTTTGGCCGCGGCGTCGGTGTGTGGCTCTCTTGTCCAGCAAACCACACGCCTCAGCCACATGCGTGCGTCCGCGTCCTCGCGCCGCGGCGGCGCCGCACTGCAGATAGCCTCTAGATTCGTCGCCAACAACAACAAGAGCCAGAACAACAGCCAACTTGGCCCGAGGGTGGCAGCACTGCACCGGCATGATGCAATAGAGATGTTATTTCTATTATCATTTACCGTTATTATTATTGTAATGTGCGCGCAAGGCCGCGAGGCCGGGGGGGCGCGGGCCGGACCACACACGCGGGTAATGTCAGCTGAATGTCAGGTGTCGGGCTGAATACGTTCAACACTTTGAGTGTGGCTTCGCCGTGCACTTTTATTAAGTTTTCTTTTCACCTTTTCTTTTCGCGCGGACTGCACTTTCCCGATGTCGATCCGTTTTATTTTTACGCGCTTCGCGCGGCGCACAGAAATCACTTAGGGCCTACGGGCGATCACTCTGGCGTATATGGGGTCGCTAGACGGTTCTGGATGTAATGAGTGGCAGGGGCGGGGCGGGGCGGGGGGGGGGGGGGGGGGGGGAAGCCAGACCTAGAGGAGGCCCGCCAAGCCCTGCTGCTGCTGCAACGCCCGCGAAAAAAGACGCATGTCTGGCCCGGGGCGCTGTGGCCGGCTGTGCCGCGCTGCAGCCATTTAAACGGCCCTGGTAGACATAATGCCATGGGTTATTAATGCTCGGCTGCAGTTGGAGGTATTAATTCGCAAACAGAAAATGTTTATCGCCGGCCGATTTAAACGAGCATCATTAGACACATCAAAGGCTTTGCGGCTCGCGGTGGAAAAGACGACTTCCGCCGAGTGACATTGCGGTATGAAAAATTGCGCGACAAAAGTCTTCATTTTTCTCCGTTGTGGAGCATTACTTCATCGAAATCCTTTTCTATTCTAATAAATGCCGGAGTCACGTGGAGCCGCAGCGCGGTGGGTCGCGTTGTATCGCGATATTGCCCTACATCTAGCGGCACAGCGCGCCTTCGGTGCGACGGCACGTCACACTGTTATCGTTTTCAGTGTCGGGGAGAGCCAGGCAGTCGATGTTGCTGGCGCAACCGCCGTCACCGCACTGCGAATTCTCCGATCTGTTGGATAGGCCAACCTAACCTGTACAACTAGAGTGGTGCGACCTTGGCAGGGTTATCCATGCGTTACACGTTCTAACCTCACTTCTGTCGCGGCCGTCTTTCGCGGGTGCTGTGTCGGCGGGCTTTGAGCGGGTCATTGGCTGCGGTCCGAGTGAGATGTTGTTGACGCTCCGTTTTATAGCGCTGCATGCTGGCGGCCAGCCGGCCGTTAGATTGTTGCGTCTGGAGGGCCAATCAGCGCACAGTGGGCCAGAAGACCGGCGGAGGCCGTCAAAATCCCGGACGCGTTTTGAGCTCCCGAGTCGCTAAATGGGTCCCACTCAGCGACTCTGGAACAGAAAACGCGTCTAGAGTTTTTGGCGCCGGTGCCGGTCCTCTGGCCCACTGTACAGCCCCTTTGCCGTTGCTTTGCGGGAATCAATTGCAACAAACTTCTCACATCAAGTGGGCCTCATTCGGAAAGGCTGTAATTTTGACAGCTTTTGTCTTGCCGCTGCGTGCGGGCGGATATCCGAGGAGGCCTTTCCCCCCGAAAGGCCTTTCCCGTGGTCAAAACACCGTGGACGAAATATGTCTTACTCACTGCCTCGGCGCGCATCAACACGGGGCAATCCCGCATAATGGCGTGTTGTACCAAAAGCCCACAAAATTTAATATCCAGCATTTTTTCGGAGAAGAGGGAAAAAAGTTTACTTTTAATGAAGACGCGAGCACGCGTGCGGTCGCGTCTGCCGTCCTCGTCGCACACACTGCCCTCTGCCGGCGGTGCGAGAGAGACGGAGCGCTAATTACCTATCAATTTATGCGCGCGGAAGTGATACCCCATTACGATGCAAATGACGGGACGAGAGGCGTCGTGCCTCGCGCGACTCACAAAACAATTTCAGGCGGTATGAGAAATTTCGGGTCTTCTGGTTGGCGACTCGCGACTTGCACTTCCTCGCGCGTGCACTCGTCGGCACGACCCAGCGCGGTTCGAGAGCCTGATCGAGGGCACGCTTTGTGTGCTTCGTGCTTCGCACCTCCTGCAGGGTCTCTGCCTTCGCCTTGCTTTTATTTTTCTCTCCTTCGACTCTTGCCACTCTGAAGCGACGAGCGGAAAGGCCCTCGGTTTTGCCCGGAACCTGGTGAGTGGTGCAGTGAGGCGTCGGATACAATGCACACCCCTTACTACTCAGGTTTTGGACCAGTACCTAATTGGTATCAAACACACTGAACTAATTCGCGGGGGGAAAACTATCTGAAAATGGGCGTGTGGGGTCACAGACAGGCGCCTGCGGCCTGCACAAAGAACCAACAACAGCAACAACAGCAACAACACCCGCGGCTTAGCTCCGGCTCACTCGGCCCTCGCAAATAAAAGCAGAGGTGGCCGGCCTTGCAGCAGCGCCTTGCAGTGCCTTGCAGTGGCTTGCAGCTCTACAGTGCCGTGCACATACCGGAGCCGAGCCGGCCGACGCTCGGCACGACACGTCGTGACCAATCGCTCACTTGCAGAGCTGCCAAACAAAGAGAAAGAGTTTCATTTCACTTTCTCCCACACACTACAACTGCCGCCGCCACCCGGAGAAACGACGTGGACGGCGACGCTTCCGTCCGCTGTTGGCCAGCACGGCTAGGGCTGGAGCCGCACAGTGGGCTAGAGGACCGGCGCCGCGGCCAAAACTCTAGACGCGTTATGAGCTCCAGAGTCGGCGAAAAGGAGTCGAATCTAGCGTGTGACCCCACCAATGGATTCCTCGTTCGGAAAGCAATCCATTGGTGGGGTCCCACGTTCGGTTCGAGCGACTCCGGAGCGTCCGGGATTTTGACCACCTCCACCGGTCTTCCGGCCCACTGTGAGCTGGAGCACGACTAGCACCCCGCGAGGCTTGCGTGCTTTCCGTTTGACAAAACGAGAAGCTGGGACCGCATTCTGCGTTCGGCGCTACGTGTTCTGTCGTACCGCCCGGGGGTCGTGCGCTCGTGGCGCTGCCTGGTCTGGGCTGGCCTGGCCTGGTCGCCGGTCGGTTCCGTGCAGGCTGCATTCTATTTGCATCCAGAAAACGCGCGTGCTGCCCGCTTTGCATGTAGTCGAACGCAAAAAGAAATTACTAGCCGTCGCCTGCTCGCCTTTGGGTAGCAGAGCAGACGTTTCTCGATTTTGAGGCTCGCGGTCCGCACGCGAGCCGCGAGCGACCGATAGATTATCGCTCGGAGGCTGCTGCTGCTTCGACAGACAACCGACTCCACAGTGTGGGGCACTGGCACCTGCCCTGCCTTTCAAAATAAATGGGCGGCCATCAAATATGGAATTTGGCTCGGCCCGCTGGTCCGGTCGCTTAGGATAGAGTCCTGCCACTGTGTGCGACGGAGAAGGCGCTAATAGAATTCTCTTGCCCACGTGCCACTGTCGGCCTGTCTTTCTCTCCCTCCTGGAAACACCTCGGCGGATATCGGCCGCCGCTCTAGTGGGACATTGTCATTGCGGAGATTTATAAGAGGGCATAAATCAATTAGTGTCGTTTCGATCTGAATAGTGTGGGACGCTCTGCTTTTGGTGTGGGCTGCTGCGCCGCGATCCGGGTCGGCTTCTATCGGCGGCGGCACACTGTGGCCACGAGACCGGTGCAGACGCGTTTTGAGCTCCGGAGTCGCTAAACGGGACTCGAACCGAGCGTGTGGCCCCACCAATGGATTCCTCGTTCGGAGAGCAATCCATTGGTGGGGTCACAAGTTCAGTTCGAATCCTGTTTAGTGACTTTGGAGCTGAAAACGCGTTCGGGATTTCAACCCGCCGCCCTCGCGGAAAGTGTTCCGACAGTGTAAAACGTGCCGGGTGGCGAGTAATTGGCAGTCCGAAATATTCTCACACCCTCGGACAGGCCGGCGGACAGGCCGGACGGGCCCACAGGGCGAGACAACGCGATGCTGTCGCCACCTCGGCCGGCCAGCGTGATATGCAGCCGGGCCTGCTCGCTGCGGCGCCGCAGCGCGTCGGGTCGGGGCGCCCCAGGCAGCCGGGCGAAAACGCCTTATTTACGGCTCCTTTTTGAGAGGCAAAGTGCATAAAAGTGCAACATTGCAGGCCGGCCCGAGATAGCCAACCGTACACAGAGCCTGCAAATCAAATTTCCCGCTTCATTGCGCCGAAAGGTTAGGCCGGGTGAGAACCCGAAGGCCCGAAGGTCGGCGGCACAGCTCCCCCGCCCAAATTATTGACAGGCTTCTCGCTTCTCGGGCGACGGGGCTGTAAAGCGTAAAAATACAATCGCTGCTTTGTTTGCTCAGCGTAATACTTTATAGTTGTGCACAACACCCACTCATCGCTGGCTGGCGCAACCTGAGCAACGCCAAGCAACGCCCCGGAGAGACGGGGAGGACGTAAATTGTGCCTGACAAAGGTTGCACATTGAGTGATGTTGCACGCCCCGGCTGCCTTATCACCCGGTAACCGCACGTCACTCGCTGATTGCCTCTGCGGACTCCTCCTCTCTGTGTGTGTGTGTGTGTGTGTGTGTGTGTGAGCTGCAAATTGTCGCTCAAGAGGATATGAGCGTCGAGTCCTAGCCCTGCTGCCAACGAAGCGTCTCTCTCCATGCGTATGCGAATGGGGCGAATGGGTCACCGAGAGCGACAGAGAGGCACGCCATTTTCCAATCGACTCTCCTCTGCCCGTCCGGACGGCGGAGAGGTCCTCTCTCTCCCACCGCCGCCAGCTGGCAGCCAGTCAAATGGACTGCGTAAACATCCAGGGAGTCAGTAATAAGAGCGGGACTACTCGCCTTGGCGCTGCGTGCCAAATTGATCGCACGAGCCGCTCTGATTTGGACGAAGCGCTCGCCACACTGCGAATACGGTACAATGGCGTATCCGCAGGGCGCGACCCTCTCTGCCTATAGCAGCGGTTCTCAACCTTTCTCGGCTCGCGACCCCAAATTTGTAGCCAAAAATTTCCGCGACCCCCAGGAAAAGTTTCACGACCCCACGGGACCCCTTCTTTAGCATGCCACTGCGTCTGATCCGAGGCGGGCATTTTGCTCCCTCAACGGGCAATTGGTCTTTGGACTTTCCTATAGCATACCTCTGTTACGGAGTGCGATTATCAGTCTTAGTTTGGGGGCAGTATTGTCTCAAAGTTGACCAAAACGCTAAGAAATGTCTTTGAAAAATCATGTTTTGGGTCGATTTTAAGCAGCCACTGCGTCTGATCCGAGCCGGGCATTTTGCTCCCTCAACGGGCAATTGTTCTTTGGACCTTCCTTTAGCATGCCTCTGTTACGGAGTGCGATTATCAGTCTTAGTTTGGGGGCAGTATTGTCTCAAAGTTGGCCAAAACGCTCAGAAATGTCTTTGAAAAATCATGTTTTGGGTCGATTTTAAGCAGCCACTGCGTCTGATCCGAGCCGGGCATTTTGCTCCCTCAACGGGCAATTGTTCTTTGGACCTTCCTTTAGCATGCCTCTGTTACGGAATGCGATTATCAGTCTTAGTTTGGGAGCAGTGTTGTCTCAAAGTTGACCAAAACAGTCACAACGATTTTTCAAAGACATTTCTGAGCGTTTCGGCCAACTTTGAGACAATACTGCTCCCAAACTAAGACTGATAATCACACTCCGTAACAAAGGCATGCGAAAGGAAGGTCCAAAGACCAATTGCCCGTTGAAGGAGGACGAAATACCGCCTCGGGTCAGACGCAGTGGCTGCTTAAAATCGGCCCAAAACACGATTTTTCAAAGACATTTCTGACCGTTTTGGTAAACTTTGAGACAATACTGCTCCCAAACCTAGACTGATAATCACACTCCGTAACAAAGGCATGCTAAAGGAAGGTTCAAAGACCAATTGCCCGTTGAGGGAGCAAAATGCCCGCCTCGGATCAGACGCAGTGGCTGCTTAAAATCGGCCCAAAACACGACCCCAGCTACGTCGCCGCGACCCCTTAAAATTTTTTCGCGACCCCACTTATGGTCGCGACCCTAAGGTTGAGAACCACTGGCCTATAGAGATGAGCGCGCAGAGATTGCAGTGCGGGGTCATGGCGGAGCGACCCGCGCGAGCGGGAGTAGCCACCTATCAGCATACCAGCCCAAAGCTTGGCCCAGAACACAGGTATTGAGCAGCGCACTGTAAGTCATCATCAGCTGGCGAGCAAAGACAAAGGCAGCGTCTTACTTGGAGTCTAATGTCTTGCGTCGGGAGCGCTCATTCGTCCGAGCGCCGACGGCCAAGGCGGCGCGAGTGTGTGCACGCGTGTGTGGGTATGAGTATTGTTTAGAGGAAGTGCTCTGCGCTAACGAGCTTCCAAAGTGGTTCTCACGGCGGCATGCCCGGCCAGGGCGGCTGCTAAGGCCAGGGGCGGCAGCTAAGGCCAGGGGCGGCAGGGGGGCACACGAACGCGTCCGGAGCGTCCCGATCACTCTCCGTCGGGGCGTTCCGATCCGCGACGCGTCCGACAGAGCGCGCTGCGCTCGCACGCCGGCCGGTTATTGAATACGGGCGGCGCGAAAATATGAAAATTTAGTTTTATGTCCACTCTTGCTAATTAGTGCTGTTGCACGGCGCGTACCCCTTCCCTGGGCTTGTTTGCCTACGCATCGTTCGTTAGCCTCGATGCGCGGCTTGATTAATTAGTTTTTTCAATTACCGCGAGCGGTTCATTTTACCTCATGTTTTTTCACTGTGGTCAGGTTGGCAGCAGCAGACTGAAAATTCGCGCCAAATTTCGCGCGCCTGACGACTAGCAGGGCGTCGATGGGGTGGAAGCGGAGGGCTTCCTTGGAGGGCGTGGCTGGTTCTCCGCTGGCTGCCCCCTGGTGGCACCCTCTGGCCCCAGGCCGCGTCCGGGACACCCCGTCCTCCGCACGCACCCCGGCGGCCCACACCGAGGCCCACACCCAGCCCGCGCTATCTGCGCCAAACACCTTCACGCACTTTTCATAATTAATCTTAATCTGGGTCCCTTTTGTTTCTCGCCGGGGTCGTAGAGATATCGCCGCCAGGTGCGCCAACTGTTCCTGGGCCGCGTGGCCGCGGGGCGTTCTTCTCGACTTATCTGGCGCCCCCACACTGGAAGCACGCCCCGTAAAAACCAATACGCCACCTGCTGGACGGACCCTCGCGACCATTCCCCGCGCGATGAAGTGACTTTCATGAGACCGGCATGGCCGATGCAGGCTTACCAACCACTAACCTCATTTTACGTCACTGTTTTTTTGGCCCCGCCGTCGCGACGCGTGCCGCGATGTGATTCACGCAGACAGCCGCTCAGTGTGTGGCCGCACAAAAACCGAAGCGCAGTGCCGCCAACCCGCGGAGGAGAAAGGAGGTTTGTCAACCTGCGCGCGCGAAAAAAAAACGACAACAACAAAAAAACACGAGAAAATGAGAAATTTAAACACACGCTTGGCGACTTGCACTAGAAGAAGTGCGGCAGAAAAAAGGGCCCGCCGCGCCTCGCCCGTTATGCAGTGCAGGGCCGCCAAGACACGCCCCCCGAAACAACGAAACGCCGCGGAGAAAACGGACGAACGAAAAAGTACAGTAGTTAATCTTTGGCTCCGCGCAATTAGAACGGAATGCCTAGGTTTCCGTACTTTTGCCTCGGGGGACGGAGTCGACGCAGTCTCGTCTCGCTGGCCCGGTGGTTTCCTATGCGCAGACGGAGTAGCGGGCAGAGACACACACACACACACACACACACACACACACACACACACCACACACACACACACCGAGGGCAGCCTGTTTGACTGGCCTGCCGCGTTTTGATGGGCTGCTGGCAGAATGGATGAATGAGTGCTGTTAGGTTTGTCTCTGTGTGTGTGACCGTGTGTTTGGACATAAAAAAAAGGAGTGAATTCGCTTGTCACTCCGAGAACAGGGGCGTTCCAGTGTAGGCTCGTTTTGAACCGCGATAGCCTGGCGGATGTGTGAGTGAGCGATGGCGTTGCAACGTTTTTGCCGCCAAGCATCGGTAACACTAGAACCGGCGGAAGTATCCATTCAAGGGCGGAAAACTTTGTTTGCGTGCACCTTGGCTGTGTGTGTGTGTGTGTGTGTGACGCCGTCCATTATTTCCCCCTGTGTCATTCATTTCACGAGATGCATGGCACTGCCAGTGGGGTCACGCTACGTTCGCATGCCGAGTATGAAAATTCGCTGCGTCGTGCGGTGGGAGGCGGCCGGTGCGGTTTCGAACGCGCGGTGCCGCTCGCCTTACAGCCTCGCCGCCGCGCCCTCACTGCTAGTGCCCAAAGTGTAGGCAGGCTGGCTGGTTGTGTTGTTGTTGTTGTTGTTGTTGTTGTTGTTGTGTTGTTGTTGTTTCGTTGACGTTACGTTTGCACTTTGCGCTGTCCGCGGGGCCGTCCGGTCGCGTCCACCCGCCGCTAGTGCTGGCCGCCCGTTTGACGAATAGCTCCCCATAAATAATATCCTTCCGCGACCGGCCGGCCAGCCCGCCCGGCCAGCGCTGTCGCGCTTAGCGTCACCCAGAGTCACCCCGACGTCGCGGAGGCCAGCGGAGCGACGCAAGTGGCCGTCGCGGCGGGCGAAGTTACGGCGGCGCATCGCTGGAAAGCAAGGGCGAGGCGGACGCGCGCTTCTTTCGCGCGCCGAGGCGCGCTATTTGTAAACACATTCACATCCGTATTGCAGTTCGACCAGCCAACAGGGCCATCATTTTCTGCACCCTGAATCGCGGCACGGCGCGGCCCCGCTCCGCGTCATGTCGTGTCGCTGGAAAATAATATTTGCATACGGCATTCTGGGTCGCCGAAGGGCTCCAAGCGGCCCGAAGGCCCCGAAGGGGATCACCGACGGCCTCTTCGGTAAATCACGGGCCGCGGCCCCGCGCGGGGGAGTCGGAGGGGGTCGCGAGGCCCAGATTCGAACGCCGCCCTGCATTCATTACGAGTTATCAGACCGGGAAAGGGCCCACCGTTTGGCGGTAGGTTGGGTTAGGTTAGGTCGGGCGGGGGAGAACTACGCCGGCGGCAGCCACCGCGTTGACGCGACTCCTGGACGGGCCCTTCGGCTGCGTCCGAGGGGGAAGGGCGCTTATGCGTGTCGCCATGGCCGTCCTCATACATCACAACTACTCAGTCCGGCCAGCACTTTCACGTTTAGAAGTGTTTATAGTGCTGCTGCAATGTGCGCGTGCGCGTGTGTGTGTGCGTGTGTGTGTGGGGCACATGCCGGCCAGGCAATGCGACGAGCCTTCATAAATAACCCCCGATGTCAGGTAGGCAGCACCTTTGCCTGTTCGAACGGCCGCCCAGCGCGCAGTTACAGTGTTGTGGCAGGGAAGGCCCCGTCGAACGCAGTGTCGCGCCGCGGGGGGCGGGCGCGGTGACGAGGCGTGGGGGGAAAGCGCGGGAAAGAGGAAAAGCGCGCCAAAGAGGAAAAGCGCGGCAAGGAGCAAAAGCGCGCCAAAGAGGAAAAGCGCGGGAAGGAGCAAAAGCGCGCCAAAGAGAAAAAGCCTCACGGCCGAACGCCTGCGAGGTAGGCCGACCGCCAGTCACGCGTGCGCTCTGGCTGCCCGCCGGCACGGCGCTCGGCAGTCTCTCTCGCTCCCAGAGTGCGAGAAGGACAGAGGCCAAGCCGCAGGACGGACTATCGGCACGATTGCGGATAACTCTGTGCGTCTTCCGATGTCGGACGCGCACTCACACACGCACACACACACGCACACACACACCGGGGCGCGAAGAACACGTATTGTGCATCTGGCGGGCCACCTCGCGCGATCCGCGGGGCTTGTTTGTGAAGTAGTCGTAGAGAGGGATACCCGCCGCGGTACCTCTTGTGTGTTCGACGCCGCGCTCCGCACTCACACACTCACACACGCTGACACCAGCGCCCCGGTCACGTGGTGCAGCACATCACACATGCTACAACCTTTGCTGCTTCGACCCAATGCACGCTCGGATTACAAATTTTGCGGGTTTGTTCTCGCCACACTCACACACAGACACACCACCGTGTCTACACGAGTGCGCCTCGTGTGTGTTGCAAAAGTCACGAATAAGGGATTCCCGCGGCGTGGCTCGTAGTGTGTGCGCGTCGAACGACTGCCGGTGTCCTCTGCACCAAGTTCTCCGACGGCCGTTGCATTATTTTACGGGCCTATCCTCAAACACGGCCGCTCGATATGACTCTGATGCAACGCTCCACCCACACACTCACACCGGCTAACCTATCCTAGTGTAATCGCCCGAGTAATGTGCAATACTGACTAACTACTCCAACAGCAGCATAAACAGACCCAGCCAGTGACATGTGGGTTTAAGGTGTCTGTGTGTCTTTCTCTCAGCGCCCCACACACACACACACACACACACACACACACACTTTCGTTTTCCTTGGCACTGATCAAGCCGGTCGTGTAGAATATCACTGGGCGGGGCGTGGCGGGGCGTGGCGGGGCGTGGCGGGGCGTTGGTCGGGACCTTGGCGGCGCGGCAAGGCAAGACAGCAGGTTGCACGCCCACCGAGTCGAGCCGAGCGCACGGGTCCAGCCGAGGCGCGCGCTCCGAGCCGAGCCGGTGCCCGGACCGTTTTGGCCCAGACAGCAGCAGCAACGACACAGGACACACCTAGGCGCCCCACACCACTTTCCCTGGAAGGCAGCGGGGGCTTGTTCGGCTCCAGATTTTTGACAGCGCCCCATTTGCGTGGCGCTTTGACGAAATCATTCCCCGTCGAGGAACTTTCACGGGCCAGCCGACATCTGGGGCTCGGTGGCGGCCAGCGGACATGTCCGCCCGGCAGCACTGCAGCCATTTATTAAAAACACAAAAACAGAACCATTACGTGCTCACTCGAGTGAAAGGTGAAGGTCAAGACTCCGAACCGCGTCCTAACTATCGGGAGTCAAATTTTTCCTTTCTCCTTTGCCGGTCGGGCTGACGAAAAGTCCGGCAGGGTCGTTTTCCGGCCGGCTGGGTGCGGAGCAGTGCGGAGCGACGCCCGCTGGAATGTCCACTGGCGGTCGCGCGGTGGACTCACTCCGTCTCTCTCGCACCGAGGCGGCGCGCCGCGTGAGTGCGAGAAGGACGGCGAGAGTCGCTCCTCAGCCGCCGCCTTGACGCCTCGCTGCCGCGGCGACCAATGCTGACGGCAGCCCACCGCAAAATGTGGGTACTCTGCGGGTACATCCCATTATCATTGGCCTGGCCGGGGGCCGGCACGGCGTGGCAAGCCCCGCCCCGCCTTTTTATGATGCTCTGTCTGTCCAGCCGTCCGTCAGTCAGCGCGGTCCGCCATGCGTTACGATCCTTTCGTCGCCATGGCGGCCATGGCGCGCGGCGGTGCTGGCAGTGCCGGCAGTCCGGCGTGGACGTGCTTTGAATCGGCCGCCACAGCTGCCCGTCCCGTCCGGCCCGCCAAGACGGCCAAGACCCGACAGGTGCTGCCCCGCGCGGTGGCGGCGCGAACTGGCTCGGCCGACGCGTCGGCTCGGCTCGGCCCGCTCGGCCGCGCTCGGTTCGGCCCGGCACTCGGCTCGGCACAGTCGGCCGTCGGCCGCGGCCCGGGCAGGAAGGGTTACTGGCGACTCGCAGCCGCTCCGGCCCCTGCCCTGCCTCTGCGCGTTGGGCGTCGTTGTGGCGTCGCAGTGGGCCAGAAGACCACTGGAGGCGGTCAAAATCCCGGACGCGTTTTGAGCGCCAGAGTCGCTAAATGGGACTCGAACCGGACGGGTGACCCCGCCAATGGATTGCTCTCCGAACGAGGAATCCATCGGTGGGGTCACACGCGCGGTTCGAGTCCCAGTCGGTGACTCTGGAGCTCAAAACGCGTCTGAGTTTTGGCCACCGGCCCACTGTGCGCCGGGCCGGGCCTCTGCGCAGCGCGGTGCGGGCGCCGCGGCACTGGAAGTTGCTCCCAAAGGCGATTTGCGAACAGCGTGCTTATTGGAGCTCGATGCAGGCCCCGGTTTTGTCACAGTTGGCGGATCAAGTTGGAATTTCGCCGCCACTGGAAACGACTCCGAGCCGCGCTGCCCGGCGCTGCCACGCTGCAATCCCCGGCCCGGGCAATCCTCTTACAATACGCGGAATCCGTTTAAATTGCCGCGGCCGGCGCGCCACTGGCCGAGGCGTTGTCTCTCTCGCACCCCTGCGGAGGGCCCTGCGAGTGCGAGAGAGACGGCGCGACGCCGCCCTATTTGCGTAAGCGGCCAACAACTTTATTCCGCCTCGCGGTTATTACCCGTGCCTTCTTAAGATTCCATTATTCGGGGCTCGCGGCTTGCAGTGTGGCGGCGTGCTTACCTCGAACGCGGAAAGCGCGGGAGGCACGCTCCACTGGAAATTCGATTGGCGGCACAAGCGGTGCGCGAGCGGGGCGGCGTAGTCAGTCGATACGATGCTTGTTCTTCCCGCGCGATTTGCTTCCATTCAGCTTCCTCTGCGTCGCTCTGCGTAATCCCTCGGCCGCTGAGACCGCCCCCGCCGAGCGGACGCCAAGCGGACGGGACGCGCTTCCGAGCGACTTGCGCGGCCGAAACGCTAATCGGCCTGATCCGCCTGTCATCCACGCGTCCCGCCGACGGCGACGCCGCGGACGGACAGACGGACAGACAGACAGACAGACCGACGGACGTCCGGCTGGACCTAATCCGTCTCGCCGAGGAATATACGTGATTTCAATGCAAACATGTGTATCAAAGGGCCGGACCGCGGCGGGGCGGGGCGGGGCGGGGCGGGGCGGGGCGTGCTGGCCGCTAATCCTCATCCGATTATCCCGTCTGCAAACAGAATTGCTGCGGCGACACCAACACACACACGACGCAGTTTTTGGTCGAAAGGTGGGAAACTGTCGCACGCATACACAAAGACTCCGTGGGAGCGTGTGTGTGTGTGTGTGTGTGTGTGTGTGAGTGCCGCTCTCTGTACGTGACCCTTTTCATGCGAGGACCTAGGCACTGGGGCCTAGGCGTTGCCATAGGTCGCGCGCGTATGCCAGCGCCTCTGTGTGAGTGAGGACAGTGTCTGTTTTCAGGGAGGCTGGGCGGCATATCCAGCCATGGGACGCGACCCGTAATAGGAGAATTCTGCAGCCACTTTAGCAGAATCCACCCTTTCCCAACAAACCCGACCCTTCGCAAAGGCCCTCGCACCTCCTTGGCCTTGTCGAGGGAGCCTTCGCCTCGCCTCGCCCCGCGGCCTCGACCTGGGGTCACCTTGCCGCCCTCTCGCGGGCCAGCTGCCAAGGGCACTCAAGCGATACACCCATTGCTACTATTCGCAGGGCGTCCCTCCCTTTTCGCACAGCGAATAGCGCGGCGCGCTGGCTGTGAAGGCAGTTCTCGTTATGAGGACTTTGCCGCCTGGGCTAATTAGCAGACGGCCAATGATACCTCGAAACGCGAAAATCATAAATTACACCGCGAGGGAACGCGAAAAAAAGGGGGGAAAGGTTGGTGAAAGCGCTCGCGCCGGTACGGGGACTTGAACCCGCGACCACCGCCGCCATCACGGCGCGTGGCGTTCGATCCATCATCCTTGCACAATGAGGCGCCGTAGTGTCGTCGACGCGACCCGGGACGCCCCCGCCCGCCCGGCTCGGCCCGCCCGGCACGGTGACGGACTACACCAAGGCGGCTGCGGTATGCGGGGACACGCGCGCGACCCGTATTAATGCCGGCCGGGCGCACTTAAGGTCCTTAAGGCCCGCCACCTTGTGCCCTTATTGGGGTCAATGGGGTAAGTGAAAACAGCAGCAGAAACAACAACAACATCAACAACAACAACGACAAGGTGAACGCAAAATTTCCACGCGCTAGCTCTCGAAAAACGCCGCGGTCTCTTGAAACCGGCGGGTGTTCAGTGCGTTGGCTGCAGGATTTTTAATTTTCTCCGATTTTTGATCTCCGATTTTTCTCGTCTGGTGTATCACACTTGTAACGCTCGTCCTTTACGAGTTATGACCGCCGCCCGAAACAGGAAAGCGTTTCGGCGGGCAGTCTCTGGCGCCACGCCGCGCCGCGCGCATGCGGCCTCGGAGGGATTGGATTCGGAACAGTCAAAGTCAAAACCACTCGGACGCGCTGCGGCGCTGGCCGGCCGGGGCACAGTGGTCCCAATCGTCTCAAACGCGGCCAAAACTAATTTATCGGCGTGCCGTAAGCTGCAAGGCACAGTTTTAGGCACTTGTGAAGGTTTTAAGGGGCGCAAACTGCAAATCTTCAATTTTTTCCTCGTTTTGAAAATCACAAGGGGCGTAAAAAAGGGGGAAATTTCCAAAACCCGTTCCAAAAGTCGTTTTTGTTACAGATTAGACATTTTTGATGTCGAATAGTAAGAATCTGCATTTAGTTTTTGCGGTTTGTTCATTGTTTAGCCCATAATCAAAGAGAAACTGAAAGTCGTGAGCGGAGCAGAAGCCAAAAGTTATAACACGTATATATTTTATCTCTGACTCTAAGCGGATGGGCCACTCGAACTGCGGTAAGTCCTCGGCCCTATTCACCCTCAGACGACGCGATATTGTAAAGAAAACAGTCGAAAAATGTAAAAACAAGACATTTTTACTTTAGAGGTTAGGAGGTTATATTCAATTTATGTATATTTAAAAGAAAACCGCATTTTCGCGTTCTGGCGCTTGTTCCTATTTAAAGAGTTTTATCTAAGGAATCTTATGAGCCATGAGCGAAATGCCAACTCTTACTACTTCGTTTTATATTTCAAAATGAAATTTTTGTAGCCACAACTAAAATGTTGCGAAGCAACAGCTCATTTTTGGCGTTTGCAGGCGTTTAATTGAATTGTGGACGTACAGTCAACTTAAAAAAAGACCGAACATTCAATTATTGATATTGGTCAGCGAGGATTTGGTGAGAAACGTAAGAAAACCGGAGCTGATTTTCAGCACCAAAACCGGCGTCGGAGAAGGCCTCTTTTCAAGGCCGTTGTTCTGGGCTTTACCCTCTTCTGATTGACATTAAAAACGTGGGGTTGTGTACCTGGATGCTTTATCTTTCGGACCTGATAAGCGAAATTCACGGGTATTGCGTTCTGAAAAGGGGGTTTTGGCCGCGTTTTCGGCATTTGGGACCACTGTGCGGGGCTAAACGCGTTCCTGCCGGGAGGGCGGTTTGCTTGTTTCGCGTGCCGTCCGCGCTACCTGTGAGTGTGTGTGCGCGCGTGTGTGTGTGTGTGGCACCCACACCGCAAACGGGGCGTGGCAGCGGGGAACGCGTGAACGGCGGCACCGTAATTGGCGCCACATTTTGCACACACACCAGCGCGCGCGCGCGCACTCTCTCTCTCTCTCTCTCACACACACACACACACACACAAACACACACACGCGCACGCACGCACGCACACGGCACGCGCGCACAGAGAAATGGCGGCCAGCATAGGGATGTGGGAGATCTGCTCTGCTTTTGTGTTTCCGAATGGAAGAGGCGTTCTAATGGAGCCAACCCCGCCACGCCAGGCAGGCCGGCAGAGGCAGCCGCTTGAAGCGAAATACGTGAAAAGCGTCAAATGGCAGTCGTCGATGTGTCGAGGAATGAATGAATCAGCGAGTGAATGGCCGGCAAACGGCCGGGCTAATCCAGCGGCAAGGCTTTCCACGCGCTGCCCCCGTCAAAAGGCACCACCTGCCGGCCAAATTAGCAGTGCTCCAGACGGAAATAATTTTTAAAAACTTTTTTTTGGGAGGGAAAAATTTTGAACGTGTTTTGGCTCAAAAATGTTTCCAGGTAAAGTCGACGGCGTGCACCCCTGGCAGTGGCGCGGCACGCGTCCTTCCGCACGCCCTACCTTGAGTGCTGGGAGTCCCGGCCCTGGATTTACTGCGCCGGCACGTAACAGCGCGATGGCTCACGTTAGGCGGAGCGAGCTATGGCGCGATGGCACCGGGGGTGTTTTGTCGCAAAGAAGTACCCCGTACGTGAGGACTCCCCGGAATGGGCCTAGCCCCGCCCTGGCCCCGCCCTGGCAGCCCCTCCAGCAGACAGTGGGACAGAAGACCGGTGGAGGCGGTCAAAATTCGAAACGCGTTTTGAGCTCCAGAGTCGCTAAAGGGGAACACGTGACCCCACCAATGGATTGCTCTCCGCACGAGCAATCCATTGGTGGGGTCACACTTGGTTCCAGTCCTGTTTAGTGACTCTGGAGGTCAAACCGCGTCTAGAGGTTTGGCCGCCTCCGCCGGTCCTCTGGCCCACTGTGCAGTGCCCCGGGCCGCGCATCGGAGCATCGGAACGGCGTCGCGGCGACGCGGCGCCCCGGATTTATCGCTTCTGAAACGTGACGGGCGGCGATGTCACGTTTCGGAGGCAGCGCGCGTGATGAACGGTGTCCCGCGAAACTAAGTGCGGGCGTCCCCGTAGATAAATGCACGAGTCGTTTGATTTTGCGCCGATTTATTTGCGAGTGCGTCGTCGTCCTCCGCCCTGGGAACGCGCGGCGCGGCGCAGCGCGGCAGGCCGGTTCGCGCGTTGCAGGATTAGCCTACCGGCCGGCCGGTCGGCGGGACACCGTCGGACTGCGGGGCGTGGGTGGTGGCTCCGTGGCTCTCGGGAACACTGCTTGTCTTGTTACCGGTGTCATAACAATATCTCGGTTCCTGCTTGGCAGCGGCGCACCGCACAGCGCGCACCGCACCGCGCGCACAGCGTGCCAACTTTCGACTTTCCGAGCGACGACCGCCCCCCTCGGCCTCGGCCCTCGGTGCGCCTTGGTGTCCGAGCATGCGGCCGAGAAAGCGCGTGAGAGCGCGGCTTCAATAAGCAGCGCCACACAGCGCGGCAGCGGGACCGTTTAAAATTTTATGTGTCAATGCAATCTCGCTGCTGACTGGGCGATAAAACGGGTAGCGAGGTAGGCAACCCGCCGCGTCGCGCAGACTCCTTTACGGCCGCTCAATTTCTCATACTCGTGGCCGCGGGGGCCGCGGGGGCTCGTTCCCGGCGGCTGGCTTCCTTGGTCCGGCCGGCCGGGGCTGGTGCTTTTCCATCTGGGGCTTCCATTGAACCTGAAATGGAATCGGGCAGCCCGTCCCGTTCGCGTGGACATCGGCCCGCCGCCCCCACGCCCACGCCCGCCCCGGGGACCGCGCCGCCAGGGCCGCCAGGGCCGCCAGCACCATTCTCCGTCGCTCTGCAGCTCTGCAGTGCGGCCCGAGCGTTTCCCGAACGCCTCCCGACGCCGGCCGAACGGCGGCGCGCTGTTCGGCTCATCAGCGGGGATTTCCCCTGAGGCACGCGATGACCCCCAGCGCCGCTCCGCGCCGCCACTGCCTCCAGTGCGGGGCCGCACCTCGCCGCCCCCGCCAAGACCGTCGTCTCCTATTAGGGAGGCCGGCCTCGGGGGCGGCGGGCGGTGGCACAGCTGCGGGACATGGGGGTGGACGCAAACTGGGGGCGGACTGCCGGGGACTGCCGCCTGGAGGGCTTCCGCACTTCCAGCGAGAATCGCCTGTTAAGACAGCAGTGCCGAGAAGAGAAGGTGGTTCCCTGGGTTCCCTCCACTGGACTACACAAGAAAAAAAAACGAAAAAAATTGTGCTTGCTCCATCCTTGCTAACCCCGGCGTCATGACGCGGCAGTGGATTGACGCGTGCGATAATACCGCGGCAATTAGAAGCCCCCTGATGCACTTGCACCGCTTGCACCGCATGCACCGCTTGCACCCACCCACGGCCGGCCGCGCGGAGAACCGCCCAACTCGGCACGCGCGTCCTGCCACATACGGCCAACGCGGCACCCGGCCCGCGGTTAGGCCTCGCCATCACACGCTCGCTGTCGGCGCCTCCGATCCGTCTCCCACACGCCCTACGCGTGGGTGGACACACACACACACAGGCAGAATGACAAATACCAGCGCACTATTGCCTGGCGTCGTTGACGAGTCTGGCGACCGCGAGGCGGCGAGACAATGGTTGAGTCACCTCTCATTATCACTTTGTACTTTCCGCGAAGGGCTGCGCTGTGCCGCACTGCCACGACGGCCGGACGGACGGCGCGGGCTCCCCGCTGTTTGCTCTCAAGACGGACGTCCCGGCCTGTAATTATCGCAGCGAGGTGCTCCGGCCGTCACGGCGGCTAGGGTGTCCGCCCGGCCCGCGAGGCCTGGCGGTGGGACGCGCGCCGGGCAGCCGCAACCGCGGGGACGGGTGGCCACCCTAGCCGCCGCGGTGCTTTACACGCACTTGAGTGTCCTGGAAGGCCACTGACTCAGCCTTCACCGTGAGAGCGTCCCAGGCAAATTTGGACGAATCCATCACTGCCGCGGCGTAGGGTGCCCAGGGTGCCACTACGACACGCCTTTGTAGCCCGTCAAGCTGAATGAGGAGCTACTCTGTCCGGGAAGGGGACTGGAAACTGCAACTTTGGACACGTCCCTCACGCCGGCTTCCCCGAAACAGAGACGCGCGTGGTAAACGTCGATTAATTTATTGGACCGTCATTTGCCAAAACACACCGACCAAAGTGTGGGCTATTACTGCGGGTTATGCTTGACCACGCTCAAGGTGTCCGCGTCGTTTCTTAGAATGTGAGCGGCTGGCTGGCCGCCCTGACCTGGCCTGGGTGTGCCTGGGTGTGTCTGGGTGGGCGGCCCTGCAGTTAGGCCCTCTCTAGCCCGCATCGATAGGCCCTGATCCGTATCCGTCGCGACCACACACTGGCCCGCCTTAGGTCATTTCCATCAAAAAGACCCGGCCCTGTCCGAGGCCAGCGCCTTAATCCGAGTAACACGACGGAAAATGCAAACAGGTGGGCTGTTTGCCTCCACCACGACGGTCTGCTTGGACTTCCCCGAAACTTTTAACAGCTTAATGGCAGCCGCACGTAGAGCGAGCCTGCACTGCCAGGATGACGTCACCGAGCGCGAATTAAACGACTCTTTATGACATGGATTTCAGCGCCATTATTGACGTCTGCCCCGAGAAGGGGATCGCCGGAGTAAAACCTTCCCAGAATCGGACACTCTGTGATTACCACCCCGATGACCAGTGGACGACCAGCGGAGCGCGCCGATACATTCCGGAAGTCTCCTATTGCGGCCGTGATTGTGATCTCTGGCCGCTAATTCGGACGCTTTATTACCGCAAATGGCCCTCGCCTTGCAGGCTGTTCCAGGCTTCCACGCGCCACGGAGCCACGGATTCCTCGGGCCATGCGTCACCGAAGTGATACACCTGTCCAGCTCACGCGGGAAGGCTTGACCTTTCTTCTCTCTCTTCTTTCCTTTCGTTTAACGCGGGCCGCGCTTGCACACTGCCTAATAGCTTTATAATAAGCACGTGCAAACAATGCCTCGGCGTGTGATAGTCCCGCGTAACACCTTGTGAATCACGCGCACCTTTTCATTAGCCGCTACCAGCTCGGGTGAGTACGCGCGCACAGAGTTGCGGGTTCAAACACTCGCATGGAAATTTTGGTTTTTTTCGAGGAAAATGGTTTGTTTTGCGCCAAATCGTGGTGTCGTCGAGGAATGTTTGTTGAGCCACTTTCCCCGTGAATGCAGGCGGTGTAGTATGCTAGGTCGATGTTTTTATGACAGTGCCTAATATGCATGCTCCAGCCGACATGTGGCGTATCATTAGGCCCCCAGGGCCCCGAAATATGGTGAACAGGCACAGCGTGAGTCATCTCGGGCCACCGTGGCCCTCGCTGTGGCCACTGCGCCCAGGTCAGGGCAAGCACAATGGAACAAGAAGGCGCTTCAAATTTATTTTCCCGCCCAAAAACACAATAACACTTACGGTCGCTGCCAGCGGGAGCCCCGGCGCACGTGAATGGAACTACACTCGCAGTAAGGCACCGCGATACTTTGCTTTCTCCTTGTTGGTGTGACTGCGGATGCTGCGGACGCCTTTCTCGCACGGGCTGCCGTTGACGCGCCCTGACACGCAGTCATCAATTTTTACGAGGCCTGTTTGGATTTTTATTTTAGAATCGGAATAGCTCCGGTTCCAACGCAGCCGCCAGGGGGCTGCCCCGCCTCTCCGGGCCGGCCGACTTTGCGCGAGTACGGATTACACTTTAGGGAAAAGGCCCCGAAACGCCAAAAATTGCGCGCCATCGCAGCGCGCATATACGGCACGGCGCGGCAGAACGGCGACGCAGACGGCGCTTCCGCAGTGTGACATTCTCATACTCTAGCGCCGTCCCCTCTCCCCGCCGGCGCACTGCCAGGCAGGCGTCACCCGTTCGGCATGTGGCACACGCTCTAATTGGTTTAGCGACACTAAGCGGGTGAATGACGGCCTAAAGAGACACTCCGCCCCGCAAATCCGACGGCAATTACTTTCCAGTTTACTCGGAACGAGCTGAATATTAGCTCAGATATCGCGGCTTCGCCGAGGCTTCGCCGAGGCTTCGCCGAGGCTTCGCGGCGCGGCGGTCGCGTACTGAATCACCAGCCCACGCTCGGGAATCTTGTCATAACGAAATGAGAAAACGGCGCGCTGGGTTTTACTAACCGGATTATTCCAAACACGGTGACCCGCGGCGGAGGGACGGCCGTGTCACTCTGCAATAACCATTTGTTGCACATATAACGGAGAATGCAAAACAACTTGTTTGAAATTTGGCGGTAATATAATTATTCGCGCGCGGGTGCACCGCATTACCATAATGGCTGGCGAGCCTCGAGAATGCGGTGGTGTGTTTCAGCTGCTGCAGGCACACTGCAGGCTGCAGGTCCCGGACGCGGTCCCGGGACTCGGTCCCCAGCGGCGCACCCGAATATGCTTCCTTGACCAACTTCCACTGCACATAATGGACCCGATCGTAAGCATGCTGTTACGGCCGAGGCTACAACTCACGAGCCAGGAAAGTTTATTCAGAGGGGAAAAATTAATTTGATTTTTGGGGTGCATACGAGTGTTTTTATTGATTTCGAAACCAATCACGCAAATATATTTATCAATTCATTGGTTCTCTGGAGGTTCAGGTGAAACTTTCTCCGCAGCGCCAGTGGCTGCGCCTTGATATTTTCCCTCCTCCCAAAGTGGTTTCGGAACCGATACATTTATTCGCCATCTTCGACAATGTAAATATCCGGCTGGAACGGCCCGAATCAAGTCGCTAATAGGCACGCCTTCCATTCTTCAAATCGCGACGTGATGGTCTTCAAAGACTGATGTGCTAGCGATGAGTTGGATGCAGCGGGTCGCCTGTCCATCCATCAAAGTAGCTGTCCGTCCGCCCGTCTATCTGTCCGTTTGTCCGTCCGCCCGGCCGTCTGTCCGCTCGACCGCCTCCACGCCAAGGCGAAGGTCGTGTCGGGAAGGGGTTGGCCCGGGTCGCTGCACACACCATTCGAAACGTGAGGAAGGACTGCATGTGACGGCACAATGATGTCGAGCTAATTTCTGAAATTTTAATTTATTTTCGGTACTATTGTTTTTGTTTTGTGCGGTGGCCGTCCTTGTTCGGCCCCACGCCATTCGTCAACGCAGCTCATTAGCAGTGGACAGTCTAACCACCTCTACGCTCGGCAGGTAACTCGGGTAACTCGATCCCCGCGCACGTTTTGGTAGGCCACGTTTTCGGAGACCTGCCCTGCCGCCGACGGCAGCCAGGGCAGGCGGGGCTCCCGAGCGATGCGCCCCGCCGACATCGCCAGCGACCGCCACAACGCCACCGACGTCCCGAAGCGCGGAGGGTCACGACGGCCACGTCAGAATGAGGGAAATAATCACTCGGAAAATCTGGCTGGCCGGGGGGTCCGCCAATAACGCAACGCGCCCGCCTTTTTTCGGTTTGGCCGCCTTCATACCATTTAAATGGAAAGAGGAAATTAAAATCAGCGGCCAAGATACGCGGAAAGTTCCCTCTTTTTTTTCGAGTTACTTGATACTTTCTCACCTTATTTTAATTATGATCAGGTCGGCGTGCTAGCGGCACCTTGGACCTCGGCGTCACCCGGACTGGGTTCTGTTTTCCCATGAGCACAAAACAAACCGTCTGAAATGACGACAGCAATATGGAACGGGAGCAGCGGCCCAGTGATTTATGGTTGAAATGAGCGATCGAGCGTTGTGCACAGCGAGATGAAGCGGTAGATAGGTCTTCGGAACTTGTAACGCCGGACGGCCCGCTCGGCGCGGCACGGTGCGGCTCGGCGCGGCTCGGCACGGCACGGCCGATACAGTGATAACACTGGCCGACCGAGTGCGCCCCCATCGCGTGGCCGCGGCTACTTCTCGGCAACGCGCCACGGGGGTGCTCCGCAGCGCTCCGGCTGCGTCCGTGGTCCATCCCGTCTGGCAGGACGGGTAGCTCCTCGAACGCGGTGCGGTGAACGGGCCTGGTTCATTGTTCATTACTCGATAGCGGCACTATTAGGGCTGGTCAGTGATCCATCATATTGTTTCGGGCCCGGATTCCAGCAGGGTCTTCTTCCTGCCTGCCTCGATGCGTTTACTCGAGGCCCGGAAGAGAGACATATCTCCACCGTGAGATACGAATCGGATCGGCCGCGTGTGTGACTGCCGCCTGCGTCTAGGGAGGCTCCACTTCCCGGCGAAACAAAAAGCCTTTCTCCTAATTATAATTTTTTTCGTCATTGTCCTTCCTTTCCCTCGTTGCGTCCCCCGTTCGTGTCTCACAAGGCTTGCCCCACAGCGCTCGCCCCCCGCGGCTCGGCTTCCTCTCGGCCCACTCGTTATGCGGCGTATCAGGTACTCACTTTCTAGGCGCACCAATTATACCCGCAGCCCCACATTCAAATGCGGCACGGGTTTTGGGGACTGCAACCTGTTGCGACAAGCAATGAGATCCCCCAAAAACATGGAATTCAAATTTTTCATATGGCGGCGCTGCTTATCATCGGTTTAAATTCTGCCGATAAAAGTATTCCGGTCACAAACAGTATTTTCAATCAGCCGGAAAAAGTGAGTCGGAGGAGCCTAAGGACGCCATGCCAAAGTTAGCTTGTCCTCCAAAAACATTTCAGTGCCTGTTCTAGGCTCCGTAGCAAAAACGGAACTAATTTTGTGTTTCTAGCGACCCTGTTTTACATACATTCACTTTCACCCCTGTTTTGTCTGCTCCGGGGCGGGCGAGGGGCACGGCTCGTCTGCGTCGCGGCGGCGGGAGATTTCAAAGCGGCGCGCGACGGCGACGCGCATACTGTGGGACAAAGACAGACAAAGCACGCGATGGGGCTGCGATAAGCGAGATGCAAGATGAGCCCCGTAATTGGTTGATGCTGGCGGGCTATGCATAACTACCGAGCAAGAAGTAGCGACCGCAGTGGTCTTGTTGGCTGTCGCGGGGGGACTGCTGCGCTGCCGCGCTGCCCACCGTGATGCGTTGCCGCTGCCGGCGCAGCTCGGCGCAGCCGACGTAGGCGGCAGATATTTCACTCTCCCGGAAGAACTGTAATTTAATACCTCTGTGAGGATCCTTGCCGAGGAGCACGGCGCGGACGGCAAGTTGCTGACGAAAATTGGAGTGGATGAAACGGGTGAGGCGTGGGTGGAGACGAAAATGAGTGTAGTTCATATTTCTCTGGCAGGCAGAATTGTTGGATGAGAAGAGCGCGCCGTGCAACAAGCGTCCAGAAATTGTTTGAAAACCAGGTAGCTCCTGCTGATCAAGAAAAGATGCCCAAAACTGGAGTCCATGGCACGGCCTCTTGGAGGCGGTAGTCGGCAAACCCCGGAATTAATTGCAGTTCGGATTTCACGCACGACGTACCATGCTACGCGAATGTCTCAGCGTGTGTGGGTAATTTATGCATTTCAAATGGACCGGCCGAGCGAGCCTAGCCGACTTGGAAACTGATTGCAAACTCGCTCCAAAATATAAATATCCGGGAAAGAAGTAGTGGCGGTGCGGGGCACCGAGTCGACAAGATAGCAGCAGTGGGTCGCGGAATCTGACGGCCAAATAACAAACGGCCGAAGAAATGGTTCGGAAGCGTGGGACGAGGGGAAGGGGGAATAGAGGGGGCGGCACGGCCCCGTCGTTAATTATCACCGGACCGGCTGGCCAGAGGTCTGGCTCCAGGTTCCAGCATCTTTCAGGGACAGGATTTCAGACTTCATTCACGACTCAATTTCTACAAGGTTGGTATCGGGAATTCGGCCTTGGGTGGACCGACTTTTCCATCACGTTCAAGTCACGGGGTGCTGGCTCTTGTCAAATCAACGTCGGCCGGAGGAGCGTTCCGCGTGAACGGACCCGACGGCCTGCTACCCGCGACTAGGGGGAACCCAAAATGGCGGCCCGCAACTACGGGGGGTCCATACTACTGGCGCCTTCAGCCACATACTTGAGCATCTTTTGGCAAACTTTGGACGGCGTTTTAAATTAATTTTCCGGCGGGCCTGACGGTAAATATTCCTGCCAGGGCGTTGGACTTGGAGCAGGCCACGGCCGTGCACGGCCTCGGCCAGGGCTAGGCACTTCGTGATGGCCCCTACCGATAGCCCCCCGCGGAGTTGGCCATGACGCGGCCCAAGTCCAAGGGCCGCAGCGCCGCACCGCAGCGCACCGCAGCGCAGCGCCCGAAACAAAGGAACGCCACAGTCCCGGCGACATAACTTTCGGATAGTGCTCTCCCGCCGCCTGGCAGGAATTTCAAAATCATTGGGTAAGTTATGGGGCGCGGCTGCCGCGTGGCGTGCTGGGCTTCCTGGCTGCAGCGGCTGCAGCGGCAGCGAGTAGTGATGAACGTTTTGTCTCGATATCGATCGTGGGCGGACCCCCTTCTTTTTGTTTCTGCGTTTGCTCGAATTACGAGCCATGACTGTCCAGAAATCCGAATCAATAAATAAGTCCGTGTGTGTGTCATCGCTGGTGGCCCGCCGCCAGGGGAGTATCAGCAGACGACGCCGGAGTCTGGTAGAGGCAGCCTGGTGCACTGCTGCACTTGCTGCCCGGACTGTACCACTTCCTTTGTCTTCATTAGCCCTTTATTTGCATTCTTGGATGTCTCGGGCTAAATACCCGGCGAGTTGCTTTAGGGCCGGGTATTAGCAGGGCTCCGGGGATCATAAACTTGACGGAAACATGTCGACCAGCCCTTATCGGGACCGACGGGCCGACGGACGGACACAGGGTCTTATTTCCCGGTCCATTGCCGCGCTCATTTTGCGGTGGCGAGACTTATAACCGGGGGCTTCACGGTGCCAGGGCTGGAACCACGGACGGAGCCACGGCCGGTGCCACGATTGTGACGTGTGACCGATGGCGTCCCAAAAATTAGCTCGCTGTGTGTCCCTTTGGCCGCCACCGCAGCCTGGCCGGCCCGGCCGCGTCCGAGAAGGCCCACACCTTGACGAGGCCCCGGACGCGGCCTGGCAGTAGTCCTCCACCCACTGGCGGCCGTCTCTGTCGCACGGCCGCGGCCCAGCGCGCGCGTCGGACGAGGACAGAGGGAGCGGCACGGTGATTTCGCGGGGAGACAAATGGAGCTATTATCACATTAAGCCCGAAACGTCATCAGCCTCGTCGCTTTATTAATGATACGGGAATTCCTGTCCGCCCACAAAACAGCGCAACATATAACACTCGAGAGAAAAAGAAAGAGGCGAAATTGGATTGGATTTATCAGGATTACCGCGCGTCTTTTGCAATCCGGCGCGCCGTGTTTATGAACGGTGCCACGGCGGGAAGCGTGTACGTACCGCTCCGCACCGCCTCCGTGCTGCAGCTTCTCCTAGCCTTTCCCACATGTTTCCCCGCTAAGTTATGGCAGCGTGTGGCAGGCCTCGCAGCTGAGCGTCGAGGACCGAGTCGTATTAGCGTCAGGCCGTCTCGAAGCCCATCATCGCCTGCGAATATTTAGACTAATGCCCGTGTAAGCTCGTTCTTTACTCGGCGAGGCGAGGCAGCCACCGGCACGGCCAGCACGGCCGGCGCGGCGAGCGCGGAATACAAACATTCGCCGAAAGCGGCAACAACTTGGGAAGGCGCACGTGATCTCCGGCGCCGTTCCAAGCGATGGCCGGCCGGGCGGACTGGCCAGTAGCAGAAGTAGTTGCAGCCCGGGGCCTCCCAAACTGTTTCCCATCCCAGGGAATAAAATACGCGGTACCACTTGGTAGTGGCGGCAACTTGACTCAATCCCTCGGGGGCCGTAGGGCGGCCGTGGGGCGGCGGTGGGGCGGTCGGGGGCGGCGGCACGGACGCCTCAGCTGGTGGCCTTGATCATTCCCGGGGGACTATCACATCCACGGGAGTCCGGCCGGAATATCGGGGCGTAGTGCCGCGTGGGGCGCGCGCCCCGGGTTCGAATACCGCCGCCGCCGTTTCCGTCGGCCGCGGCCCCCTCGGGCCCGGGGCTGGCGGTGCGAGGGAGAGCGCCGGCAGGCGGCGGGTCCGGCGGCTCTACGCTCCGCAACTGCCGGCCATCGCCATCACTTCTCCCCCCCCCCCTTCCGGCCTTCCGGCCCGCACCTTGTTGCGGTCCACGGCGCCCGGCCGCCCGGTTAAGGGCTGCAGTCGAACACGACAAACTTGCCCGCCGAGGATAAAACTCAGGGAATCGCAAGAAAAACAAACAGCAGAGTTGGAATAAAAAGGCATGTGAACGTTGAAGCCGAACTGTGTTTCCAGTCACCGAAAAGAAATTCGATTTCCGACGAACGTCCCACCCCGCACGAAAATTGCCTGACAACACTGTGTCTGCGAGGAATGGTACCCGTCTCGGCGCGCTTAGCCGACGCCCACCGAGCGGCGATAAAAACAAACTATTTTCCCGCCGCCCACGCGATAACGTTTCTGGAGATTGAATTGCGCTGGCCTGGCGGCCTAGCTGGTCATTCCCTGCGGTCCGCGCGCGCTTCGGCACTTCGACCCACGCATAACAAGATGGCGCCGCAGTAAATCCCAATAACATTTAAAATTGTTAATTTAGCACTAGTGGCTGGATTCGCCGCGTGCGGCCCCATCCCGCGCGGATTAGTTTAAATTCATTAGCCACGCGCTGAGCGCCGTGTCCCGCCGGATTACCCGATACTTTCCATTTTCACGAAAGAGCGCGCCCCTACAGCGGCGCCGAATTAGCCGACGCCATTTTGGCGCCAAAATGGCCTCGTTTCGGCCGCGGGGACCATCGAATCGTCGCACAGATCACCGCCGAGGTCGCGTGTTACACACTCGAATTAATTCCGCGTGGGGCTTTCGGGGGAGCTGGCCAGCTTAGCCACTTCCAACTGCTGCTTGCCGCTCACCGCGCGCTGCGTTCAAAAGTTAGATTGCTTCCGCTTCTTCGTGCGTCGGCTATCTTGCCCGCACGAGGCTGCCAAGGCTGCCAAGGCTTCCGCCGACAAATCAAAGCCTCCTCTAAACAGGTCAATCTTCGCGGATAATCGGCCGGCCAATCGAGCCTCTCCATCCATCACCTGGCTGTACTCCCTTATCTCTGCCGGCCACTAGCGTGGGGGCGGCGCACCGTGGGCTAGGAGACCCTTGGACGTGGCTAAAGACGCAGTTCGAGCTCCAGAGTCGCTAAATATCACTCGAAACGAGCGTGTGGTCCCACCAATGGATTCCTCGCTCGGAGAGCAGCCCATTGATGGCGTCACACGTTAGGTTCGAGTCCTACTTAGCGACCCTGGAGCTCAAAACGCGTCTAGAATTTTGGCCGCTTGCACCGGTCTTCCAGCCCACCACTGCGCGGCCCGCAGTCGCATTTGCGGTCAGAAGTAAGCGACTTCACAGCGTCCACTGTTTCATCAGGGAGAGTGCCGGCCCTCCAAGGAGAGGGGGTTGTTGGCGTTGAATGGAGCCGCAGGCCGTTGCGGCGGCATGCCGGGGATGGGAAAAACGTGTTGGGATTGCCGCCTCGGCGGTTTGTCCGGGTTTGTCACTCGGCTATTAATGAGGGCACTCGTTCGTAAGGCAGTCCAGTCCATCCCGTTGCGAGCAGGGACACGCCGAGTGATTTGGAGGATCTTTCTACATCGAGGTAAGGTGGTGTGGCGTTAAAAGAGGTTTAAAGCTCGCGGGTTCACTAAATTTGCCCTGGGAGCAAAGCTGAATTATTGAAGAATCTTATCAGGGTACCCCTGTTGTTGCCCTGCCTGAGCCTGCTACCCGAAGTTAGGGGTGCCAGCGTAGCCCCGAACTCCAACTCGCCGCCACCACGAGGCGACGACCCCGTTCAAGGATTTTCCACACACCCCGCAGTGCCGCGCCCCGCTGCCCCGCCCCCGGCCGCCGCAACCCCTCTCGCCCTGGCCACGTATTGAATTCTTAATTCGATTTAATGATTATGACCCTGTCTGGTGCTCGGGGAACGGAGGCACATTTCGGGGAGAGAGAACGTGGAACACCCTATAAATCGAGTGTTATATGTGGTATAAAACGCCTCGCTAGCGCCGCCGTGGCCACCCCGTAGCTGCTGGCTCGCTCCTCACGTACTTCAGGAGGGCGTTTTAGCCCACTTTATGTATTTCGCGACGGCTGCACAGTGGAGCGAAACGCCAAGAAATGCGACATCGTGCGACATAGAATCATTTTCCGATCTGTCAGCTTTTTTCACGGCATATGGTCATTTCATGATGTTATCTAGTAAAAAAAATAATTTCCTAGTATTGGCTAGGCTTGTAGAGCTAAAAATCGCGAAAAACATGAAAATTTTGTACCAAATCTGCCATTATTTACACGTTTATTGCCCGTAAAACTGTCATTTTTTCGATTCTGCAACTTTTCTCAACAGATTCTGAAAGCTAAGGACAAGGCCTTCA
Source organism: Thrips palmi (assembly GCF_012932325.1). Taxonomy (NCBI): domain Eukaryota; kingdom Metazoa; phylum Arthropoda; class Insecta; order Thysanoptera; family Thripidae; genus Thrips; species Thrips palmi. The sequence continues at coordinate 7,335,842 of NW_023144634.1, forward strand.
ACTTTTGTTATGGTCGCAACGCTGTAGCGAGGTCGGCCATTCGACTTTTTAGGCCTCAAAGGTTTTTCCTTTAGTAAATTTCATTGGAAATTTATTCCTATTTTGACAAATTTAGGTATTTTGTGCCCTTGAGGTCTGTGTTGCCTCGTAACATCTATTTCTGGTTCTTATAAACTCGATTGGATGAATTGAAACTGGTTGGGATGTAAAGCGGACTGCAGGGGTACAAAATACCTAAATTTGTCAAAATCGGAATAAATTTCAAATGAAATTTATTCAAAGGGAAAAAACCCTTTTAGGCCAAAAAAGTCGAATGGCCGACCTCGCTACAGCGTTGCGACCATAACAAAAGTTGTAGGCCTTGTCCTTAGCTTTCAGAATCTGTTGAGAAAAGTTGCAGAATCGAAAAAATGACAGTTTTACGGGCAATAAACGTGTAAATAATGGCAGATTTTGGTACAAAATTTTCATGTTTTTCGCGATTTTTTGCTCTACAAGCGTAGCCAATACTGGGAAATCATTTTTTTTACTAGATAACATCATGAAATGACCATATGCCGTGAAAAAAGCTGACAGATCGGAAAATGATTCTATGTCGCACGATGTCGCATTTTTTGGCGTTTCGCTCCACTGTGGGCTGACGGCTGGGGCGCTGCTGGCCGGAGATACGGAGCGGTGCAGACAAAACGAACCGGAGTCAATCCGCACCGCCGCAGTTCACCTCGCAAGCAAACCACCCGGACACGGCCTTCCCCCCCTTCTCGGACAATTTGGCGAGCAGGAAGTTACCGGCCGCCGAAATCCGAAACCCCCGCTGCCTCGGGACGCTCCTCGGGGCGCATGTTGTCCTTCTTGATGGTCTTGTTGTTGACGAGCTGGTGCTGCACGACCCGTGACGCACGCAGGGGCCGGGCCTGGCCCTCGTGGCGCTTCCCAGGACTTGTCACCCGCCGTGTCGCGCCGCACGCGTCTGCCCCGGGCTGTCTCTGTCGCTCCGACGCGGATCGCTCTCCGAGTGCGACAGAGACGGAGCGACGAAACGCGTCCTCGGAATGGCGCGGCTGGCGGCTCATTTGGGCCCCCGGAGTCCGCAGGACCCACCTTGGCGCGGCCCGGCGGCCACGGCGCATCGCTTCATTATGCCGTCTGAGGGCTGCTTCCGAGCTGTCTCTCTCCCGCCCGCAAGCACCGCCTCGTGCGAGCGAGAGAGACAGCGAGCGGTTTCGGAAGCAGTCCGCCGGGCGGCGCCACGGCTGTCACCCGACTCGATGCGCGGAATTGGGCGGGATGTGAAATTGAACCCAGGTCGGCGGTCGCGCGACGTGCAGCAGGTTGACGTTGAAGGCTGTCTCCAAGGCCGCCGCCCCGCGCCGAGACGCGCAGTGCTCCGCACGCGAGTTTGAGTTATAGCGAACCGAGCCGCCATTAATTTCCCTCCCATTTCACACGTTGGCCGCGCTGGCCGCGTTCGCCGCGCCGCCCATCAACATGGCGCACTTTTATTTACGGCCGCGATCACCGCCTCTAGCCTGATTGCGAACCGCATTCTTAATTACGGAATCGCCCGTTTCGGCTGATCCACCCGAAAAACGGAGACCGCTTCGGCGAGCGCCTGGCGGGCAGGCATCCGCCGCGCCCGGCACGCAGTGCTGCACGACGGCGGCCTACCCGCCGGGCGCTAGCTCCGTCTCTGTCGCACGCACGGCGAGCCCCACGTGGGTGCGAGAGAGACAGCGACCGGCTCGGCAGCCGGCCGGCCTAGGTGTGCGTGATGTTGACTTATCGCGCGATGGCGGCTATCGGGGCGCGAATCGCCGGCATAACAGTGTGCGGACGAGCACTAAGGCAATAAGAGCGATAAAAGAGGGAAAAGAGCGAGCTGACGCGGAGGAACAGTTTTACTCCCATCCGCACGACGTTATTCATGGCGAAAAGGACGGCACGGACGGACGGCTCGCTGAATATGAATATTTATGCCCGCAGTCCACGGTTATGGTTGTAACTGTTTAAATATTTTATTTCGCAGTCATCTAATTGACTCCCGCGGTGTTGGACAAGGTGCGCGGAGGCGCCATCTTGGACTCGGCGAACGCAGCGGGCGGGAGTCCTGCCCGGCCCGGCCCGCCCGGCCCCGGGCCGCGGGAGGGGACGCCACGCGAGGGAGAGAGGAGAAAAATACCTGAAAACTACAAGCAGACCGTCTCCGCGCCAGGTCGAGTTTCAAACGGCTGCTAAAATTTACGATGTGAAAAATGGACGCGAGAATAGCGTTCTGTGGCGAAATCAGAGCGACTGGATGAAAACAGGAGAGATAGATCGCGGAGTCAGCCAAGAAACCGGCCGAAGCAATGTCTAGTTTCGTTTTTATCATTTTTGTTTTGAAAAATAATGTTTTTTTTGACAATGCTTGCGAAAATAGAATTCTTTAAAAATGGTTAGATCTTGAAGTACTTTAACACAGGGCTTGCTTCTGGGTCGAGGGTGGCCACTTTTACGCCAGTGTGACGGCAGTGCACCGCGTTCTGCCTGCATCTGCGTGCGTGGCGGGGCGGGGCGGGGCGGGGTCGCAGCGCAGCCACGGCCCGGCATGGCCCGGCCTGCGTCACGGTGCAGCGAATTACGATGTGGCGAGTGTGCTGTTGCCCAAACTGTATATCGCCCTGCAGTGTTGTCCACACACACACAGACACACACACACACAGACACACACACGCACCCGGCGCAGGGGCTCGTTGCATGTCGCTTCGCTATTTTATTCCGTTTGCTCCCCCACCGGCCCCACCGGCCGCGCCCCACCCTTGCAAGGGCCGCCGCCGCCGTCTTGGTCCAAAAAGGAAGCGAAAGGAAAGGGCCCTTTATTTGTCTCAACCCTTTCAATTATTCGCTACGTGTTTCCCGATGTTAGACTGGCCCAAGCGAGCCCAAGGAGGAGGAGGTCTCTCTCTACTACCGAGGGCCCTCCAGTTTCTGGCACGAGTGCGCGCGCGTGCACGTGCTGTGTGTGTGTGTGTGTGTGTGTGTGTGAGAGAGAGAGAGAGAGAGAGAGAGAGAGAGAGAGAGAGAGAGAGAGAGAGAGAGAGAGAGAGAGAGAGAGAGAGAGAGATCCACCCTAGCTCTGTGCTGTTTGCTTTCGGACACGCGACACACACACTGGTAAAGCCTCGCGAACCTTGTTCGTATTCTTTGTCCGGGATTAGTCCGGGTTCAATGCGCAGTCCGCTAAAAACAACGGACAACGCGGGCGCGAGACCCAAAGCCTGCGAAAGGAGCGGACCAAACGACTGGAAGATGTTACCAGCGGCAAATTAGCGGGCCCGTAAGCCGGGCGGCAAGGCGGCAAGGGCTTGGCAAACCTTCCCCCGCACCGCGCCGAACTGCCCGGCCGAACTAGCCGCCGAGGCAACGGCCTGCCGCGGAGTGGCCAGTGGGTTCATCTCCTCACACGGCCAGAAATCCCCTGAATTACATTGCCAGCTCGTGCGGGTCGGCAGTCCGAGGGCCCATCTTGTCTCTCTCGCGCCGCCGCGGGACGCCCCATGAGTGCGACAGAGACAGAGCGGCGGAGCGTCTCGGGCCTGCGCGCGGTGCGGCGTCGCGGTGGCCGCCTGGCCGCTCTATCGGTCACTTTATGAGCCCGCCCTGCTTGGCCTGTCGGCCCGGCCCGGGCAGAGGCCGGGGTCATGGGCCTAGGGCGGCCTAGGGTGTCCAGCCGGCCGGCCAAAGCACCGAATGCGTCTTGCATTATGCATCTGGGGAACATTTGCGAGGACGCGTGGCGGGGCTCCACCCTTCCCTCCCCTTCCCTCCCAAGCTCTCTCCCCCTCCACCTTTTTCGTCCGGACCACTAAATACCCAATACCGCCGCACAAGCCGTGCGCCCCAAAAACGCACTGCAATAAGCCGACTGCCGCTTCTTCGCGTCGCGGGGGAGGCTCGAGATGCTCACGTCGCGGCGCGTGACGGCGGGGGCCTTTTTGCGGTGCTCCGTGTTGTGGACCTCCAACACCCCTCTGCCTCGCACACTGCGCGCGGCCGCCGCAAAATCACACCTCTGTCGAGGTGGTGCTACGCTCTGCCTCGCCCCGCCCGGCGCTTCGTTTGGCCTGACAAACTGACAAGGCGGCCGGACAGGCAGGCCGGCCAAATTGCCGACAAGAAGAATGGGATATGGTAAGCAGGGGCTGCTGCACCTAGGGGCCGGGGCGTTGACAGGGTCGGCAACCCTATCTCACGGCGCGACAACTTTGAAAAAAAAAAGTGTGTGCGAGCACGCCGCGGCTGTGAGATGCCGCACGTGCGGATTTTCGATTTGGAGTGCGGAAGACTTTCCCCTCGCTGTTTCTCTTTTGGAGGGGGGATTGGCGATTTGATGGGATTGCAAGCGGGGCGCGGGGCAGTCTCGGGGGCGGCGGGGGCGGCGGGGGCGGTGGGGTCAAACTGTAAAGGATTTCATGGACTCGGCGAGGGGAGCGCACTTTCGGTCTCTCGGCGGTCCGGCCGCCATGTTGGCCATCTGGGCTGTGTACAGTGTGGCTGCCGTGCCCGCCTGCTATACAGGCAAAACGCGCGGCACGTGGCATCCCCTCCAAGAGAGGAGGGCGCGTGGCGACGGAGCCGTAAGCCCAGCGAGGCAGTGGCGGCAGCGCGGCAGCGGCCGGAAACCCGCTCAAATAGACGGAGACTGTGGCGTGTTGACAGTGCAGCGAGCCCCCTCCTCGACCAGGATTGGCCGCCCTGGCCCGGACAGTGTAGTGCCTCTAGTGTCCCCTTGACCCTCCCTTGTCCTGCGATTGTCTTTAAGTGCATCAAACGTCGTCGTTTTATTCTGCAGTGTTTGCGTTTCCCATCGGCCCGTCCGCCTGCGCGTCCTCGGCCCCAGCTGGCTCCATGCGGAGAGACTCCCCGCCCCGCCGAATTTAAATTTCGCGCGCATCGACATTTTTCATACAGCAAAAGCGTCTGGTGGGTGCGCTGGTACACTGCAGGTTGGGTGTGGACCGCACCGCGGCGCGGCGCCTCTCAACCCGGGCTCCAGTAAGGTGAGAATTTATACGCCCCGCCTCTCAAGGCGCGTTGTGAAAATTTTATGCGCACGGCCTCCAGCCTCAATGTGGGATGCTGGCTTTGGGGGATGAGAGGAGGGGGTCACACGCTCAGTTCGAGCCCTGTTTAGCGACTCTGGACCGCAAAACGCGTGTAGAATCTTGGCCGCCTCCACCGGTGTTCTGTCCCACTGCGCGCCGCTGCCCGGCTCGGCCCCGGCGCACCCTCAACCAAGCCGTGGGCACGGCCTACGGCCCCGGCAGTGCCTGGGCTGTGCCTGGGCTGTGCCTGGGCACGGCCGGGCTGAGGTAAGGTCGCAATAGTCCAGCGCGGAAAACATTGACAGGGGCCGCCGTAAAAACGGAAGTAAAAAAGGGAGGGTGGCTCAGAGGCCGGAGGGCTGGAGGCTCCGGGAGACAAAAGGGAGGACGCCGAGGCCGGGACGCGAATCCCGAGGGAACCACTCCGCGAGGCGGGGACCGGCGGGGACCGTCCGCAAAAGGGGTGCGCGGAGCGTGGCCGGGGGGTCGGAGGACCGATTAGAAAACGCGGGCGGGCTTCTCCGGGTTCAAGACTTTGAAAAATCTGAGCGACAGTGGCAAGCAGCCCGCCCTCAGTGACAGGCCTCTGTGCTGCGTCTTGCGGGTCATACATCGAGCCGCGAATTTAAAGCCCCCTGGGGATCATTGGGGAATAACGCACACCTCGGGGGAGGGACGGAGACCACCGGGTAAAAATATCGTCGTGGTTTGGAGGAGGGCACGCTGGTCATCGTGCCGCCCTGCGTGCGTGCGTGTGCGTGCGAGTGTACGTACGGCCCTCAGTCCGTCGATCAGTAAAGGTAGAGGGAGCCCCGCTGTCTCTGACTCTTCACGAAAAAAAGGGGAAAAGTGAGTCTGCGAAAATAACAACAACAAAGTGCAAACAACAATAAATCCGGGAGCATTTCCCTATATTTTTTTTTGCCAGACGCGCGCCCAGCCGTTTAATTGAACACACTTGTGCGAGAGCCAGCCCTGCCGTCCGGGCGAAGTTTGTTTGAAACCAACCGGCCCTGCTAAGCCGATCCCCAGTGATCCCTCCGGCCACTGCTCTGCCAGGGCCCCGCCATGGCCCGGCACGGCATGCGCACTTACACCCCGGGCGGACACTTAGCGACACATCAGGCGGCTCTGGCCCTGGGCGCTTGCATGGGGCGCTGGCCGGGCAGGCGATCTGACGGGCTTTTGTCGTGTCCAGGGGACTACGCAAACACCGCAGGGCACCGCCGCGCCGCGTCCGAGCGGCGGCGCTCTGTCTCTCTCGCACTCGCGGGGCGTCCCGGGGCGGTGCGAGGGAGACGGAGCGACGCCGCGCGGACGCGGCCCGCAGGCGTGGCGGCGCATAATTCGCGAGCCGCGTGCCGACCTGCGGGGCTGCGGGGGCCCGGTGGGGCGATGGGGCCGATGGGGCCCCCGGGCCGCACGCACACTGTAGGCCGGCCGCCTGGCCGCCGCGCCGCGCGTCCCAGGGGCGTTTAGCGGTTCGCGGCGGGACAATGCATCCAATGCATGCATCGGTCCCCGAGGAGCCCAAGCCAGGCCAAGCCAGGCGCGGCCACACTAGCGCTGGTCAGCAACGGCCGACGACAAATTTCGAATTTCCCTGCGACTGTGTGCGCGCGATGCTACCCTACACTGAGCCGTAAAACGTCCCTGGCCACGGAAACGGCATTGCCGTTCTGCTGGCCAAACCGCTCAATGCACGACAAAGTTGCTGAGCGACACCCCGCTGCAGCGCGCTGCCGGCAGGGCGGCCCGTAAGTAAAGGCCAGGCCCCCAGCGCGCTTTTGGCAGCACTACGACCTAGAGGCCGACTCGTCCTGTCCGCTAATTTCGCCACAGTCAAAACGACGTCCCGTAACGACCGGTGGCAACGCAGGCAACGCGCCCCGCCGTGCGGGGGTCAGTTTATGTCAGCTGTTTTTTCCTGACCCCGCCGCGGGGCCGCCGTGGAGTGGACACGGAAGCCGAATGGTCAAACAACAACGCGGTTTTCTTCTCTCCTCTTTTTCTCTTTTTTTTTCGCGGACATGTCATACACGGCGGGGAGAAGGAGACGGGCGACAAGGGGAAGGCAGAGCCCAAAAAAGAGGACCTCTAATTGCAGTCTGTCACAGCACTGCGCAGCACCGCGCAGCACTGGCTGCAGGAATGTTCTCTTTTAGGAAGCGTCTCCGGCCGGCCGCGCAGGGTTGGCTGCGGTGTCCTGCGGTGTCCTGCGGTGCCCTGCGGTGTCCTGCGGTGTCCTGCGGTGTCCTGCGTCCTGCCTCCCTAGAAAAGGCGGTGGCTGTTTCACGGTCCGAGGATTGTCGCGCGAATTCGCGAATAAAAAAGGATGAATAGAGGCGGCCGGGTCGTCGTGCGTGGGCTGGCGCCGCGGCTTTCAGAGAGCCGTCTCTGAAACGTCCGAAAGCGGCTGAAAAGTCGGCCGCCGTGTCTCGGGCGTGCCGCGCTTCACAACCAGCGGCAAAGCCAAGGCAAAGCCCTCGGAGGGAGGGAGAGAGAGAGAGAGAGAGAGAGAGAGAGAGAGAGAGAGAGAGAGAGAGAGAGAGAGAGAGAGAGAGAGAGAGAGAGAGAGAGAGGGCGCGCTCTAGCCATTCCACTGCGTTACTGCTCGGCTCCGCGAGCTTCGCTTGCTTCGCCCAGTAAAATTGGTTTTACGACGCAACGGTTGGGGGAGACCTTTTCTTTCAGGCAATTTCATCTTCCACTGTCGTTGCTCTGGATTGAAAAGAAGCTGCTGAAAGCAGCAGCAGACAGGAAAGCGCCAACAAACAAAGGGAAAACTCATGTGTGTGTGAAGTGAGAGCGTGTGTGTGTGACCGATAGGGTGATCTAAGACGGATTATTTTCTCACCCTCCGCCGTTCATCTTTGCAAAAATTGGTTCTCGACCTGACCCTCCACAAGGTCGGCCGAAAAGTGTCCCGAAAGTTTTGAGCCTCGATAACTGTGCCGGCTGCTCTCCGCTCCACTCGCTTCGCCCCGCCGTTTGGCTTTATCTCGACAGGCCAGCAGTCCTCCGGGTCGGCTCGGCGGGGTCACTGGGAAAATCCCCCGCAGAAATTAAACGCCAAAGTGTGACACTCAGCCGCCGCACTTGTAAACACACCGCCTTGCTTCGCTTCGGTTCATCGCGAAGGCCCTAGGAAAGAGCGCGCGGCGGCGAACGAGGACCGCGGCGGCCGCCCTGCGAATAAGCGCACGAAAGCGCGCGAAAGCCGGCCGCGCTTGCAATTAGCAGGGCTTAGCCAGATCTGGTGCAGTTAATTTGGGCGCACCTAAATCAGGACTAGCCTCGCGCGAGGCGCCCTCCAGCGACCGCGGCCCGGCCGGGCCCCGCGCAGCCCCGCGGCCGCAACCAACCCCCGCGCGGCGCGCACCGCCACGCCACGCCGCGCCACGCACCGCCAGCGGCCGGCCACTCTAATGTGCTTTTATCACTCCCATCCTTTCCGTGCGCTAAGACCGCGCTTAAGTCTGCACTAAGCCCCCGCCTTGCCCCCGCCGCGGCGCCGGGAGTCACACCCCCACACACGTGTCGGCCGGGGAGGAAACCTCAGCGGATTTGGATCGCTCAATATTTCAGGGCCTAAGCCCGCTGCTCTCCGAATAAATAATCCGACGAGGAGAAACGCCGTGCAGTGGCGTCATTAGGACAAAATTTTGCAAAATTGAAATTTAAAAAATTGACGAGTAGCCAACTTTGCGAAGCCGATGTTCCAAAACCACGTGTGGTGGGGCATGAATAGGGGTCTAGAACTAGGACAGTGGTTCTCAACCTTAGGGTCGCGACCCCAAGCGGGGTCGCGAAATTTTTTTAAGGGGTCGCGGCGATGCTGGGTCGTGTTTTAGGCCGATTTTAAGCAGCCACTGCGTCTGATCCGAGGCGGGCATTTTGCTCCCTCAACGGGCAATCGGTCTTTGGACCTTCCTTTAGCATGCCTTTGTTACGGAGTGCAATTATCAGTCTTAGTTTGGGAGCAGTATTGTCTCAAAGTTGGCCAAAACGCTCAGAAATGTCTATGAAAAATCGTGTTTTGGGCCGATTTTAAGCAGCCACTGCGTCTGATCCGAGGCGGGCATTTTGCTCCCTCAACGGGCAATTGGTCTTTGGACCTTCCTTTAGCATGCCTTTGTTACGGAGTGCAATTATCAGTCTTAGTTTGGGAGCAGTATTGTCTCAAAGTTGGCCAAAACGCTCAGAAATGTCTATGAAAAATCGTGTTTTGGGCCGATTTTAAGCAGCCACTGCGTCTGATCCGAGGCGGGCATTTTGCTCCCTCAACGGGCAATTGGTCTTTGGACCTTCCTTTAGCATGCCTTTGTTACGGAGTGCGATTATCAGTCTTAGTTTGGGAGCAGTATTGTCTCAAAGTCGATCAAAACGGTCGCAAGTGTCTTTGAAAAATCGTTGTGACTATTTTGGTCAACTTTGAGACAATACTGCTCTCAAACTAAGACTGATAATTGCACTCCGTAACAAAGGCATGCTAAAGGAAGGTCCAAAGACCAACTGCCCGTTGAGGGAGCAAAATGCCCGCCTCGGATCAGACGCAGTGGCTGCTTAAAATCGGCCCAAAACACGATTTTTCATAGACATTTCTGAGCGTTTTGGCCAACTTTGAGACAATACTGCTCCCAAACTAAGACTGATAATCGCACTCCGTAACAGAGGCATGCTAAAGGAAGGTCCAAAGACCAACTGCCCGTTGAGGGAGCAAAATGCCCGCCTCGGATCAGACGCTGTGGCTGCTTAAAATCAGCCCAAAACACGATTTTTCATAGACATTTCTGAGCGTTTTGGCCAACTTTGAGACAATACTGCTCCCAAACTAAGACTGATAATTGCACTCCGTAACAAAGGCATGCTAAAGGAAGGTCCAAAGACCAGTTGCCCGTTGAGGGAGCAAAATGCCCGCCTCGGATCAGACGCCGTGGCATGTTAAAGGAGGGGTCCCGTGGGGTCGCGAAATTTTTCCTGGGGGTCGCGGAAATTTTTGGCTTCAAATTTGGGGTCGCGAGCCGAGAAAGGTTGAGAACCGCTGAACTAGGACTTTGAGGGAGGCGGTTGGCTAGATTGGACGTGTGGGCACCCAAATCATCCAAAAGTGCTAAAATCTTCGACGTGCATTTACTTATTTTTTTCTGGCTGCGACTTCACTGCACCCTTGGCGGCCGTTCCCATGCTTCGATTCGGTCCTCCCTTCGGCCCTGGCGCCCCACTTCCCCATTTTTCTTTAAACAGGTCATTGCAGCCGCACTGGGCGAGGGTGCGCGTCGGCATAATTACACGCTCCTTGTTCTCCTCGCTGCTCCTCGAGAGCTTGGCGGCGCCGATTCCGGCGGGCCGCGGGTGCAATTGACCGAAAGGGCGCCTTCGGTCTCTCTCTCTCTCTCTTGCACCCGCTGGGGACGCCCCACGAGCGCGACAGAGACAGAGCGACGATGGTTCGGAGGGGTGCTGCAGGCGTCGAACCTTTAATTTCCCGCCCATTCCGGGTCACTGGTGTAGCTCTGTGCGTCCGGGCCGGGCCGGGCCGCCCGGCGCCCAGCCTTGAAAGGGTGGACTTGCAAAGCCCGGGGCTGGCCGTGGCTGGCCGACCGAAAAGACCCAGAGGTGCGCGTCAAAGGCCACCCGACCTGCCGCTGTGTCCGGCGCTGCCAACACGCCGGCCATTTCCTCTGGACTTCGAGGAAACGAGGGGGGATTTTTCAGAACGGTGTAACAGTGGCGAGTGCGGGCTTCCCCAAAACACCCTACCTTATATCTGTTGCGTCGGTATTGAGTGGCAGAGATTAGGGGTCATCGCTACCGCGCAGCTGAGTGGGAGGATGTGTGTGTGTGTTGGCTTGCGTGTCGGTGAGTGGGAGTGCTGCACCGATCAAGGTCGGTAAGTGCCAATTACCTACCTGGCGGCCCTGGCGGCCCTGGCGGCCCTGGCGGCCCCGGCGCGTTGGGGTTGCCGACGACGACGCCCCTCCCTCCTCGAGCGAGGCCTCCTCGGGGCGACGGGGAAGCCGCCGCCGGGATTCGTTGTGTCAATAAGTAGTGGCTTCATCGTCCGACCGTTCGGCAATTATACAGCCGTGTGACTTATTTACGATAAAATCGGGTCGGCGCGGCTGGCGCCAGGTGGGGCGTTCGGCTTGTCTCGCTCCGGACGGCGGTGCACAGTGGGCCAGAAGACCGGCCGGGTGATTAGGCCTCGTGTAACAGCGCCTCGCTCGCTCCGCTGCTCCGCTGCTTCGCTGCTTATCGCGGCAGGAAGGGGCGTATGGGCAGTGTCCGGCCTGGCCCGACAAAGTGCACGCCGCCATTTCACCCTTCCCCTCCCCTCTCCCCCTCCCCCTCCCCTCCCACGCTTCCTTCCCCGAAAATACGCCGTTCCGTCCTTCTGTCACGCGTCGCGCGCCGCGCCAGGGGGTCGCAAGCGACGCAAGCGACGCAAGCGGCTCTGTCACCACCCTTCATATTATCCGGCGTGTTGCCAGTGTAGCCGCCCCTGGCTTTGACGGGGTGCTCGATCTCCACGGCCGCTGGTGCCGACCACGCCGGGCAGTGCGAAAAACCCGTTTGCTTTTTGGAAAAAAATTCAGAGGAGTTGCAACTCTCTTTGATTTTTCGTCCCCTTCGATTTCGACTTTTTTTTTCCCCTGCCGTTATCTCAGACAGCTTGTTTTCCCTTCGGGAAGAAAAAAAGAAGCTGGACCAGGTTGATACGAAAACAAGAGGGAAAAAGCAGGGGCGGGAACTGCGAGGCCGCAATGGGGGTGGAAGTGGTTGCACCGTTTCCCTCCCATCTTGACGTGGCCGGCCATCCGTACGGCGGTCACTGCGGGGCCATGGCTGGCTGCTCGGGCTGGCGGCAGGGCTCAGCCCGGCCCTCCACCGGTAGGGCTGGGCCACTGGGGTCACTGAGTCGAGCCTGACCTCCGGGCCCGCCAACCCTTCACCCTTCACCCCTCGCGTTTTGTAACGCTGGCTCAAATGAATTCAGGGACTCCCCTACTTTCTCCCTTTCGGCGTCAAGTTGGCGGCAGTGCCGTGGTGGACGAGGGTGGCGGTGAGGCTGGGCCGCCCCGGCCGCCCCGCAGGTACACCGCCAAAAGGCTTGCCGTCAGTGTTTTCAGTGTACGAATGTGTAACGCTGGCTGGCCCTGGCTGGCCCTGGCTCGCCCCCGTACGAGTCCCGTCAGGGCTGTCCCGCCGTCCCGGTGACATCGCGAACGTTGCTCCAGCACTGCTCCCCGCCCCGGGCCGGTTCGTGTCGCTGTCACGGCCGAGCCGGGCCGGGCCGAGCGGCCGCAGGACGCACCGAGATGTGCCCCGGGGCACTCCGCCCCGATCAGACACTGTAATGACGCTCCGTATGGCCGGGCCGAGGCTGCGGTCTGATTCCGAGAGTCGCCCTGTCTCTCTCGCACTCATGGGGCGTGCCGCGTTGGTGAGACAGAGCGACAAAGACGCTGCCAGGCGGCCCGGGCCGATGCGCTCCTGGCGGGTCGGCTGCAGCGGGGGCCGGGAGCGCTGTGGAGGCCTCGGCGCCGCCCTCGACGGCGTCCTCCAGGCCTCTCGCCCGCCCGCGCGCGCCGACGAGGACACTCAAAGCGACTCAAATTGACGGTGAGCTCCGGGCCCGGCTGGCTTCCGAACTCCCACAACCACGCGACTACTCCGAGCTACTACCTCGCAGCGCCGCGTCTCATGCCGGTACGCCCGGCCGTACCCAACAAACTTGAAACCAATAATTACGACGTGAATCTCTACGCACTTGTGTGCGTGTGTGTGAGTGTGTGTGCTTGTATGTGTGACCGTGTGTGTGTGTGAGTGCTCACAGGCCGCTGAACACACCAAAGGCAAGGCTGTGCGCGCATATACTGAGACACATCGGCTGGTTTGGCAGGCCAACTTTGGCGGCGCGCACATACTCACACGGCTCAAATTCGTGGCCATACCCGGCCGGCTGTTTATGAATTTAACGGAGTGGTCCGGAGCTCATCAAGAGGCTCATGAACCGGACATCGGCCTGCCTCCAGGCTGAAGGCTCCAGCGATGGGGCGGCGGCGAAAACAAGATCGGAAGCCCGGGGGACATGGTGTCCGGGGCGATCAATCCCGCCTAGCTGCCGTGGCTGCCGTGTGTGATAAGTACCCGTTCTCGAGGTAATTGCTGCAATGTTGGTTTATCTCCGGCGAGCAGTTCATCTGCATCTCATTTTCGGCCCTCTCTCTCTCGCTCCCGCGGCCGCCCCGCGTCGTCTGCCTCAAATAACTCACTTTTATTGGCGTTTCGGAAGGTCTTGTCGAGACAGAGAGGAGAGAGAGAGGGAGAGAGAGTACCGCAGACTTATTAACGAGCACCCAGTTAACTTTCTGTCAAAGAGGAAATTTGGACGCTGTTGTGTGCCGAAGCTGAAGCAGGCGAAGCCTGTTGCGCACGGGGGCGCGTAATAGGTCTGTTTACGGGGTCATTGTTTGCCGAGGCCGAACATCGAACACCGGGGAAGCCGTGGACTGATTCTGAGAGTCGTTTTCGTCGCTCTGTCTCTCTCGCACTCGTAGAGCGTCCCGTTTAGCTGCGAGGGAGACAGAGCGACGAAAACGGCCCTCGGAATCAGTCTGCTGCGGGCATGGCGGTCGCGCGAGGAACGGACAGCTGGAAAATGGTGTCTCGCTGACCCAACTACACAGGATGTTTTCGATCAAGCGTTCCGATCCAGTGGAGGAACACCACAAAAGACCACAGGGGACACGACAGTGTATGAGGGCTGCCGCTGCCACCAGCCACACCTGCTGACGACGAAGAAGCCGATAGATTTGTCGCCCGGAGGGGCTTGTAGTCAAAACGTCGTGTAGCCTAATTGAGGTGCACACAGTGTGTCGCGCATTCCTAGGCCGCAGCGCTGCAGCAGGTGCAGAGGACACCAAGGAGGCCTGCGGGCAGGTCAGGGCACTGCTCGTGCGACGCGCCGCCGAATCCACGCCGTCCATTTTATTTTTTCAAATTAAGATAAAGGCTTATTAGTGCTTTGTGTTGTTTCTGTCGCGTGGCGGGCCTCGCTGTGGCCTGCGGCCTGCGGTCGCCCCGGCTGGGGACCCCGAGAATCGCCTCGGGGGGCTGTCCCAGCAGGGCCGCACAAGCCGCACACGACACTGGGAAAATGTTTTCCTTTTTCCGCTGGAAACAGGACGGCCGCGACGGCCTGTTAAGGCGCGTATTTGCCTCCGAAAGCGTGCAATTACTACTGGAAAATGGGCGAGTGTGATAAGCCGCTTCATTAGCGTAATGCGTGACGCGGTGGTGGGCGGGGCAACACCTTTCGCCGCCGTGATCGGGAGAGGGGGGGGGGGGGGGGTACCCGTCGGGTGACGCCCGTGGCACACTGGCGGCACATTCCTCACCCTAAAAGGAGACAAAGAGTGTGGTGGTAATTAATGGGCGCGAGAGTCTGGGCGAGTGTGGCAGGAGTGACGTCACCATTGTTTGCAGTGACGCGATTATTGGGCCGCCGCGCCATCTGTCGGCGGGCGGGGGAAACTGCCGGGGAATCCGTCCGTGCGGGGAAGGCCCTGCAGGCAAAGGCAGTCAGTCAGGCGGCCAGGCAGGCAGCCCCTCTGCGGCGCGGAATTCTTTTTTGGCGACGGTTCTCCCTGCAGGCCTCGCGCTCCCTCGTCGGCCAGGCCAGGCCCCGGCCTCCCTTGTCCCCCTGGGGCCGCGCCGTGCCGCGCCGTGCGACTTGTACGTCCTCCTAAGAGGATCGCCGGCCATGATATGTGGTGCGCCCTGTCGACAGTGTCGCGGCGCGCGGACAGGCGCGCGGACAGGTGCGCGAAAAAAAGGAAGCCCAGTGTCACCTGGCAAACGGACTGTACTAATGCTGGCTCGGTTCACCGCGACGTAATTTCACTTTTATTTTTGCGCGTGTGGGAGGCGGCGTGGCGGGGCGCGCGCGCGCGGGCTTCCCTCCGTACGTGCCTAATCCGGCTAGGTGTTGACGCTAAGCGCCTTGTTAACAGGCCTTGGTAATACACACTGGCACGCGGTGGGGTGGCGCCGCGGCGCCGCGCGGCTGATTCGCCAAGTGGGATCACGATCAGGTGCAGCCCCTCTCTCTCGCACTCACGGGGCACTCGGGTGCGAGGCAGACAGGCCGCCAGGAGAGGGAGCAAGTTGGGAATCTGCGGGGTCGCGTTAAGAGGGCTGGCCCGTTTCTCGGCGCACTTCACCAGCCCCACCACGCTCGCTCGCTCGCAGATAAATGGCAACTTTGAAGACCTCCCCAAACTCGGACATAGACTTATTTATAAACACTAATTAGCTTGATTTACGACCGCTCGAGCGCTATGGCTGCACGGCCACGCAAATTTGTCCATAAAAAAAAGGGAGAAAGAAGAAAGTCGCCGGTCGCGGCGCTCCGCGCTGACGACGACCGTTTAACCGCGTAATGGGACAATAGTAATTTGAGCGGCAAGCGGCGTTCGGCCAACGGGGAGCGAGCAGAGCAGCCAGAGGAAGGAGGATGATTTAGAGCGGCGACGCAGCGCGCTGCGGAGGCCTGCTGCCCGTTGCATGCAAAGGTCAAAAAGCGACGAGCTGGTCGGCGTGCGTGCACCGGGATCGAACCCAGTCGCTTCACATTCACAACGGAAACCATTGAAAAGTCTCTCTTTTTCCGAATCACGCCCGCCAATTGCATTATGGAAGAGGGGCTCCAACTCTTGACGAAGGCTATCAGCAAGGACGTGTCCCGGAGGGCGTGTCACGTATCGAAGCTTGCCAACTTCCCCTCCCTGCAGTGTGTCCCCGCCGAGCCACGACGTCCCTACTCCAAATTTGGCCACTCGAACCCTACAAATGACGTACTGTACCGCGCGCACCGTGCCCGCTACGCGCAGTGCAGCGCAGCTGTTTCTCCTCCTCCTTCTTCTTCTGCCTTGCAGTGGCGCGTTGCGGGTTGCATACCTGAGCAGGCCAGCCCTTGCATAATGTGTACTGGGCGCCGTGAGGGCCGTAGGGCCGTGAGGGAGGCGCGTGCTTCCGTTGTCAGCGTGCTGTCACGGCCGTGCCGCGCCGTGCCGTGCCGCGCCGTGCCGGGCCACGCGCCTGTCCGCACATACAAGCAGCCCTCCCACACAAAGTCCGGCAGCCCTGTTGTTTGTCTCCAGGCGGGGAAAAGACACAGGGAGAAGATTTCCCTGTCCCACACCGCCACACTTGACACGCACAGCGGACTGTGTGCTCGCACTTTTCCCCATTTCTGGCCGGTTCCTCCACTGTTTTCTTTTCGAACGCGCTACTTGCGAATTAGCATAAATTTCGTTGGGGTGACTAACGCCCCGCTTTCAATGATACCTTTGCGGTCGGAGGCCAAGGCGAGGCCCAAGCGCAGCCCAGGCGCTAACAAGGCAACGAGCATTCTGATGCGATATCCCGGCATCCACCGTAATTACGACCAACATTCTTATTATTTTCGGAACTCATAATAACGACCGTCTTCGCGCGGTGTCCAACGAACGCGGCCATTTTAATCGGCCGCCCGATTATACACAGTTCTCTCACCTCGGCGCAGCCACGGCGGGGCCCGCTTTACATGCCGAGTGCCTGATCGCATCGAAAGCCCCCCAAAAAACCGGCCCAAAAGTAATGAATTTCGCGAGATTGGATTGAGACTTGGGTCGCTTTTCGGTAGCTGGCCGGGGCCGCGCGCAGGCTCGCTGCCCACTGCATAATGCGCGCGTATGAACAGCACAACCTAAGTACAGAGCCTGTGTGAATGAATGATACTTACATTGCGTTAGCCGGGTGGTTAGAGCGCTTTCCACCTGCCTGTCCAGAATCCGACTTGAGAACACACACACACAGACGCACACAGGTGCCTCGTATCATTTATTCCTCATCATTGCGGGGTAGCAGTGCGCGGCAGTGCGGCACACACACATGCACACAAACACCGGTCTCGGGTCAGCGGCGGTCATTTAAAAACGGGCAGAAGTGGGCAGCTGGGAGCGTTCCTCTATCGGTCGCCACACAGCTGGGGACCGCACGCGCGCGCACACCAGAAACCTGTTTTGGCGCGGATGACATACTCTCATCTACGTGTCCGCCGGTAGTTCTGCGAGCAACGGCTGCGGAGGCATCGCGAACACGACAAGACGGGGCCGTGATTGCGGCCATCATCCCGAAATATGCTGGTGGCTATGACATCGAAAAGACGGGCATTTGCCTTGATGGACGGATCCTAGACCGGCCGGCCTCACTGTGTGCGTGTCTGTGTGCGTGTCTGTGTGTGTAACCACGGTTGTTGAGGTGTGCCTGCCATGGCCGGGGCCGGGTACCCGCCGGCGCTCGTCCGACTGAATGGGAGCCAGCGCGAGCCGCGCGTCTCCGCCAAGTCTGCTATTTCCACCACCGTTCTCCATTGGCCCCAGTCGATTTCGGCGATCCGGTGACTGACCCTGAAACGCGGTGAGGAATGTCGAAAATGAGAAATTCATTTCCCGGCGCTTGTTTTCGCCCCCGAGATATGCATAAGGCTACACCTGCCCGTCGAGGGAAGTCACCGCGCTGCGTCCGGGCGGCGGTACTCCCGGTGGAGCTCTCGGACGCGCATGCCTACTGTAATTAAAACAATAACAATCATACACCTGTAACGAGGCTCGCCTTCTAATTAAACCTCGATTTCGTGGACGTGTGTGTGGCCGGGGAGAAGTCCCTCACGAGGAGCTTCCTAGCGGGAAAATTCTCCCGCGTGCTTCGTGAACTCCCCACATTTATCAACTTCAAACCGTTTGCTGCAAAAGTATGTTGGCCGTCGGGCGGCGGCCACGGTGGCCAGGCCACGGCGCCACGGCGGCCCAGCCCAGACCTGCAACTACTCAAACCGCGATGCCGAACACAAGTCAAGCTACACGACAACCTTACATGCAGCGCATTGCTATCGACGCACGGGATTAATGCGTTCTAATTACAGCAAGCAGGCCTCTGTTCGAAAACCCCGTCGAATATTTCATGCGAACGAAACCGCGGGAGCCAAGCGCGTCGACATTTAAAACGACGTTTTACGCAAGGCGGTGAAAATTTTGAAACCGTGTCTGCGTTTGGCGGTGGCTTTCCTCGAACCCGGCTCGACTCGCTGCGCTCCCGAGTATTTTTAACTGTAAAGGGCGCACAACGCGTGCTACCGCAAACCGGTCAGTGCGTGCGTGTGTCCGGTCAAATCGGCGTGCCACGCCCCGTCCACGCTCCGCCACGCTCTGCCACGCACTGCCACGCTCGCACGCACGGCTTGCTCGATCCCAGTGGACCTCCCGGCAGCCATGGCCCGGCAGCCATGCAGCCCAGCCATGCAAACGCTACACGGCAAGGGAGTACGGGCCGCGGGCGCCGGCCAGCACAGCCAGCACAACGGCCCGTCCACATAATTGTTTTCCAGGCAGGCTCTTTTAATTTTGTCCGCGGCCGCCCGGCGCCCCGTGCCTTGGCTTTGCTTCGGCCGCCGCCATTCGGCATTCAATTATTTCGGCGGGCAACGCGACGCCGGCCCTGTGGGCCCTTCGGGTCCTTCGGGCCCTTTGGGTCACTCAACCCCTTTCGGGGTGGCTTTGCACCACCAAGATTTTCCAGCAGATAGCGCACGCTGACATGCCATGTCGTCACTCATTTCGTGACTTCTGTAAAAAGCGGGTTTCGAGGAACGCACGCAGCACACACACACACACACACACACACACACACACACACACACACACACACACACACCTGCTTGCTTTTTATATATTTGCTTTCTTGAAATATATAATTGACACTCGGGGCCTGGCGGTAAAGCCCCAATACGGCCACTGTGCTTATCAAGCCATCACAAGGCACACACAGAGGCGGTCACACCTTGGGCCTTTTCTAAATACAAACACGCAAAGTTGGAAATATAATTATTTTTTTTGTGCCGCTGGGAGGGACTGTGTCATTGGCTGTGTCAATACTGGGGCGATAAGGTTTTCCGTAATTGCGGGTTGCGCAATGTCCATACTGGACAACGCTGCTGGAAGGACGGTAATAATAAACTCGTCCCTTGATAAGGCGTCCGCTTTCAAGGGCCGCCCTTTGCCTAGCCGCCTGGAATCCAGGATGCTATCTGCCGGTAGCCGCGGGTAGCCAGGCCGCGTAATGTCCGAGATAAAACACTGTCCTCGTTGTTCGGACGCGTGCGCGTGTGCTGCGTGTCCTGCGTGACACGTTACAAGGCGCACCGAAACTGGGACGTAGAGCGTTTATCATAAATGGAATCGGAAAATCCTTCACAGGCCACAGAAATTTACTGCGAATTCGGGAAAATCCACTGAGAGTAATCAGCGTAGCCGTTTCTGTCCGTGCCGGTCCGTGCAGAGTCGGTGTGACATCCTGGGCCTCCCCATTGACATGCACACCATAATATTTACTCGGACGCAGGCGGCGTTGGGCTGTGGCTGGCCGTGCCTGGCTGCACCTGCACTGGGCGGGCGCACTCTCCCACACCGGGGTGTTTTGGCCCCGGGCTGGCCCCGGGCTGGCCCCGGCCGAAGCGAAGGGTTAATGAGTCTGCCACTTGAGTGTCATCGGTCGGTCGGGCGGCCGGCCGGACAGACGCGGGACAGGCCTCGGGACAGACCGCCGCCCCCCGAGGGTACCCGAGGGTAGCCGACCGGAGCACCCCAGTCCTTTCGGTCCTTTCGTCCCGCACCCTCGAGCTCTCCGGCCGGCCTCCGGTGCCCGGGGGCGCGGGGCCGGGTCGGGTCTCACTGGTCGGCTAAATTTACAAAGGGTCCCATCACTGCACGCCCTGGCCCCGGCCTGACCCTGTCCCAAAGACTGACGAGTTCGTTGAGTCGAGCCGAAGCTGTTAAGTTCGTTTTGCATAAACGAATTTACGTGCAGTCGTCCTTGGGTGGGCTGCCGCCAGGCTGCCGCTTGCCGTGGTCGCCGTCTGCCGTCCGAAAGTACGGATGCCGCCGGCTCTTGCATTGGCCATGTCTATGGTCACCTGGGGCCGTGGACCACAAGCTTCAAACCAAACACCAAGGTAAAAATTATTTTTTGTTCCACCCTGTGTTGCACCCAAGTCATATATGAAAATACTTTTTTGCAGTGCAGGTCATTGCAGGCGGTCATCACCCCAGCCGAATGGCAGCATTCGTTTCCCCGGCAGCACGCAGAATGTACAGCCGAGGTGTCGTCGTCCGTCGTCAGCCGTCGTCTCTTTTTGGTCCCGGAGCGCCTTGTCCCGCGGTACGGCGGTACGGCGGTACGACAAACTCGAGCACATGAAGAGCACGCACGGCGTCGGCCCATTCCCCAATTTCACAAACCAATCGAATAAATCAATGCGAACAAGCCGAGTATAATTAGAGGCGCGCTCTCAGCAGGTGGCGGAACCCTGGCCCGCCGGCCGCACTGCCGACAGTCCCGCCGGGCCGCCGGTCGGCCGCGGTCGGCCCGGGCCGAGCGGTGTAGGCTGCTCAAACTCACCATTTAAATCTGTTCGCCTGCCATATTACCCATGCCCAGCTTTTCGGTCGCCAGCAGAGAAAACAATAAAAGGGTGACGTCACTCGTTGGCACCAGTAAATCAAAGTCACTCCGTTTGGGACCCTCTCGGGATAATACTACCCCCGTGCACGAAGGGTGCGGTGGACTCGCAGACTTGTTAAACTTCATAAATAATAATCCGGCACACTTCGTAATTGGCCGTAATTTCGTTTAATTGCGTGTGTGCTCTCCATACCGCGACTCTTTCTGCCCACAGGGCGGCCATTGCTGGAGCCGTTTTTTAAAAACCGCCTCTTTGGCCTCACTTCGTTTTCATAGTCGTCGGAACATAAACACACGTTCCTGCACTGCAAGAGTGTAACAGCAACCCGCTGTCGAATTTCAGGCCTGCTCCTGAGAAAAGGACTCGTGTCCCACGTTTGTTGTCGTCGGCACACGGCCCGTAACACCATCCTTGTTATGATACGCTTTCAATTTGCGACGAGCTTGGTGCCTTGGTTGGTGTGCCCCACCCTCGCGAGGGTTGGCGGCCCCTGAGACCCCGCGCCCCCCGCGGTGGCCTGTGTTGTGGTGACCGCTCCTGGTGCCGCCATCGCCATGGTGGTGCCAGAGCTGCCAGAGGCCGCGGCCGCTCGCCACGCTGTTACCTCTTCTTCGTTAGCCTGTCAGCAGATAAAAGGATCAGCGGCTCCAAATTTCCCGGTCGGTGATAAAACCTCGGAATCCCAAACGCGGAAAATTGAATTAGGCGGTGGTCAAAACTTCACCTCGTCATCTCAAATTTCCTTTTCTTCTTTTGTTGTTATCTCGGTGGCCATGGTCAGCGAGCGGTGGGCTCTGGGGGACCCCCTGGCGTGGGTCTCCCCGTTCCTCCGCGCCCCGCCGCGCCCCACCGCGCCCCGCCGCGCCCGTCGCCCCCGCCTTCCGCACCAGATCCATCACGGTGGACGGTGCCGGACGGGGACCCCCGCCGACAAGCCTCCTGGAGCCGAGCCTGGAGCCGAGCCTGGAGCCTGGAGCACGGCGCGTCATGTCTGGAGCGAGAGACCAATGACCGCGCTAGATCAGTCCGAATTATCAACCAGCCGCAATAAAAAATGAAGAAATTCTTTCGAAGTAAATGCAAGCTGTGGCGCTGAAAATGGCCACCGGTAACAATGGAGCACCCTTACTACTGAGGTTTCAGAAAGGACCGATTCCCGTTCCCGCCTCAAATTAACATGTCGCTCGCTGCTCGAATACTAGAGCACACGATTGGACCGACTGGCGCTACCCCCTGCTGCCTGGAGCCAGCGCTACCCCGCGCAGCCCGCGCAGCCCAGATCGTTCAGGCCGCCCCATAAAGACTGTAGTGTGTGGGCATTCATCGCGGCGGCCGGGCTTTCGCCGCCGTGAGATATTATGCGGACCGGACGAATATTTGGAACGCATTAATAATGTACCCAGCTGTGCTATGGGCCGGGCCGAGGCCGAGCCGCTCGGGCTCGGGCGCCAGGCAGCGTCTCCTAATACAGTCGTTGGCGCGCTGGCCGGGAAAAACGCTGCCACGGCGACAGTTCAATTTTTGCGGCGCGTCGTCCCGAATAACGAGATCGTTCTGCGGATAGCAGCCGCAGGGGAAAGTCCGTAAAGCAGACACTCTACGCAGGACATTCATTCTCGACTCGTTCCGTTCCTTCGCCTTCGGCAGGCCCACGCCACCGCACGCGAGGCTAGACCGAACGAGAAAACGAATTGCGTGTGATTTAATTGTCTTTGCGGTGTAGGGCCTTTGACCCCCGGCAGGCGTGCGCCGCGTGGAGGTTACGACCGGAAGGGACCGCGGCCACGAAAGGGTACACTGGCGAACTTGATCTTGTGTCTGAATGTCAACGCGGCGATACCACGTGAAATGTCGCTAGTAAACTTAAACTCTTATCGTGCTCTTTGCGTTTTATCCGAGGTTAAGCTGCTGCTACTGTCTGTCGCAAGGATGACAGTGAGATTAAAAAAATGAAAAAAAGCGCCACATATTTGTGTGTGCTTCTGTCTGTGTGAATCCCCTGTGTAAAAAGCGCCCTGGCTTTGTCGCCTGCTGATTGGTGCTTCTAATTGGAGCGCTGCTCGCACAAGCCTTCGCGGCGTCCCCTCCCGCTAACAACGTGCGAATTCATTATAAAGGTGAGGTTTTGATTTCCGGTGCTTATAATTGCAGTTTTATTGCAGCAGACACACGCTGGAATGGCTACAACCGCGGCAAAAAAGTTTCGCACATTTCTTTTCCGTTTTTGTTTCGCAGTCACCTGAAGAGAGCAGTCAGTGGTTGAGGCATGACGTCATCCAAAAGACCGCCCCTGTAAATCACAGGCTAATCGTTGTCCGAAAGAAAACAAAATAGAGCGATGCACATGGATGCGTGTAACTTCGCATACCAACATTCCAATTTCATAAGTCGGCCATGATTGTTATTTTGTCGGGGCATTTATTAAGGCCGATGGGGGTAAGGAAGGGGTGCACCGATGTAGGGACTCGTATTAGTCACGACTGGCTCTTGTTTTAGTGCAGGGGACGTGTGATGTGAGTTATGATGCGAAGGATGCATTCTTTGATATCTTCTCCAATACATACGACCATGATATCCGTGCAGGGTCAGTACTGAGACGCAGAAAAGGGAGGACCGACAACCAAGAAGTGGCGGGTATTAAAAAAATGAACTCTCAAAAAAAATATATGTAAAACTACTTTTCTCTTTTTGGTATTTTTAAAGTGTCAATTTTGGAGTCATCTCCGTGGAGAAAGTGATAGGCTTTCGGCCCCGACACCAGTTCCGACGGTTCAGGCGGCCCGCATGACCCACGCGCCCACGCTTCGCCCTCGCTTCGAACTGGATTCGGGGTGTCGGGTGGTGTCGGGCCTACCTGGCCCCTGGCTGCCCCACGCCCGGGGCCTTCCGCGTCCATCGAACACCTTTGCCCCGCTGCTGGCCCACTGTCTTTGTCGGCCCAAATGGAAATGAAAGAAACGGATCGTCCTGCATTCCATCACGCATTCCAGACAGCCCCCGTTTCCACCACGAGACAACTATGTTCGAGGCGCGCGCGATGGTGATGGTGGGTCGGTCCAGTTAGTTTAGCAGTCAGTGCTTTTGCTGTATCCCGCGTGCACAGTAGCCAAAATACCAACTCCTGTGCGAGGGTGCACCTCAGTGCCACGCCCCACCACGCCCCACCCACGTATTTTATGCACTCGGGCCGCCTCTTTTCGTTCACATCGCTTCGCGACTCGCATTCTTGCATAGTAGACGTAATTCGCGTGAACATCCTCTTGTTAATTTTTCTTTCTCTCCCTTCCTCCCCCCTCCTCTCTCCACTCGGTACGGCCTCTCGGTTTCCGTATGCAGCGCGGCCCAGTCCCACATTGTGTCACTCGCTGCATTTTTCTCGTTTTTATTTCGTTTTAATTATGAAGGCGTTAATTCGATTGTTAGGCCGCTCGCTCCCCGTCAGACAGGCCGGGCCAGACCATCCCGGGGCGGCAAGGTGGACGCGCGCAGCCCCGGGCAGCAACAACAACAGCAGTAATGTAACGCGTCGCTTTGAGCCGGACCCGAGCAAATCGGTTACCTTGTTTATGAGCGCGTTTTGCCGCCGGCGACGATGGTTCAACCGAGAAGGTACCCATATCCAATATTGGTCCAGGGCCGGGCTAGGGCCAGGCAGTCTGGGCGGCAGAGGGGGCTTTTTCCATCAAGAGTGTGGCCAGGCTCGAGTTTTCCGAGGAATGTTACATGCTCTAATCACATTCTTCGCTGGGGCTGGGTGGCCACCTCGAAGTTTGAAAGGCTAAGGAAAAATTAGTCAAAGTAGGGAATTCACTGCAGCGAAATAGCCTTTACATAAGTAATCATTGAATTTCTACCATTCCCTTAATAACCACGTTATGTTGCATTTACTGCCTGTTTTACGTTCTTGCGCGGAAAACTTTCTTTCCAAGACGGTCCTAAATCTGTGTAGTGTTCTTAGAATGAATCAGAGGGTGAACACATGTGAGTCCTGTGGGAACCGTCCCCGGTACATCTCATTTGGCTGCCTATGGAGGCAGGATCGGGCCGGGCGTTCGACCCTCATAACAGCGAACCATTCTGCCGGTAATTACCTGAACGAGAGTAAAAGTTTGGTCATCCAATCCATCACGGGTACCCTTCGGCTGGGGCCCCTCGCACCCGGCCTCACAAAAAATGCCTGTAGGTGGTAGTTTTAAGTGGTTTTTTTTTCGCGTTCTATTGCTGTCGTTAACCATTTTCAATAACGTCTTTGGGACACTTTTCTTGAAAACGCCGCTTGGCAGGATCGAACGACACGCGGCAGGACTTCCCGACGAACGAGAACAAGGTCCGTGCCGTGTTTCAAGCCGACCCGTTTAAATAATACAAGCCCGGCCCTGAAATATTTATGTGGCGACTGCAGATTTTCGCGTGACAATTATTTATGCATTCCTAGGGAGTCTAATGCACTGCCTGTTGTCGCAGGGCGGCGAGTGCAGTCGTGCCCCGGCGGTCCAACGGGACGCGAAGGTCCTCGATGCCCGCACGGCAGTCCAATCCAAAGTTGGCCACCGGCCGCCGCCGGCACATCACAGTTGGCGCCAAATTCTTGATTGCGCGAGGCAAGTTGATCCGGGCGTGCTGCGCCGCCGCGCGCTGGACTCTGAATGAGCCAGCCCGGCAGGTCCTGCCCTCTGGCGGCGGGGCCCGCAACTGCGGCGCGCCGGCCGACCACGCAGCGCGCTGTTTGAAGGCGCTCCGGGCGGAAGCTACGGAGGACTCCGGCGAAGAGGCACCGCGGCATCGGGACGGAGCAGCCTTTCAGGAGCTCGCGAGGGTCCAGCCGCTTTCGGGTATTACATGTCGCAGGCTGCGGGGCCGGGCCGGGCCGCAGGGCTGAGGGCTGTTAGCAGAACTCAAACACGGAACGCGCAGCGCGGGCCGCGAGCCGCAGAGCGCCGCGGAGGCTGAGCAACTCTTAGCCGTCATAACGACTACTGGATCCCGGCTCCAAAGTTGCAGGAAACTCGGCACAAAACGGCGGCGGGCCGGGCGGGCCGGGGGCAGGGACGGAGAAAGAGAAAGAGACTTGCCGAAATCCGCAACCACACGCGCGCCCGGAGTCCCGAGTACATAGAGAAGTATGGGGGCGGCTGGGACTCGCCCTGCCCCTCGCAGCCCCCGCAGCCCCCGCCGCCCCGGGCTGGAGTGCGTGTGAGCTTAGCGATATGCTATCACGAATTCTGCTGCGAGCGTTTCTGCCGCTAACTCTTTGCATCTGATGCTCTTTACTCTGGTCTTTCTGCTTTGTGCCCGCTCCCCTGGGGCTATGTGCGATACCAGGAAACGTCCTCAAAATACGTCCTCCGTCACTGGGAAAAAAATGTTCCTCGAGAGATAGGCGCCAAGCGTGTATTTTACTTGCTTCCAGGTTTACTGGCTGGTCTTCTTGTTCTTGGCCTCCACCAGCAGCTGGATCAGGGCGTCCTCGGACTTCTGGAAGAAGTTCTGGAAGCTGTTGAACTGGGTGCTGGTCAGCAGGAAGGTGTCGGCGTTCTGCTCCTGGACGAGCACCTCGAGGAGCTGGATGCCGGCGTTGGTGATAGCGACGCGGACCTGGTCGTTGACAGGGTTGCTCAGGCTCTTGCTGAGGGCGGTGGCCTGTGCACGCACGGCGCTCTCGAAGGCCTGGGCGGCGTACTGGTGCACCGACGCCAGGAGGGGCACCCACGAGTTGATCGCGGCGGTCGCATCGGCCCTGACATCGTGGATGGGCTTCTCCTCGGTGGACTGCAGCAAGGACATTGCAAGACATTTTGATAAATCTAGCAAATATTCGACAGTCTGCTGTTCCTAAACCAATACATACCGGTGAGGCAGCGCGCGCGGTGAGAAGGGAGGTGTAGTTCTTGATGATGGCATCGGTCTGGGTGCTTTGCAGCTTGACGAAGGCGGTGATGTTGGCCAGGATCTTCTGCTCCACCTTGTCGAGCTCAGCGAAGGCCGCGGTGACACCCTTGAGGCTCTCGCCGGTGAACTGACCCTCAAGCTTCTTCTCCGCCGCGGTGAGGTTCTTGGTCTGCTGGGCGATCTTGGCGGTCCACTGCTGCTGCAGGGGGGCGGGCAGCGCCTTGGCGAGCGCCTGCGCCTCCTTCACCGCAGCGGCGCTGTCGGTGGTCTGAAAAAGTTAGGTCAGGGTTCGCTAGTCACTAGTTTTAACTTTTTTCAATCAGGTACCGAGGTTTGTAGTCTGCGTCTTGGGTTTGTTGTGGTAGCTTACTCGAACGCTGCAGGTCTTTTGAGGCCTATCAGCGCGGATGATGACGTTGGCACACACTTACCGCAACCGAGGTGACGGCGACGAACGCGAGGACTGCAAAAACACGAAGGACGGCCATGGCTGCGAGTTCGTATCGAAAGTGCGGGTGGTGTGCGGCGCGTCCGTATTTAAAAGCATTTTCCACGTCGTACACACACTCGACGATCACGAAATCGTGTCGTCGGCGCGTTTTTACGATGTCTCGCGGCCACGCTCTGACGCACCGTGAGCCACGTGGAAGGCCTTGGAGGGGCCCTTCCCGTGAGAGGAGTAGACGGGGTTTCTCGGCAGAACCCCGGGGACAAAGGGCCTCGAGTACAAAACGCGACGAATCTCTAACAAGCTGCCGCCCTGCAGCCCTAGAGCGGGGCAGGGCGGCCCTAGAGGGGGGCGGCCCGCTGCCGGGGCTAGTGGTGCCGCGTCCCGGACAGGCTTGCATTTTGCAGGGATGGAGTGCATTAGCCAGGCCGGTGGGGAATTCAAACTGAGATTTGTTGCCCGCTTTTCCTGCCGGATGAAAAACTCAGCAGGAAGAAGCGGCGCTGTCGCCAGGCAGGTCCGCACCGCCCGCACCAGCTTGTTAGCTGGAGATTCACATTCGTCCTTATTCGGACGAGAGGCCCGCAAGCCCGCCCGTAGCGGAGGTCACTTCCTGGCTCGGCAACAGGGGGGCACGAAAAGGGGTCGACCGTTGACATTTTGTTGCAAAACCGGAGGCTGCTTTTTTGCTGTGTCCCTATGGCTCTGCTCGCCCAATCCCGACTTTGTCACAGTGTGTCGACTCGATCGTCACTTTTCGTTCCGAAACTAGAGCCGTGCTCCGCCACGCCAGCAAAGCATCACCCAGAGCCTGCAGTTTTGCCCGCAGCCCCGCTAGCGTCGCTGGTGGAGCTCCGTGCCGGGCCGTAATGTGGCTGCAGCCTTTTGTCTCGCAGGGAATCGGAAACGCAGCACAAACAGCACTGATGAAGTCAAGGCGATTGACAACTTTCGCGCCCCGTTTTGATCGCGGCAGCGCGTCGCAGCGCGCATTCACGGGGACCTTGTCTCGCCTCCCTTCGCAGAAGTTTCCCCGAGGTTTTGTGGCTGATGGGCCTGGATGGGCCTGGATGGGGCCGCCAGCCCGCCGGGCTCGCGAACCGTGAAGGCCGAGCCTGGCAGGCGGGGCGCGGGGCGTGGGGCCGTGGGGCCCCGGGACAGGGCCTCGACAACGACAACCCAACTCGCGAAGGTGTCCGCATATCTTTAAAAGGCCCCAGCCTCGCAAGCCGCCGCCCCCAAAGTTGAGGAAAGTTGGCGAGATAGTGGTAATGAATGGATTTGTCTGGCAAGTGGCGCTCGCCACATCACTTGCCGAGTCCCTACAGTGGGGGCGCCGTCGCACACTGCGAAAAAAGCCAGTCTGAAAATTAAAACATGGTGCATCGGCGCAGTGTAGCGGAGTGAGCTATTCGCAGTGACGTGGGGCGTTTTAAACCGCCCCGCTTACAAAGTTCACACGTCCGCCGCATCTCCCAATTGAATCTAAGAAGGGTACCCGCTCGGACAGCCCTGATTCGATTAGCCATGACAGGTTATAGCTTTCAGATCATGCGCGCTGCTCTGCTAAAGACGGGCCCTGTCAGCGGCCGTCAGCCCCGAAGCATTAAGCGTCCAGAAACAACGCGCATAGTTTTCCGGGTCGTTTTGGTTTATTTATTCACATCAAATAAAAATGCCAAGTCCCTTTTTCGTTTTTGTTTTTTAACGTGCGGTGAACTTGGAGCGCAGTCTCGTCACTCCCGACCCGTCACGCCCTCCACGCCTCGGCCGTCCCTTCAAAGCTGTCCATCTTATTCTCCCAGAGAGGTGTGGACGTTTGGAAAAGAGTCAGAATGCGAATGCCTAAATGCCGCGCCGGTCCGTCCGTCCGTCCGTCTGTCTGTCCGTCCGCCTGCACCGCCGCCCGTCCGGCCGTCCCTCCGTTCGCACGTCACCGTCCATCCAAGTCACCGGTTTCGCGAAACAGGCTGAGATAGCCGGCAAGGCCACGATCACGCACGCCCCGTCCCACTGCCTGAAAATGTGTCCAACGCCGGCAACATCGTTCGAGAAAATGGTCAAGCCCAGCGAAAATCGATAATCGTGTTTGTTCCGATGATGCTGCAGGAGATGCGCCGTTCGATTACACAAACGGTTTGTTTTGCCGGTGACGGCTGCATTACGGGCGCCTGTCTCAGGTCGATGCCTATCGGCTCGAATCCATAAAGTCATCATTACGAGACGGTTTGGAGGCGAAAGCGAAGCGACACGTCCAGCGATTTCGGGAGGTCACCTCGGAGGTCACCGGGTCGGGATCACGAGCCGGCCTGGAACACGCCGCTGGAGAAAGGGCTGTTGTTGCTGAATCATTTGTTTTCTCATGAGGGGAGTACGCTCTTCATCGTTGAAAGATGTCGTTTTTCAGCTGTGAAATTGTTGCAGAAAACAAGTCAAGAGCGCTCTCCGGAGAGGGGGTTTTTCGCCCCGGTGGTCTATCTCGGGAAAGGCCGGTGAAGAGGCGCAGAGCGAGAGAGAAGAGGGACCGAGAGTGAGAGAGGGGGAAGGCGAGGCATTCGCAGGTCACAATCAATCAATTAATTATCCGTGGCAGGGAGTGTGCCGAGTCCTCGACGTGTGGACAGGTTGGGGAGCGCCGGGCAGCGCCGAGGTCGTTGGTGGTCCTCGCGTTGCCGTGGCCGTCGTGGTGGTCATCGTGGTGGTCATCGTGGTGGTCATCGTGATGGTCACCGTGGCGCCCGTCGCTGCGTGCACGCCCTCGCCGTGACCTCTCCGCCGAGCCTTTCACCAGGATAACGCCCTTCTGCTGGTGTCGCGAGCCGCAAATATGAACTCCAGGGTCGCACTGCAGCGTGCACCGCCACGCCATGTCACGTGGGACGCACGGAGTAACGTGGCGGAAAAACGGACAGGGCAGCGCTGGGTCTCTGGAGGCGCGCTCGGACACGCCGGCTGCGGAGTCCTACCTGGAGCCTCAAAGTGGACTCGAAATAAAGGGACGGGAATGTTTCTATGAGAAAATTCGCCCTCTTAGTGCATGTTAGCCCACGATTCAGAAAAAGACTTCCTGGCAGTGATGATTACGGCGCGGCGTTTAGTTGATCTCGGAAAGCACCATCCCCTACGTGTGGGGCTCGCTGATGAATATTGAGTGCGCCTCCCGGTGCACTTTGGCGGCGGGGCGCCCTGCCTTTTACCACCCTGGGCCTTGAGCCGCGTCTTGGCGTGGCGGCGCGAGGCGGCGCCAGCGACGCCGGGCTGTCTCCCCGCGCCGCCAAGCAGCCAGGCCGCCACCTGTGTCGTGCGTCTCCGTCCGTCCCCTTCCCACCATTACGGATTCAGTGGCACTGACAAGGACAGGGGTTGCGGTGCGCGCGGCCCCCGCCCCGCCCCGCCCGCTCTGCCCTGGCCCGTCCGTAACGCGCGGAATGGAGTGTCATGTCCAATTACGCAGACGACTGCCTCTGCAAGCGGGCCGGCCTGGGCTTGGGCCCCGCCGCCCCGCCCCGCCACAGCGCAGCGGTGAGAAGGCCGGCCGGAAGGTCGTCCGAGCGCCGGGGAAGTCCCTCGAGGTCGTCTCCGAATCAATAGTCGTCGATAACTTTTGGGGCGGTTTTCACCCGTCGGTCTGTGCAACTCAATGTCCACATTTTGAGTACCACATTGTTGTGTTCAACAGTTCTGCGCAAAAATTAGCGATGAATTTGAAAGTTTTAGTCGCGAGTTTTGCCCGTACCAAAAGGAGGATCCACCCGGACTGTAGGGTCCACCACTCCGCTGTCAATACTTGACGATCTTTAGAGGAAATAAATGGTTTGTTTTCCGCGTAACTGACGGCAGGGACCGCGGTGGGGACAAGGAGTGGGGGGCAGCAGTGGGGGCAGCGGCGGGACATCACAGAGGGGATAGTTTGGGGCGTTCATTAGCGAGAAAGCCGTCCAGTCTGCGACCGCTGGGCCACTCGGCCGCAGGGCGCGCTGGGCGGGGCGCACGCATAAACAAGATGAGATGGGGTTGCGCGCCGCCGAACGCTCAAATCTAGATTCCACAGCACGGCTTTCCACCCTTTTTCGACTCCACAGCCTTGCTGCGGTTTTTTCTCCGCCTTCTTCCTCGTCGTTGCGCGCGGCGGCGTCAAAAATATGGCGCCAAACGACGCGCTCTTTATATATCAACTATAAAATTCTTCCGGATGGCGAAGGGCGGAGGACTGATAGACTTTGCGTTTTTAGCAGATGATACCTTCACACTTGAAACATACTTAAAACTACGATACACAAATGAAGGTGTCAGCGTGCTTTTACTCTCGAGTCCAGAAACCAAGCGCGTATCCTAACAATATAATAGGGGCTGGCGGCCGGGGCGGGCTGGTGCGTGTGGCTGGCAATGAGGCGCAGCCTGCGCGGAATTCGACAATCCCTCCGCGGTACAGCGCCAGCGGCACCGGGCGTCAACAATGGCACCTCCTCCCGCATTGACAATCCCTCCCCCCCTGCCACGGCGCGGGGTATCGCGCAACAATGCCTCCCCATTCGGGCCCCGGGCCCGGGGCGCTCGCTGGGGCTTGGCGGCGTGCGGTCCAAGCCACAGCTCGGCACGGCTAGTACCAACCCGGCCAGCTCACTCGGGGCTGTTATTTTGTTCATACACAAATTTTTAAATACTATCTTTGGAATGATCCCGCGTACTACCCCGTATAAGAAAACCAAACGAGTATCATCTGCTTTCATTAACGTTCGTTGAATGAGATTTTGTTTGCCTTATACGGCTTTTGGTCTGCCTCATACGGTTTTTGATTTGCCGCATACGGTTTTTTGTTTGCCTTATACGGCTTTTGGTCTGCCTCATACGGTTTTTGATTTGCCGCATACGGTTTTTTGTTTGCCTTATACGGCTTTTGGTCTGCCTCATACGGTTTTTGATTTGCCGCATACGGTTTTTTGTTTGCCTTATACGGCTTTTGGTCTGCCTCATACGGTTTTTGATTTGCCGCATACGGTTTTTTTTTGCCTTATACGGCTTTTGGTCTGCCTCATACGGTTTTTGATTTGCCGCATACGGTTTTTTTTTTGCCTTATACGGCTTTTGGTCTGCCTCATACGGTTTTTGATTTGCCGCATACGGTTTTTTGTTTGCCTTATACGGCTTTTGGTCTGCCTCATACGGTTTTTGATTTGCCGCATACGGTTTTTTGTTTGCCTTATACGGCTTTTGGTCTGCCTCATACGGTTTTTGATTTGCCGCATACGGTTTTTTGTTTGCCTTATACGGCTTTTGGTCTGCCTCATACGGTTTTTGATTTGCCGCATACGGTTTTTTGTTTGCCTTATACGGCTTTTTGGGCTGCCTCATACGGTTTTTGATTTGCCGCATACGGTTTTTTTTTTTGCCTTATACGGCTTTTGGTCTGCCTCATACGGTTTTTGATTTGCCGCATACGGTTTTTTGTTTGCCTTATACGGCTTTTGGTCTGCCTCATACGGTTTTTGATTTGCCGCATACGGTTTTTTGTTTGCCTTATACGGCTTTTGGTCTGCCTCATACGGTTTTTGATTTGCCGCATACGGTTTTTTGTTTGCCTTATACGGCTTTTGGTCTGCCTCATACGGTTTTTGATTTGCCGCATACGGTTTTTTGTTTGCCTTATACGGCTTTTGGTCTGCCTCATACGGTTTTTGATTTGCCGCATACGGTTTTTTTTTTTGCCTTATACGGCTTTTGGTCTGCCTCATACGGTTTTTGATTTGCCGCATACGGTTTTTTGTTTGCCTTATACGGCTTTTGGTCTGCCTCATACGGTTTTTGATTTGCCGCATACGGTTTTTTGTTTGCCTTATACGGCTTTTTGGGCTGCCTCATACGGTTTTTGATTTGCCGCATACGGTTTTTTGTTTGCCTTATACGGCTTTTGGTCTGCCTCATACGGTTTTTGATTTGCCGCATACGGTTTTTTGTTTGCCTTATACGGCTTTTGGTCTGCCTCATACGGTTTTTGATTTGCCGCATACGGTTTTTTTGTTTGCCTTATACGGCTTTTGGTCTGCCTCATAGGGTTTTTTGATTTGCCGCATACGGTTTTTTGTTTCCCTTTATACGGCTTTTGGTCTGCCTCATACGGTTTTTGATTTGCCGCATACGGTTTTTTGTTTCCCTTTATACGGCTTTTGGTCTGCCTCATACGGTTTTTGATTTGCCGCATAGGGTTTTTTGTTTGCCTTATACGGTTTTGGTCTGCCTCATACGGTTTTTGATTTGCCGCATACGGTTTTTTGTTTGCCTTATACGGCTTTTGGTCTGCCTCATACGGTTTTTGATTTGCCGCATACGGTTTTTTGTTTGCCTTATACGGCTTTTGGTCTGCCTCATACGGTTTTTGATTTGCCGCATAGGGTTTTTTTGTTTGCCTTATACGGCTTTTGGTCTGCCTCATACGGTTTTTGATTTGCCGCATACGGTTTTTGTTTGCCTTATACGGCTTTTGGTCTGCCTCATACGGTTTTTGATTTGCCGCATACGGTTTTTTGTTTGCCTTATACGGCTTTTGGTCTGCCTCATACGGTTTTTGATTTGCCGCATACGGTTTTTTGTTTGCCTTATACGGCTTTTGGTCTGCCTCATACGGTTTTTGATTTGCCGCATACGGTTTTTTGTTTGCCTTATACGGCTTTTGGTCTGCCTCATACGGTTTTTGATTTGCCGCATACGGTTTTTTGTTTGCCTTATACGGCTTTTGGTCTGCCTCATACGGTTTTTGATTTGCCGCATACGGTTTTTTGTTTGCCTTATACGGCTTTTGGTCTGCCTCATACGGTTTTTGATTTGCCGCATACGGTTTTTTGTTTGCCTTATACGGCTTTTGGTCTGCCTCATACGGTTTTTGATTTGCCGCATACGGTTTTTGTTTGCCTTATACGGCTTTTGGTCTGCCTCATACGGTTTTTGATTTGCCGCATACGGTTTTTTGTTTGCCTTATACGGCTTTTGGTCTGCCTCATACGGTTTTTGATTTGCCGCATACGGTTTTTTGTTTGCCTTATACGGCTTTTGGTCTGCCTCATACGGTTTTTGATTTGCCGCATACGGTTTTTTGTTTGCCTTATACGGCTTTTGGTCTGCCTCATACGGTTTTTGATTTGCCGCATACGGTTTTTGTTTGCCTTATACGGCTTTTGGTCTGCCTCATACGGTTTTTGATTTGCCGCATACGGTTTTTTGTTTGCCTTATACGGCTTTTGGTCTGCCTCATACGGTTTTTGATTTGCCGCATACGGTTTTTTGTTTGCCTTATACGGCTTTTGGTCTGCCTCATACGGTTTTTGATTTGCCGCATACGGTTTTTTGTTTGCCTTATACGGCTTTTGGTCTGCCTCATACGGTTTTTGATTTGCCGCATACGGTTTTTTGTTTGCCTTATACGGCTTTTGGTCTGCCTCATACGGTTTTTGATTTGCCGCATACGGTTTTTAGCAGATGATACCTTCACCACACTTGAAACATACTTAAAAATACTGTACACATGAAGGTGTCAGCGTGCTTTTACTCTCGAGTCCAGAAACCAAGCGCGTATATTAACAATATAATAGGGGCTGGCCGCCGGGGTGGGCTGGTGGGTGTGTCTGGCTGGCTGGCTGGCGGTGAGGCGCAGCCTGCGCGGACAATGGCACCCCCTACCCCCTCCTCGCGCGCGACGGCCCGCGCGCAACATTGACAATCCCTCTCCGCCTGCCACGTCTCAAAGGGTGGGTGACTCGGGCAGACCTCGGCTCTGCTCAGCTCGTGCCGGCTTCGGCGCCAGCTCGGCCTCGTTCGTTGAATGAGATTTTAAGAACTATCTTTGGAATGAGCCCATACTAATGAGCCCAGAAGCAAACCAAACGAGTATCATCTGCTTTCATTAACGTTCGTTGAATGAGATTTTTTTTTCGCAAAAAGAGAAGGCGCTGGCCGGCGGGCGCAGTGAATGCCGGAGCACGCACGTCTCCGGCCACGCCACCGCCCCGCCCCGCCCCGCCGCGCCGAAGCCGAAACCCTCCCCATCCATCCAAGTTGTTCCGCGCGAAATGCCCCCAAACACTTTCCCCTTGACGGAAGTGCAGTTGGGTTTCCGCCTGAGCGGACGCCATCGCGCGGTGCCTGGGTCCCTTGTTCTGGAGGGTGGCGCGCGGCGGGCTGGAAGGCCGGCTGCTGGAAGCACACGCTGGAAGCACGCTGCAACGCCTTGAAAGCACACTGGAACGCCCTGGAAGCACACGCTGGAAGCACGCTGCAACGCCTTGAAAGCACACTGGAACGCCCTGGAAGCACGCTGGAACGCACTGGAAGCACGTAACAAGCGCCCCGCGGCCTTAAACCCTTTAGAAGGTGTCAGTGGCCGGTCAGCTAGGCCGGATGAGGCGAGGTTGCCGTCGGCGCCTGCAGTGTAGGCCGTCCGGACGCACGCCTGCGGTGCGGGCGGCCCGCCCCGCCCCTTCCGGACTCCCCGCGGAATGCGGCGGCCTCGGCGTGACCGCCTCGCCGAGGCCTGCCCAGCCAAGGCCTGCCCAGCCAAGGCCTGCGGGGCTCGCCGATTCTCAAAGTGGAAATTTATTGGACTAATCAAAGTGGAAAGATTCCACCCTCGGCTCCCGCACACATAAAGTCTGTTGTCGTCGCCGCGTCGCCGCCGTGCTGCCTCGTCTCCTTCCAGCCCGGCTGCCCGGCCGTGCGACAGAGACGCCGTCGGCGACTCCCGAACGCCGCTCGGCTGCCTTCGGGTCCGGCGGCCGCGCCGAGCCGAGCCTCGGCGACGCCGCGACAGAGACGAACGAGTGCGGCAGCGCCGCCGTGCGCCGCCGGCCGGACTGCCGCGTCGCGCCACGTCTTGAAACAGACGTTGTCGCCGTGGCGAAGCCCGACGCCGAGGCGACGCCCAGGCAGCGTGGGTCCGAGGCAAAAACTTTACCCATACAGTGCAGTGGGGATATTTTCGGCAAGGGATTGCGGAGAAGGGTGCTGTACAGCAAGCGGTGGAATCGCAGGACCTCTCTCTCCCTCCCCCTCTCTCCCGGTTGCACTTCCCCTTCCCCTCTCGCCAGTTTGGCCGTCTTCCTTCCCGACCCAGCCGTCACAGACGGGCCAATTTCACGCGAGTTATACTAACAATGTTATCATTCTCCAGCAGCTGCCGGGAGAGGGCGCGCGAGGCGGGGCCATCGGGAAGGGGGAGGGGGCGGCCCCAATCCGGAGAGGGTGGTCGTCCATGGCTCATTGATGGAAGATCAACAAAAACAACACAGAGCGACAAACAGCACTGCTGAGTCCAGGGGACGCTCACCGGCCATCGGTCACCCTCCTGGATGAGACGCCCGGAATTTCAGCAGTAAAGTCCGGCCAGGTCGCTGCAGTGGTGTTGCCAAAGCATTCCGGGGAGGCGCAGCGCGCGGTCCCTGTGAAGCAGACCGCCAGCACAAACACCCCTAACCCAAGCTTGCCTTGCCCCTTGCGGAAAAGATTGCGGCCCGCTTTGGCCGCCTTGCCCGCTTTGCGCAGGGACACTGTCAGAGGGCTTATCGCGGCCGCATCGCACACCTCCCTCTATGACTCGGCTTGCTGCGCTGCGAGACTTCCACCACACCAGTATGCAGGCGCTGTGGACACGTGTTTCAAAATGCATGGCGAGATGCAATCGGGCGGCGGCGTCCTTGGCGGCCCCGGACGCCTGCCCGCGTCTGCCCGGACGCTCCTGTCGCTGCGTCTCTGTCACACTCGCGGGGCGTCCCGCGCGGGCGCGAGAGAGAAGACGCCTGCCAATCTGACCACGATGCACTCCGTCGTTATGCAGGACAGGCGCCGCGCTTGCTGGGCAGCAGCAACGGAACCACTCTGTACACTCCACTGGAAAACGCGAAACACAGCCCGGCTAACCACACAAACGGGCACTGCTCGTCCGGCTCGGCGAGGCCCGGCCCGGCCCAGCCGCCTCGGACCCCGCAAGGCTGATCCAATTCATAACGCTCCCCCGGCTTGATACCGTAATCAAGTTCCGGCCGCGGGAAAAAAATGAAACGTGATCAAAACGATGTACTTGGCCATGCCGCGCACGCGCACGCCAACCCCTGCGCGGCTTTCTTTGTCGGCGTCCTGGCCGCGCGGCGGGGCGAGCGGCGGGGCGTGCACCGACGCGGTCGTGCATGAGTGGCGCGAGGGGTAGTGCGCCGCCCCCGCCTCGTTCCGTCGCTCTGTCTCTCTCCCACCTGCACGCGGCGCGCCACGAGTGCGAGAGAGACAGAGCGACGAAAACGAGTCCTTCCTTCTTCCGCGCGGGCATCATTGAGGGCCGAGGACTCGCACTCCGGTTTCGGCTTTCGGCCGCCAGACGGCGCGCCGGACAGCCCAGTCCCTTTCACGCGCTCGGCGCCGCTCTGCGCGCTGATTTTGTTCTGAACTGGAACCGCAGGCACGCCGAGGCACGCCGAGGCACGCCGGACCCAAAGCCGGCGTCTGGCCCCAGCGCCGCCGCAGCCCCGCCCCCGCCGCCTACGAGGGACAACTACAATACTCACTACCCTGCCAGAGCCGCCCCCAGAGCCGCCCCCATCAAAGCAGGCCGGCATGTACTGCGGGTACAGAAGGGCGCGAGGGTGGCGTGGCGTGGCGTGGCGGCGCCCGAACCGCACTCTGTACGTATTCGGTGGTATTTCGTCTGCCCGCCCGTCACTCACACACCGACGCGACGCACGCACACACTCGCAGTGTGTCTGCATTCCGCTGCAGCCCGCCGCCGTCGCCGACCTGAGAGATGAATCCTCTCGCGCTGACGAGGCCCAAGCAGGCCGACGGCGAGGCGGGGCGCCCGCCAACTATTTAGCAACTCAACATTAGTCACAGAGGCGAAAAGTTGCGCGCGTGATTAGAATGGGGAGGCGGGGGGATGATTGAGGTGGCTGCGCTGCGCGGGGAATCCGCTCGGAGGGCTGCAAAAAGTGCGCATAGTTGCGCCGAAACGCCGCGCCCGTGGCGCTATCTCGCTGTCACGGCTCTGAGTTTGGTTTGATACCTCGCGGACAATGTCCGTCCGCAGGCCCGGCTGCCCCGCTCGGCCGGGCTTGGCTCCGCTCGCTGATACAATAATTTTCCCGATTCTGCATGACGCCATACGCTGCCATACCCGGATAGAGGATCGGCGGCCGTGTGTGTTTTGACAGCGAGTTTGCTTTTGTTGCTGAGGTTCTTCTTTTGTTGTTGTTTTTTCGGCCGCCGTTTTTCCGGCGGCAGGCGTTTA
The DNA here is from genome assembly GCF_012932325.1 of Thrips palmi. Classification (NCBI taxonomy): domain Eukaryota; kingdom Metazoa; phylum Arthropoda; class Insecta; order Thysanoptera; family Thripidae; genus Thrips; species Thrips palmi. The sequence continues at coordinate 7,374,091 of NW_023144634.1, forward strand.
TCTTTCCAGCGCAGGGGCACAAAAATCGCGCCAAACAAACCGAACAACAACATTAGCATGAAAGAACAAAAAGACGGAGTGGACTAGGGCGGCAAGCTGCTTGTTCGGTCCCCTTTAGTGCGATCCTTGGGGACCGCTCCAGTGCTGGACGGAGGAAGGTGCTTTGCTATCTGTCAGACTCCAACCACGGCCGTGGCCCAGGCCGCGGCGCGCCCTAGCTGGGTCACTGGGCGCCAGGCGAGCACCAAGCCTGAAGCGTCGTCCACAGAGCCACCCCGACTCAGGACTCACAGCCCGTTCCAGTCTATGGCCAGCCTGAATGCACGCACTGGTGGGCTCTGCCCGGTGCCAGATATACTGGAACTTCTCCTGCAGTATTTCTGAAGGCCCAAATGTTGACAGTTCCCCTTTTGGTGGTCCCCGCCACTTACTGCACTGAAATATGGCCCCCCAGGGCACCCCGAGAATTGAAATATTTCCGATGCGTTTTTTCCCGCTCCGCCTCACGGTTGGAACGGGCCTCTAAACATCACGTCGCGCCACATCGCGACGTGTGACGCGCTGCACATTTTATTTCACGGGCGCTGTCGTCTCGCTCGCTCTCACGGCGGGGCCGCTGCAGCGGGACAAGGACACAAGGGCGGCCCTTTTTTTGGGCCGAGAAAAAGGAGGCGCTGCACAGTGAGGTGGTCGGCGAGGTGACACCGCTATGCGCGGGGCGCGAGGCGGCGGCGGGTGGCGCCGGCCCTTCTGCGGTCCAGCACAATTGAAGAGCAATTGAACAGCCGCAGTATTTCTTTGTCTTGCCCTCTCTTTGCCTTGCAGCCTCGCCGAAAACTTTTCCCCCTCCCTCTTATTGTTCTTTTCGCCTTGTTTCCTTTTTTTATTCGCCACCAAAACCCAGTGCCGCCAGCCGCCGCTGTTTACGTTTGGAGTTAGAAGGGGACGGGGTGTTGCTTTTTCATCTGCCTGGGCAAACGCAAGGCAAACGGGCGCGCCTCGCCACCGCATCGGCGCCGCGCCGTCGCCCCGCCCCGCCCCGCCCCCCGCCCCGCCCCGCCCCACCGGCCGACTGTGTCCGTTCGAACGGATTTCGGAAACAGGAATTCACCGGGCGGGCTGGCAGGCCAGGGCTGGCTGCTGTTTGAGGGTGAGGGGGTTGCTGGTTCGGCGGGGTTCGGTCACCCCCGGAGCGTCTCCTGTTACCCATCAGCCCCCAGTCACCTGACTCTAGTGCGGCCGCCTCCCCTCCCGGCTCGTGTTAACCCTTCGCCGCGCCGTTCCCACCTTACACTCATCCCAGGCAAACACGCCCAACTTAATGGCGCCACTTAATTCCTTGTAATCCTCGCAAAACGCCCCGCCTTGACGCGGTGCGCGCGGAGAGCGTGTGAAGCAAGACCGGGGGAAAGCTGGGAAAGCAGGGAAACTCTTTCGGGTTCCTTCTTTACCACACCGCCTTAGGCGCTGGGGCGCATTAAGGATGTTTAGTGCGTGTGATGCCGCTCACACGTTCCAACCATACCGCACGGCCTTAGCGTCTCTCTCTCTCTCTCTCTCTCTCTCTCTCTCTCTCTCTCTCTCTCTCTCTCTCTCTCTCTCTCTCTCTCTCTCTCTCTCTCTCTCTCTCTCTCTCTTCTCTGGCCCGCGGGACAAGCAAGCCCCGAAGACAAACGACTGCCACTCACCGGCCGGATCAAAAGGCTGCGTCCTCTCCCACGCCAGGCGGTCTGCCACGCCTGCACGCCCGACGGGGAATCGCAGCAAATCGATGGCCAGTCGAGTAATCAAGACGAGTTCATTTCCAGACACGTCCCATCAAGACCGCATTACCATGGAAGTCAAATCCGAGACAAGGCGCGGGTTGGACTTGGCTTCGCACAGCGTACCTCCGCTGGGTCGCGGTGCTGGTGGTGACAGTGGGGTAGCGGGGCTCACGGCCTCGCCGAGTGCTTCGCCGAGTGGCACGGCCGACTTGAGCGCTTCGCGGACGGAAGCCTTTGAGGCCCGCGCTGCCACGGCGCTGCCACCACGCTGACGCCTCATACCGTATTCAAATCCAATTTTCCGTCATATCCTGATTAGGCGGCTTTGAGCTGCTCCGTGATGACACTGAGCGGCGCGGGGGCCGCGGGGGCCGCGTCCCGGCCTCCTGGCCGAGGGACGCCCTGGCTCGGCCCGTTCGATTAACAAGTATTGATCAGGCAACGCTCTTTTTCGCGGCGCCGGAGCGTGTAACGAAGACGCCACTTTGTGCATGCCCCAGCAACAGCTACACAAAAAAATAAAAAATAGTGGGGTTGGTGGGAGTCGAACCCGCACCCCCGCGCGAACGAACGCATTATGCGGGTGGCCGGCTAGCCGCGCGAGGTACCGACAATTAACATGGAAATGGACAGCGAGCCGCGCCTCGCCTCGCTTCTATTAATTAACACCGAGATAAATCATTGTGCTGATCAAGGACCGCCGGCCAGGTCTCCCCATCTCGCTCGCACTCACGCTGCGAGGAGAGAGAGAGAGAGAGAGAGAGAGAGAGAGAGAGAGATAGTCGGACCATCTGCCGCGACGTTACGTCTAAGTGAGCGCGCGCACACACACGCACATATTCACTCCGCACGCGCACCCAGCACGTGTTGAAAAGGGGCGTTTTGGAAATGAGGCACGAGATGAGCTCGTGGCGGCGGAAAGGTGGAATGTGGGCCGGATAAGAGATGGCGCTGATACCGGTAGCTCACCCGCCCAGCGAGTGAATGTGCACCCTGGGCATAATTTAAGAGAGGCTTGTGTATTTTACCCAGAACCTTGTGGACACGAAGATTATGACGAAAAGTTTGGTCGTTTAATGAGCTGTTAATTGGTCGTTAATATGCAGTTTTTTTGCTTTTCTTTTTTTTTGGTGGTTACTTGGTGATATAGATATCCGCCGTCTGTTAGTGGCCTGGCGGCTGGTCAGACAGAGAGGGCAACGGGTGTGACCGACTCGTGTCCTTGTCGCACGCGCGGCAAGCTACCCCTCCACCCCAAAGCGTGATTGGCAGTGGCAATTATCGATAATTGGTAATTGTCACTGCTTCCAAAGGTCGCAGCACTGAGCAGCACCCCTACACGCGAACGCACTCACACGTACGCACACACGCACAGTGGGCAGGCCGCGAGGCCCAGCTCGCGAACAGAGAGAGAGGGAGAGACAGAGGGAGAGAGAGGGGGGGGGCTAGCTTTGCCTGCTATTAATGTATCTGCTGGAGTGGGAATGGCGGTCGAAGTGGCCGAAAGTGCCGTGGAGCAAGGCTTTGTGTGACGCCACTGACGTGTCACTGACGCGTCACTGACGCCAGGCATCAGGCCTAAGCAAAGTATCGATCTGGCGAGCCTGGGGTTGTCTCTCGCGTTTTCGCCACACTGGCGGCTAATCCCGTAATGCCAGTTTCGTCTCGGTGGGTCGATTGAAACAATCTGCTCGGTAGCCAGGGGCTTGTTAAAGAAGGGGTGGGCCCCGGCCGGGGTAAAAAGGGACCGGGCTGGCGCGCCGTGGCGCCAGGCGCGACACTGCTCGCGTTCCCACAGACGTCAACTCAAAGCCCACCCACGCCTCAAAGGCTTGGCTGTACATTATCAGCAGGCCAGATTGCATCTCGCCATTCCTAGCCGCCGAGCCGTCTCTCTCTCTCTGTCTCTCTCTCTCTCCTCCCGTGAGTGCGGTAGAGAGAGAGAGAGCTTCGGAAGCAGTGCTGTCGGCGCAAAGGGAACGAACGTGATGTGTCCTTTGAAGGCCTAGACGGGCCTCCGCGAGCGGCCCCAAACCCACAGTGGGCTTACTTTCCGAAAAGTCGGCCACGCAGTGCTAATTAGACTCTAGGGTTTCGGCCGCAGCCGTGGCAGCCTGGCAGCCTGGCTCCTCCCACGCGCCAAACAAGCACGCGAAGCAGGCCTCGTTTCGCAGTCGCACACACTGCCCCCTTTTTGTAAGTTTCAATTCGATTAGTCGCGATGGCTGGCCCTGGCATTTCGATTTGGCATGAGTGAGTGCTCCCCGCGGTTTGCCGTTGACGCGTGATTTGTCGGTTCAACCTCAACCTGTGAAGCGCAGTCATTCCTTTTGCCGCCCCGCAACGGCCGCACAGTGGGCCACCAGTGAGGGCAGTCAAAATCCCGGACGCGTTTTCAGCTCCAGAGTCGCTGAATGGGACTCGAGGGCCTTGTGACCCCATCAAAGGATTACTCTCTGAACGAGGAATCCATCGGTGGGGTCACACGGTCGGTTCGAGCCTGGAGCTCCAAACGCGTCCACACCTTCGGCCGCTTGCACTGGTCTTTGGCCCACTGTGTGCCGCGACGTGCTTGGGAGCGAGCGGGAAGCCGTGTGTCTTAACCAGTCCAACCAGAACATCACTTGCTGGCTTGCATTTTTAATCCGGCAAGTGCCCTCCAAAGTAAGTCATTTGTACGTGTAAAAGGAGCCTTTTAGAAGCGGACACAATTGCGCGAACGGGAGGCAAGGAGGACCAGGAGAGAGGGACACGAGGACGAGAGAAGGAATGAGAGAGTTTTATGACCAACAGCGACAAAGTGCTTCTGCAGCCAGCTCTGTTTGTCTGCATGTCTCTTCTCTGCCCCTCTTCGCATTAGGATGCATCAACTGTCCTCGGCAGGCACCCTTTCCACTTTTTCTCCTTTTTCGTGACTAAATTTCGCGTTGGCCGTCGCGAGCCTGCGCGGTCACACACGGAAATGACCCCCTGCTGCGCCGAAAAGCCTCAAGATGTGGGCGGCGCGGCAGCGTTGAAATAGAATCACTTAATGTTTTCGCCCTAAAAGTGGAACCGCAGGCAGTACTGATTCAAGCGAAGAGATAGGCCCAGAGAAGGGCACACGGCACGTACTCTGAATGTGGCCAGTCATTGTTCTGCTGAGGAGAACTCGATGAAGCCATTACCTGTTAGCACTCGAATACCGCGGTGACGTATCTGAAATTGAATCTCAACATTTCAAATCTGATAATGTAAAAGAGCTGCGACATTTGAACGAGACTTTGCATGTGCGGGGTCCTGTCAAATTTCCGGGTTCAAACCGCCGAAGTGGGATCGCGTTCTTTCTCCTCTGTTTGGCCTTTTTAGCATTTTGGGGCCTCTGGCGCTTTGGGGTTACAGTTTCGAATATGTCTGGCGGCAGGGAAATTATATATCGGCCTTGATTTCCGTGAATACAATCGCCGTGTTGTTTTTTGTCTGGATGGATTTGTTTGTCCGCCGCCCGGTCCAGTCGGGTCCAGGTGTCTCCAAATCCATTCAAGGTCATTATGCATCGGGCTCCTATTGTGCCGTCCCGCCTGGTCAAGCCTGGCCAAGTCCGGCATTTCGGGCTGACGAATAAAACCACCGAAAAGGCCATGAGAAAAAGTCGAGCACCTATGCCGAGCAAGCATGCAGGCGAGAACAAAAGGCAGCGTGGACAATGCCAAAATCAAACGGCTTCGCCTTTAATGAATCAATCCTACAGCCGAGGGGCGACCACTGGAAAATGGGTCAGCGTGTCTTTGTTCGAAAACTTGACCATTTATTATTGCGTTCGCCCCTGGCGCGACCGAGGCACCAGAGACGATGACGGGTGAAAGGTTATCAAACGTTGGTATCCTGTCAGCGGGGCCTTCGGTCTGATCCGAACGGGCCGCCCACTACCCCCGGGCCACGGCGAGCCAGGGCTCGAGCCAGGGGGCCAGTCAGCGTATCGACCACGACTGCTCGTTAGAGCGCTGACAGATCCAACGTCACCACAACAACATCAGGGGCGGGTACAGCCCTCGTCGCCCCTCGCAACTACTGCAACTAGCAGGGGAAAAAAGGAAACTCACGTTATTTTCTGTTTTGTCTGATGGCCGTTTTGGCCATTAAAAAACGCTTTCTTTTTCATTTATCTTGACAAACCTTGGGCGTATTTGGCGACGCAATCAGAGAAAATTGAAGCATGAAGGGGATGAAGGGGTGAATCAGAGAAGGGATGATGAGAAAGCAGCCTCGCAAAAAGGGCGTCATTCACAGAGCGTTAATTAAAGATTTAGAATATATCCTCCCCCTGCCACCCACCCACCCACCTCGGCGGAACTTTCTAATTATTGTCCCCGGCGCAAAAAGTAGTTGGCGCGTCTGTTGTGGCCACACTCGCTGCATCATCTTCCCCCTCCCCCGCACCCCTCGCGTCGTCAAAGAAGAGCGGTCCACTGTAATTTGCATTGCCGACTCCGTTCATCCGTTCGCACCGTTTAGGGGAGCAAATTACGCGAAAGAAGAGGCCGGAGGAAGGAGGAACGGGCGGGCGCAGCCAACTCTATATTCAAAGCTCTCTGTGCTCTTCCCCCTTTTTTTGCAGGAACACCTCTTGATTTTATTTCCAGCCCGGTGACGTCACCGGCAAATGCAGCCTAATTGCCACCCCCAGACACATCGGCGCCCCGGTCCAATTGAGGGCACTTCCTGCGGCCCGGTCTCTCTCCCCGTCTCTCTCGCACCCCCTGGACGCGCGACGGGAGTGCGACAGGGACGGAAGCGGTTTCGGCCTATATGCAGGCAGCACTCTGCGAAGGTCAAGCGCCCCGCCGCGACGGTCGCGACCCTCGTGGCTGTGGCCCTTGTCGCCAGACGGGTGGCTCAAAGTCGCCGCCGCCACACAGAGAGGGCGCTAGTGGCGTCCTAGTGGCGTCCTCGAGACATGCAAGCGGACCTACACTGAGAGCGGCCGGGCAAGCACACTGACTAGCAGACTGGCAAGCACACTGGCAAGCAGAGACGCTTCCGCGACTAGGCCGAGCAGGGCGCCTCTTCGGCGGCGTTTCGGGCGCTGCGGAACGCCCGGATGGAACGCCCGGGTGGAACGCCCGGATGGAACGCCCGGATGGAACGCCCGGATGGAACGCCCGGATGGAACGCCCGGATGGAACGCCCGGGTGGAACGCCCGGATGGAACGCCCGGAGGGAACGCCCGCAGAGCAGTTGTCCCGGAGCTGCTCCAGAACTTGGTCCGCAGCGCCCGAACTATGCGGAATTTGGAACACCTGCTGCCAGTGCTGCCTTAGGGAAGGCGGCGGGAAAAACAAGGAGCTGTGGACCCATTCCGAGGGTCCTTTATTCCGTCGCTCTGTCTCTCTCGCACCCCTCCGCAGCGCCCCGTGAGTGAAAGGGAGACAGAGCGACGAAAGGCGGCCCTCGGAATCAGTCTGCTGCAGGGCCTACAGTGCAGGCGTCCGACCGTGACGGCCATCGATAGAGACATCGACACGCCTCAATCCAGAACGCCCCCCACCACTCCTCCTCCCGCGCATCCAACTTTTTCCCGCTGTATTTCAAAGGACCGAAAAGTGAAGACGCGCGGGAAAAAAAACGCCGAGTGTCCACAAGTCGATGGGAGTCTGCGTCGCGCCATGCAAATCCTGATAATTTCGGTGGATCGAGCGGTCGAGAAAAGGAAAGAAAAAACACAGCAAAAAAGTGAAAAGTGTCAGGTCCACCCTTGGGAAAAACGGCGGCGGCGGCGGCTTGCTGGCGATGCGCCGCGCGTCCACAGTGTACTTGCTGCCTCATTTAACACGGTAGCGTCTGGACACCCCTTCCCCGGGCCGCCCCGCCGCCACGCCGCCACGGACAACAGGACGGAGACAACGGGGCCTGGAGAAAAGACCGGCACTGCGCTCCCCGGCCCTACAGCCTTAAGGCCTTTCGGAAGCACCGCCGATCGCCCTGCAGGCCTCACCTTCGCCCTTCGCTCTGTCTCTCTCGCACTCATGGGCTGCCCCGTGCAGACGACTCTCCAGAACGCCCCGGGCTCGCGGCAGGGCGGCAGACCCGGCAGTAGTTCAGCGCCGAACGGAACGGAGCCTCGGGGTTCATTCATTCCGTCGGCGCAGCGCTCCGCTCACGTTGGGACTTTTAAGAGTGTCCCGGCGGCGCCGCGTCGCTCAGCAGAAAACGGCGCGGGGGAAGGGGTGACGCGGCCGCCTCGGTGAAGGGCGCGAGGGTCCCGGCGCCGCCGGAGGGGAGGGGAGGGAGGGGAGGCCGAGTGGCCGCGGCGTCGATAATAGAGCGATCGGCCGGCACACAGAAACATTCCTATCACCAGTGGCGTGACGGATCGCTGTAACGACATCCTCAGGACGAAAACGCGGCGTCACGGCCGGCCAGCCTTTCCAGCGTCCTCGCCGCGTCGTCCGCGCGCAGCCGTCCCTACTCACCAATAAATCCACACTTTATTCCTCAATTTTGACGTGTCCGAGCCGTACAGGTTCCGCGTGCGGGGCAGAACTTGTTCGGCCGCCATTACAAGCGTACTTACCACCGATTTGGAGCGGGGCGTGCGGGGCGAGCCGACGCGCCCCGTCCGCCGCCATTCAATCGGCCATCGGTAGGCGAACAAGATTTACGGGGCGAGCCGCGGAAAGGTGCGCTGTGCGTCGCTGTGCGTCGTCGCTGTGCGTGCGGGGAGGGAAGATTATGATTGGCGACCTGTCGCCTGGGTAAATAACAGGAGAGGCTTCAACAATACCGACCGGCCACTTTACATGAGCGCAATTAGGAAGCTGCACTGCTGCTTATAAATCGACACATTACGGCGCTCCAATTTGCCCCTCAGCGCGCCTCAGCGACCCACGTGGAAGTGGAACTACGTGGAACTGGCCGGACGTCAACCTACACTCGGAAAAAAATGCACCAACGTCGAGGTGGAACGACCTGGAACGACCACCTTGCAATATTAGTTGATTTCAAAGGTTCATTTTTGTGAAAGTTTCTAGCCATATGTCAAAGTAGCCCTATTAAAAATGACGGGATACGCTGCTTGTTGTCTGACACGGGAACCAGCCACACGTAATAGACTCCAGCACCCGATGCGTCCCATGCATGACCAGTCAAAGGGCGCGGCGTGGCTAAAGCGTGCCGCTGTGTGTGAGAGAGAGGGGGGGGGGAGACCTCGTGGGTGTGAGGGAGCCCCGATATGCGGGGCTCTGATGGAATCACCAAGCGAACGCGACGCTGTGCCGTTTTCAGCGTACGCGCCCGTTGCTCGGGGTGTGTACAATGCGCTCGGTGGGTGGTAGCTACTACTGTACTCCACAGTGGGCCAGAAGACCGGTGGAGGCGGTCAAAATTCCGGAGGTAGTTTGAGCTACAGAGTCGCTAAACAGGACTTGAACCGAACGTGTGACCCCACCAATGGATTGCTCTCCGAACGAGGAATCCATTGGTGGGGTCAGACGTTCGGTTCAAACCCTGTTTAGCGACTCTGGAGCTCAGAACGCGTCCGGGATTCTGACCGCCCCCACCGGTCCTCTGGTCCACTGTGAACTGGGGGTGTACTTTGTGCTGCAGTGCCCCTCCCACAGCAATCTCCTCGAACCGGAGGGAAAACTCGTCGCGTATCAACACCTCGTGCGCCTGATTAAGCGTGATCGAAAAATTGGTAGGCCGACTCATCCCGGTCACGTCCGCAGCGCGTCCGCAGCGCAGCGCTACGCCCACCGAAAACGGAAGCCGCCACATCGACATTAACATCCTGATTGAATTTCTCCGGCAGCCAAAACGGCGTAGCGGGCCCTGCCCTGCCTGTTTGTTCTGGTTGGTTATTTTTTTTCGACAGCCCCCATATCGCTGTGAGCTATCTGTTTTTCTTCGTTTTGCAGTTAGTTTGTTGCCCGCAGTTTGTAATGAGGCGCGCGCTCGACAGAGATGTCCCTTCGCCATGCGCCTCCCAGAGCGCCATGCGGCAGCCATGCGGGCTGCGGCGGACTGGGCGCCACCACAACACAGCGGCGCCATCTGCCCCACACACTTCCTCTCTGTCTCTCTCTCTCTCTCTCTCTCTCTCTCTCTCCTCTCTCTCTCTCTCTCTCTCTCTCTCTCTCTCTCACACACACACGAGGGCAATTTTGCAGACCATGGCAGAGTCAATTCTGGCAGTCGCTGCACGCTGCCTTGCCAAAGGGCTCATTCAATGTGACGGTTGGCCTGTTTTTTTCCCCTTTTACATCCGGCCAGTTTTCGGAGTGAGTCTCGCCACTCTCTGTATTTTAATATCGTCACATTTTTGCCCCTTCCGAATTAAATATTTTTGACGTCTTGATCGGCCGCATCAAAACAGGAGCCACCATTTTTCAGGCCTCGCCCTTCTGTCCGAATGAAAACGAAAAGAAAAGAAAACCTCAAAAATGTGCGGAGACATTATTGGGGGTCGGGACGGCGAGTCCGAGAAGGCACATAAATTTGAACACATGTGTCCATCCGTCGGTGCTCCTCGCGTCGCTGCGCGTCGCCTTCGGGTGGCCTGTCAGGGCAGCTTCACTCAGCGAGCGCTACACTGTAAGTCCGAAAACAGAAAGGGCATTACTACAGTGGAGTGGCAAACAGTGCGGAGCATTGGATACCCTATCTGAACTATACGAAATTTTCGTACAGATAATATGCACTATCCGCGCTGCGATGACTAGGGCCTACCTGTCGCAATTGATTTTTTGACGTTGTCTCGTTAGCAATACTATACAAACTCTCTCATGTCACCTAGATAACGCCACTGTAATCCGAAACTCAGCTCGAAGGACCAGGACCACTTCCCGAAGACGCGAATAGTTCTAAACGTGGCCGCAAGCAGTGCGGCATCGCAGCACAGCAGCAGGCCGGAGACTTCGACGCGCGGGCTGCACGAGAGAACGGCATTTTAAAAGCAGTTTTTCCCGATGCGCCCTGCAGGCTCTCGGCAGCCTTACGGTGGGGCGGGCAGGCCGCGCCGTGCCTAGCAGTGTGCCGAGCCGCCGGGCCCGGACTCGGCCCGGACGACACGAAACGCGGAAAACGCGCCGGAATGTCTTTGCAACATTGTACTGTCACGGCGCGGCGGCGCGGCGGCGGCGTCCCCAAGACCGGCCGTGCTGCGTACATCGTCCGCGAGAGCGCGCCACGGAGCGAAAAATGCTGAATTCTTTCTGTTTAGCCTGGTGTGTGTGTGTGTTAGAGTGTGTGTGTGTGAGTGAGTGCGTGTGCGTGCGCGCGCGCTCATTGGCTCCTGGATCTGCATCACTGTCGTGTGCCGTAACTCAGCGGCGAGCCCACGAGGCGAATCCAGTGGACATGTTGACGAATGCGCGTCGCCCGGCCGAGGCGTGGCGTGGCGAGCGTTGCGTGGCGTTGCGTGGCGTTGCGTGGCGTTGCGTCGGGGACCCGGATTGCCTACCCGGACGACGGGGAGGCGCACTCTCGGTGCGGTGGACCTCGGTGGACCTCACACACACGACTCCGGGAATCGTCATGTTTTATTCGCAGCTTTGCTCATAAAATGACAGAGACGGATGCAGTTTGGTTGTGCAACCCGACACCTGCCCGTCCAATCCGGAGCCGGACCCGACCGCGCCAAACGTGGAGCGGCGCGGCGTCGCGCAGAAAGAAGAACCGAGTTCAATATTGATGCAGTCCTGCTGCGGTTCTTCAGGCCGCGAAGCGCGCCAAGCGGTTTGGTATCTCACGGTGTGGGTCGCACCTCCACGGAGGCTCAACCTGTTCGAATCGCACCCGCGCAAGCATAGGCGAGAATCGAGTGAATCAAAACTTGGGTGGGAGATCGGCAGCACACGTTTCAAAATCTCCACCCGCTTCAAAACTTGGCGTCCCACCATTTCCTGGTGATTTTGTGGGTACACTGCGGTGTTTTGCCGGGCACGTTACGTTCGTGTTGGCCATCCCTGGAAACGAAGACCAGTGGCGGCGAGGCTGCGGCTGTAGAATTCTCCGAGTGGAGCGGCACGGCAAGAGCCCCGGCAGCGGCAGGCAGCGGCCCAGTCACTTGCGAGTGGCTGCTCAGACACGGGCTGCGACCATCCATCTTGTATTGATTGACAGCGCCGAGAGAGAGGCGGCGGCCACGGCGCGAAGGAGCGAGAGAGAGGGTGCGAGCGGAGGGGGCGCATTGTTCTTTGCAACACATATATTTGCAAACGGACAGTCGCTGCGCCTGTGACGCGCCAGCCACCGGTGCTTGGCCGCCGGCAGAGTCCATCTCTCTCGCTCTCAAGGGGCGTCCACTGTGGGTGCGAGGGAGACAGAGCGATGAGTCTCGGAGTCAGTCCGCCTGGCTGTCTGCTCGGCGGCTGCCTGCCTGCGGGCGGTGCCTGCGTGCCTGCCTGGCGACACCGCTGCCTTCAGTGACTCCATGGTGACTCCCGGGACTGCGAGACAGGCGCGGCAATCGCGTGAACTGTGAACCGCCGCGGCCGAACCGGGCCCCCCGCCCGCCTGCTTGCATTTCCGTCTCCGGACAACGAGCGGACTCACCTCCTCCTTTCCTCTGGGCTCAGCAATGTTAGTTCATACAGGTGGTCTCACTGTAACAGTCAGCCCAGTTTCCTTCTGGTCGAATTTAAACAGCGAAAGGCCAAAACACGAGTCAAAGCCTGCGCGCCAATTACTTACAGGGTTTCGAAAACGAGGAAAAGCAAGGCGGTGCTGCTACACCGTGCAGCGTCTGTTCATAGGGAGGATGGCAAACAGTGCAGCAGCAGGACACGCACGACGCCAGCGACGGCCGACGGCGGCGCTTCTTTCCTGGAAACACACGCCGTATGCGCACCCGGCTACCACTCGAGTATCAATTAATTATTTACCTAGAATAATTATTTCACCGAGAAGGACAAAAATAAAAATGGCGTTGCAATAAAATGGCGTTGCAGGCGTGCGAGTCGCCCTGCTCATTAAGGCATTCTCGTCCTAGACGAGCGAATGCCCGTTCTTTATTGTCGCTGGGCCCCGGGCGACAGAGTGAGCTGTCCACTGGGGTCAATGCCGCTACCGGCCAGGTAGCTCAGGCAGTTGAGGTATCGCACTTGAATCCCAGGTACAAGGGTTCAAAACTTCACATATTTTCAGAGCTGAGGAATTTGGGTTGCACTTCTGAAAAGATTTTTCCCCGGCACGTGGGACATGCTTGTCCTGCTTGCCGCTCCCTCTGCCCTTCTGGGACGTCCTCAGCTAACGGGGCCGACATATGCAGCGTATGGCGCGGCTCGGCACGGCGCGGCACGGCGCGGCACGGCTCAGCGCGGCACGGCTCGGCACGGCACGACGCGCCGACCGCAGTCGCACGGCGTCGGCTTCGATAGATCGATAAACAACACGTAACGTCGATTATCGGCGCCAACCGGCGATCGTAATCAGCTGCGTCATGACCAGTGGAGGATGTGCGGGGGGAGGGGGGCAAATATTCACGCCGGCATGCACGCACGCAGCAACGGACTCAAAGTTGCGAGTATTTACGCTGAACTTTCGTCGCCTCCGTAAAACTTTATCTTTGTTTAACGATGGAGCAAGGTCATGAACGTCCCCTTTGACCCGGCAGCGCTGTGGAGCGCCGCACGCCCGCGAACCGCGCCAGACTGTTGTCGATTCAGCGCCTTTTCAGAGTGCCTTTTCAAGTGCTCCAGGGCGGCAGCGCGGCAGCGGTGCCACAACCGCCAGACGGAAGCCTCACTCCTAGTTCACTGAGCCCGCTGAATACAGAGCGTCCGCGACGACGTATTTTCGCGGAGCGTCGTCACGCCCGGCGTCGTCGGCGTCGTTTTTATGCCGTTCCAAAAGCCCCGCCCCGGCTGCCAATGAGACGGCAGGACGCTGGTCACGTGACTCGAGCGAGACGGAACGGACTTGCACTTCGCGCGGTGACTCACAAGCAGGGAGCCTGGATCAGGCGATTCACAAACAAAACCAGGTGTTGGCTCAGCCCTGGCTCTGCCCGACACCACCGCGCTGCCGAGCCACCGTGGAGCACTCCGGCAATGAGACGAGCTGCCGTGCGACCAAGGCCGCCGTTGGACGTGTCTCACTCGCGCTGCTGCTGGACATTTCAAACACCCCTCGTGAGCTGGGGCACTTCAAAATGGTGGCGCGTCACGGGTAGCAGTGCATACTACTGCGGTGACACACTGTGCCAAACATGACGGACCGAAGGGGAGTTTTCGTGAACTTTCACAAAGCACTGCCAAGTTCGTGAGCGTAGTCGAGCCAGAAGGGCTTCGGCGGCCGAGTGGTGGTGCCATCTGCCGGGCGACGCGGCAACCGCGCGGCGTCGCGTCGCCACCGCGTCCGAGCCTGAAGGCGTTGACCTTCACACTGGACGACCACGACGCGTCCTTTTTGCTCGGCGCTCCTCGACGCGTTGACTTGGGTGCGAAATCTCTCTCCCTGCAAACACGCCTCACCGGACCCAATTTGGCCCCCGCCTTACACACGTAACCCTACCAGCACTAAGTCGACGAGACGTTCGCAACCCAACACCGTCTTTGTCACCTCGGGGCCGTACCCTGCTGCCGTGGCGGCGTCCGGGGCGCCGCCCTGGCTGCGTGCGGACAAGGCATGTGGCAAGCCTTTGGCAAGCACCGGAACACATCCGGTCGCCTTATAATTCGCGAGAGGAGCGCCTCATCGAGCGCTCTCTTCGCCAAAGAATTCAAGGAAAAATGGAATTCCGCGAGTTTAAAATTAAACACAGTCACCACCGCTGTTTGTCAATGCTGCGCCTACGAACCCGCAGATCGCCATTCCGATAATTTTTAGACTAATTAAAATCATAACAAGATAGACGATAAATCTTGCGGAATGTGCGCCTGCCCTACCGCTTGGCACCCAGGGCGCGGAGCGCGGTGCGGACCCGGCGCAGACAGCCGGGCACCGGACAGGCGCGCCCAATAAAACGACTTTATCTCGCTCAAGACATAAAAATGACATTTACGCGGGAATGGCTCGGCTCGGCTCCGGCTTTTCGACTCGCTGTTCATCATGCCCGCGGCGTGAAGGTGCGATCAACGCGTCGCTGCGGTTTGCCTGTCAATTAGGCAACCGCGCGTGGGCCGCTTTCGGCAGGTGGTGCAGTGGGGTGGTGGGCGGCTAGGCCGGCCGCGTTCAAAGTAGCGTCGATGACATAAATACAGTTTACGGGGGGAGCCTCGGTAGCCGGCGCGATCCATCACAACTGGACGGCGCTGCGGCTGTGGGCGCGGAGACGAGTTGGTGGACCTGGCCCGGCGCCAGTGTGCACGCGCGTGTGTGTGTGGGTGTGTCTGTGTGTGAAGGAGTGGCTGGAAAATAGAGCAGGGTGCCCCGGCTTCCATTTCCAATTCCCCGAAAAAGCAACAAGATAGTGACTGCAAGCGCCTGCAGTGCTCCGGGTAGGCAACCCGTTGGCACGCGTGCACGGCGGGTCTGTCGTGCGTGCCATTACCATTACGGGCTAGACCACCATGTCGCGCTCCACGCTGCGCAGTGGGCCAGAAGACCGGCGGAGGCGGTCAAATTTCTAGATGCGTTTTAAGCTACAGAGTCGCTAAATGGGACTTGAACCGAACGTGTGACCCTTCCAATGAATTCCTCGTTCGGAGAGCAATCCTTTGGTGGGGTCACACGTTCAGTTCGAGTCCCATTTAGCGATACCGGAGCCCAAAACGCGTCTCGAGTTTTGGCCGCCTGCGCCGGTCTTCTGGCCCACTGTGCGCTGCTCGCCGTCATGCTGATAGAGAGCTCGGCCGGCGCGCCGCCTAACGGCAGCTCGCTTGTTAATGCCCCTGGATGTGACACTTTCCGAGCCGTGAAATCGGTTGGAATGTGCAAAGCCCGCAAAGCCGACTCGCCATAAAACACTGGATTTTTCCCCGTCTTTGTCTATACGGACCGCAACCGGTCTGGCGTGACGATATTAAAACGGCTTACCGAATAGGAAGCGCTTCGTGGGGCTCGGAGGGGGACGGCGTGGCCCGGCGTGGCTCGGAGCGCCTCGGAGAAAGAAGGTGCCGGCCACATTGAGAGAAGGACTTTCCCAGTGGACCGGCAAATATGCCGGCGATTTGGCATTGCTCGGCTTGGCTTGGGCACTGCGTCCGTCCACCTTGCGCAACCCCACTTGTCGCCGAACTAGAGCCTTCGCTGCGGCCCCTGCGGCATTTCCAATTGTCCCAACGGCCTTCCCGCATGAACAATACCCTGTTACGCCGAGGAATGCCCAGCTCGAAAGTGAAAACCGCATTTGTTCTTTTAACGAGGAATCGCGCAGAATAACTGGCAATTAAGGAAAGTTAGCCGCGGGTAGTGCGACACATTGCAATCGCCAATAAAAGTGCTGATGATTCGCGCGCGTTGCACTGCAGGTGAAAACCGCCGCGGAGGCAAAACTAAAAATGTCTCCTTTCGAGGGACTCTGTCTCTCTCGCACTCACATACACACAGCGAGCCTACCGCGCGACCGGCGTGCCCTCCGCTGCGGGCGTAATGTATTCGAATCGAGACGCCTGGAGTGCTGACCAAGGCCTGACTCCGCCTGACTCACCCCGGCCGCAGTGTTGCCACAAGTGTCGCCTCCCTTTTCCCTCGTCTTTTATTTCGACGTTCGTTCTCGTTTATTTTATTTTTTTCATTTTACTTTTTTTTTGCACACGGGAATCGTCTGCGCACGCGGTAGCGTCCAGTAATGTGTCTGGGATTCGATGTTAACAGACGCTTCACACTTGCACTACCGCTTCTCTTCCCTCTGCGTGTGTATGTGCGTGTGTGTGTGTGTCCAGGACTCCGTCAGGATGATGATGAGCCCAATTAAATTACAGTGTCGCTGCACCGTCACCAGCACCGTGTCAGATAATTGAGGCTGGAGGCCCAGTGGGGGCGTGTGTGCAACGACGACCAAGCTGCTCTTGGCAAAAAAAAAAAAACACAAATTTCCATTTTTTTCGTGAAAAAGGGAAAAGTTTTTAAAATAAAGGAGCGTATAACAGCGGCGGTCCTGTCGCCGCTACACTGCTACTGATACAGCTGCTGCGGCGGACGGCACTGGCGGGGCACTGGTGGGGCACTGCCGAGGCATTGGCAGGCCGTGATAAGGCGGGCGAGTGAAATCCATTAGCAGAGCGTCGCGTGACAGAACGCCTCTCTCGGCGCGGCGCGGCGCGGCACGGCACGACGGCACGGTAGTCTGGTCCTCACGTGTGTGCTTTCTACAGAAATGGAGCCATGGGACCATTGGGACTGCAAGTTCGATGGCAGGCTTCCAAACCGGAATAGGGGGCTGTGGAGTCCACTACACTGGGAATAGGACCTCCAGAGGACGCGGTGACCTGTCTCAATCATGGTGCCGTTGGCGTCGCGCGGGGGAGTTGTGTAGTCAGCCAGCTGCTTCGCGCGGCCGAACTTAAATCCGTTTGACGCGCAGGAAGCCATAGTTTCCACGGCGACGCGATAAATCCGACACTGCCCACTCGCCGACATGCTGGTGGCGTAATTACGTGGCGGAAACGCTCCCAGATTGGGGATGTCGCGCCCCGCCAGCCCCGCCCCGCCCGCCGCCCCCGCCCCGGCTCCAAACGCACGCCCCGGCTGCGCTTGCCGCCCGCCCGCTCGGCTCGTCTCGAGCGCTCTCATTGTTGCATCCTCGGTATGATGTATGTGTTCGGCCGTCGATACATCGAACCAAGATGCGAGATATCGATATCTCATCTCCCTTTCCGCGGCCCCGCGAAAACATCTCCGGTAATTGGGGCCCTTCTCTGCCGTTTTCTCACTTCTCTCTGCTCCTTTTTCCGCTTGTAGCATCCGAAGGCTTTCTATGTTTCCCCGCTTTATAATAACAAGGAATACTACTTGAGGACCTTTGCGCTGGGTGGGGCGCTGGGCGGGGCGCTGGGCGGGGCGGGACTCGGCGGCCCCTACAGTGTGCCTACACGCAGGAAGACAGAGACTTATCGCGGTAATCTGCACCCGCGGTACGTAGTCCACGTAGTCCACGTAAGAGGTAACGAGAGATAGGTGGGCCGCACGCCGTGGGTAGTGGCACTGTGGGTGGAAGGGCAGAACGGGGGAAAGAGTGCGCTCACTGCATTTTCGTGTTTTCTCGCCAGCGTTGTGGTTTCTCGGTACCTCACTGCGGAAAACTTCGCTCGGGAAGCGAATTTCGGGGACGTTTTGTCCTGCGCGTCGGTAATCCGAGTTGATCGCGAGCTGCAGTGACACCCTCCTGGAGTGGCTGCCTCGTCAGCGGCAGCTGTTTTGTTTGTCCTCGCGTTGCGTAAGGAGGCTCAGGGCGTCGCCAGGGCCGCGTGTCCTGGAAAGGAGAAGAGTACTCGCTACCCACACGGCCGGGCTCGCGGCCGGGCCGCCGGGTACCGTGCCGAGACACTGCAGAGCCATTTTTGCGCCGCGATCGCAGCACGGCTAAACCGACGCCGTCCCTTCACCGCCTTGTGGATCCACACGCAAACGCGGACTGACCGTCGACCCGTCTGCGATGCAAATTCGGTGTGTTGCTCATATATGCACACGCCGCCGAACGACCTTCGGGCACGCGAGCCCTGGCGCGCCGCAGGGACGGCCTGGCCGGGCAGCCGGGCACGCGCGACGGGCAACGCCCCAAATTCACACCCGGACCAAATCCCTTATCGAGAGGCCCGCCTAATGAATTTGCCCCGGCACCTTACGGCCCCGCCGGGACCCGTGCCTATCACTGATCGGGAGGGTCGGGGCGAGGTGGCCCTTTCGGGAACGCCGCAGGTGGGACAAAGGGCCCAGGCAGCATATCTGCGAATAAGCACATCGCAGTGCCAATAATGTGACTGCGAATAATGCCGCAATCACGGCGGAGACAGTAACGGGCGGATGGAGGCCTTATCTGCAGGGCGAGGCGTCGGACCTACGCCACCGCCGGCGGTGTTGCGGAGCCCCCTCTTTTTTGTCTTTTTAACAAAATTGCTTTTTCCTGGATGCTTGCCGCGACGCCGGACTTTTCGTGTGGGCACTGCACTGCGCTGGCGGCCTGGCGGGCGGCTATCTCAGCGAGACGGGGTCCGACGGAGTCCGGCCGGGCCGTCGCCGTCGCAGCGGGCGGGGCCAGGCGGGGCCGGGCGGCGGAGGCAGTGCCAAGTCTCTGTCGAGTTGACTGCGGAGAAGGGTTGGCAGGTTGGCAGAGCGGCTAGCACTCGGCTGCATCTTAATCTGGAATCCGCTTGCAGCCAAGCTCTTAGCTCGCGCCGCGTCGTCCCACGCATACTTCTTTTAATAAGCCGATAATTCCTTCACCTTTTACGAACGAAAACGGCATTTTTGTCTATCAACAGAGAAATGCAAGGAAACTGTGTAAAGTAACCGCGAAACGTACGCCGGCGATAAGTCGTCGGTTGTCGTGAGCTGTTCCTTCTGGTCTAGGGGCCGCGAGTGTGTGTGTGTGAGTGGCGTGTCTGTGTGTCAGCGGGAAACGGTGGCGGTGTCTGTGTTGGCCAGCCCAGCGGCCCAGCGGTCCAGCCAAGCAGAAAATGTTGGAGGCGAGGCAGGGCGGCGCGATCACGGGCCACTTAGCAACAGTCGACTCGATACGGCTCGCTCTGTCGCCGGCGGACTGGCGGGGCCACTGGCGGGGCTGCCACCACCACGTGCAGCTGGCAGCCCGCTGCACAGTGGGCCAGAAGACCGGCGCCGGCCGACAAAACTCCGGACGCGTTTTGAGCTCCAGAGTCGCTAAATGGGACACGAGTTCAGCGTGCAGAGAGCAATCCATTAGTGGGGCCACGCGTTCGGTTTGAGCCCCATTCAGCGACTTTAGAGTTCAAAACGCATCTGGAATTTCGGTCGCTTGCGCCGTTTTTCTAGCCCACTGTGCGCTGGACGCAGGGGACGCCGGAAAACCGAGGGACCGGGGCAACCCAGGGCCCCGGCTGGCGTTTCGAAAATGAACCGAGAGACGCGACTTGTCGAGTGCGACAAGAAAGTGTCCCGGAGACACGGCGTGGCGCTAAATGGAAAACTGACTCGCGAAAGCGACTTACGGTCGTGTTTCTGGTAATCGGCTTGGTGTTGGATTGCCGCGCTGCGGCCGCGCTTTCGGACGCGCGCTTCCCGCCGCCAGGCCGCCCGGCCGCCAGATTACCGGCCACTACACGTGTTCGCCAAGATTACGCGCAGTCCGGCGGCCGGGCTGCCGGCCGGCCGCTGCACCAGGAAGTGCAGCACAGCTTCCTGCGAGGGCGGCCGGCCGGCCGGCGGGGCGGTGCGGTTGGTCACCAGGGCCAAAGCCAGCGCCGCCAGCTGTGTCGTGTGCTTATGTGTCCGTGTGTGTGTGTGTGTGTGTGTGTGCGTGTGTGCACTTCTGGTCCACCCTGCACCGACACAAACCGCGGTGGGCGCAGCAGCGCGGCGCTGAATTAAATGTCAAAAAAATGTTAAGAACAATTAAAAAATAATTTCAAAGCGGGAGTTATTTTTGTGCGCGGCTGCCGCCGAGATGACAAAACACGCGACAGGTCTACCACCGCCCCTCCTCGCCCCGCCCCACCGCGCCGCGTCTCGGCCACGGGGCTGGGGCCATTACGGTATCGATAAGATGAGGGCATCTCGAATAAGTCAATCGGCATCACGGCGGACGGGATTTATGTGTCCTTGGTAATGAGGGCGTGGCGCGAGGGGGCAGGGGGGAGGGGGAGAAGGGAGGGGGATGGGGAAAGGGGGCCCCAATGTGTCCCCTCATAATTAATTGTCACTCGGTCGGCGTCGCCGCCACTGATAATGGCACTCTCCTGCGCCCCTTGTGAGTAGCGCCAATGTCGCGACGTGGCGAGAGAGAGAGAGAGAGAGAGGGGGGGGTGCACGAGATGCCCCCGTTTTCCCTTGTTTGTTTGTTTGTGCGTGCGTGCGTGTGGTGAGTCCAAAATGGCGCGAGTATTCAAATAGGCTGAGAATGGAGTGCCAGTTTCAAAAATTCGGAGCGTCGACGTACATTGTGGCCGCGCGACACGGAACAAAACGCGAAAAAGCCGCCCCCCTTGCCGCCAAACAGGAAGTGGGTGGGAGTTGAACCCCTGGCCGGGCAACAAGAGATGAGGTGTCAGGCTGGGCATGTTACTGCCTGCCAGCCAGCGGCATTAGAACAAAGAGGAACACATACAGCGAGTCCGCACGGCGGAGCGGCGAGGCCAGGGCAGCGATTTCCACTGTTTTACGAGTCTCGTACGAGTCATAGTTCACGGCACATTATTTGGCGGGCCGGGCCAGGCCGAGGCGGAGGCTAGGCCAGCCACACTCCGGGTGGGGCAGGCCCGGGCAGGCCAGGTCGCCGCGTGAGAGTGTGTGCGTGAGCGCGAGCCACGTGTGTGTGACTGTATGTGTGTCACATAGGTCGCATAGGTTATGCGATGCAGTGGCCGTATTTCCAAGCTGTACCCAGTATACACTGCTACTGGCGCCGACGCCGCACGGCCTAAGTGCTACCGTCGCCGACCGGAAAAATATGCAGGACAAGCCGTGGAAACAAATATAAACATATTAAAAACCGAGTTTATTTTTTTCAACGTGTGCAACTTTTCTTTTCTTTCTTCTTTTTTTTTCACCGGTCTGGCGGGCGAGCGCCTGCGGACTGGCTGCCGGGACCCGCTCCGCTCGTGAGCGCAACGGGACTGCCTACCCGCCGGGCGTTCTGCCGCGCCGCACCGCCCCATCCATCTATCCATCTACCCATCGGCCCCGAGCGAGCAGTGCTGCTTGCTTAATTACGAATTTACTGCCTCGCGCCGCTAGTGTGCCCGGCAACGCCCCGCCTCGTGTCACACAGTGTGTCTGCCATGCCTCACGCACACACACAACGACACACACACGCGCGCCCACGCACTCGCTCGCAGTGCGGAGCGCGGTAACAGCGTGTCTGAAGGGATGAGCTGCTCGCCGAGGTACTCCATCGCCATCACGAGGCATTCCGCGCCGCTGCAGACAACGACGAGGTACCTCGAGATGGCTTCCGGGTTATGCAGAGGACACTGCAAAAAAATTTAAACAAAAATATTAAAAATGGTATAAGCTCTGTCTTGTGGTGCATGTCTTCTTGCAGTGCGGTGCAGGCTTCAGCGGCCGCGCTGGCGTGTCACTGCCGTCGGTTCGCTTTCATCGCGACAAGTTATTCCATTGAGTCGGCCTCGGCGCCGCCGCCGCTGCAAGCGGAGGGCGCACTGGCTTTTAATTGACGAGGACATGGTCGGGAAAAAAATGGCGGCAGTGAAACTGTGCGGGCGTCGGCAAGAAATTGGCGGATGTAGGGCACGGAGGGCCGTATGCGTCATGGTTAGGCTGATTAGTGCGGTCCTGGGTGACCCGACTGCCCCCCACCCCTTCTGAGGCCTCGCTCCGTATTAGTGGAACACATTGATATCGTAAGTTTCCAGTGCATTTGCCAATTCCGGCGGCCGGGCCGTCTGCTGCATCCCATTTGGCCGGCAGTTTGTTAGCGGCCGACGGCTGCATGGGCTTTATGGGGCCATCCCCGTCCCCCCCGCCGTCTCAAATAATTGCAAATCCTTCCCGTCGCGGCCGTGCCACGCACGCCGCCGCGCCCTCCGTCCTACGTCTCGCGCGACTCAATATTGTCGCCGTAGCGCGCAAAGGTGCGTGCGTCTGCGAGGCGGCACCGGCGCGCCCATTGAAAGTCGAGCCGAAGTCTGAAAAATGTTTGCCGGAAGTAAATGAGGAAAAAGGAATATAAAAGGGGCGGGCGCTTCAACCCCGCTGCTGCTAGCGTTCACCTTTCCATTGGCCCATTGGCAATATCACTGGAGAGAGAGAGAGAGAGAGAGAGAGAGAGAGAGAGAGAGAGAGAGAGAGAGAGAGAGAGAGAGAGAGAGAAAGGGGGAAAAAGAAGTCGGCAAACACTACTTATGCGGATTGTACAGGGAATGCCGAATCCGCCGGCGTGGCGTGGCGTGGCGTGGCGGGCCAAACCGTGTGGAAACTAAGGCAAAACCCAATTACACCGGAAGCAACGCTCCGCCTGTTTTCCATTCAATGAACTCGGCGCCCCGCGTACGTACGCCGACGCACGCGCTCTGCACTTCGTGCCCAACATGCGGGATTTTCGTTTCGCGCTGGTCGCACTGCTAACCGTTCGGCGTGCCTGCAGCGCTGACAAGGGAGACGTATTGCCGTGGCCAAATGGATGGACCGTCTTCTCGTCGAGGAGCCGCCGCCACGCTGTGAGGTGGGAAGGTTGGCAGCGCGGGGCTGGTTGGTTGGCCAGACTGGCGGGGCTGTTTGCCGAGGTGTCGCCGCGTCAGGTTGAACGCCCTCGGCCCCAAACGGGCTGCATCTCTAATGAGCCCGGCAAGTGGACACGTGACCCTGCACCCCAGCGCTGCCACTGCCAGCGGCACGGCGACGCACGCACGCACGCCGTGTTGGCAGCCCTGTTGACCAACACTCCCGGACAACATGCGCCGCGACCCCCGTGTTCGTCGCGGAGGGGTGCGCCCGGTGCATCCAGGGGGCGGCGGTGTCAAGGGTCCTCCCCACGGGGGCGGAACGCGGCGGGGGGGGGGGGGGGGGGGCGCTCGACTGGTTTACTGCTCATTCACCGCCTCAGGTGCGGCCCGGGGTCGCCCCGCACGCGCCACGACTTATGGCTTTTAATTCGCGGATAGAGCTTATTGCCGATTTGCCCCTGCTTGGCCGTGCCTCTCCCTGACTTACCTGCACGGGGCGCGCGGGGCTGCGAGGCTGCGGGGCCCCAATTCACTGCCTGTAATTATTTGGGGGGAGCGCGGTGCGGCTGGGGATGGAGGCGGTATATCGCGGCCGGGCCCCGCCGGTGCAGCCACACTGCAACGCGCACGTACACGCACCAAAAGTATCGCCACAATTACTTTTCAAAGTTGACGAGTGAGGAGTGTCTTTAAAAGGCGTGTTGGTTCGCAGAGGGGGCGATCGGTTAAAAGCGAGGCGTTTTGGCACTGTGGTGATCATCCCCTCCACCACTCCCCCGCTCTCCGCCTCGACTTTTACTGCGGCCCCCGGAGGGGCTAAAGCACGAGCGCAGTTTATGTAGCGCCCCTTCGCACCTGGCCTTCCAGCTCCAGCTCCAGACTCCAGCGCCCCGGTCCGGAGTGACGCCGCGCTGCAACCCTCACGTCTCTGATTTATAGCGAGCCCCGCAGTGCCCCTCTCTCTCGCCCTCACGGGGCGTCACGCGGCGGTGCGAGAGAGACAGAGGCTGCATCGTGCCCTGCATCGAGGCGCCTCACCGCCACCCACAAATAAATGCAACACACACTGCGAAAAAGAAATGGAGGGGAAATCTTCTCATCTGCTCTTGATGACGGCGTTCCCGCGGCAAAAGTAGTGCAATTATATCGCAATGCACCGTGCGCGAAAAGCAAAAAGGGTGAAAAAGTTGCACAATGCAGCGGCGTAGTATTGTCACGGCGCGCGCCGCGTGGATCAGACGAAAACGAGCAAAAAACGGACCTTTTTTTTTCGGGAGGAAATAACACTTGAATTACCGCGCAGAGACCCATTAAATTTGCAAAGCAAGGGGTTGCGTTTCATAACGACGCCGCACCGAGCTTTATTCCCCGTTAATTAAATTAACTATTAACACCTTAAACTCGTTTTAATGATCCGGGGCAGTGCGTGCCGCGACGCCTGCACTGCCCCGTGGCCCAGCCCGTGGCGCCCTCTGCGAGCCTGCACGTCCACGACGACGAGGGGGACGACCACCAGGACGAGTACGAGGACGAGGGCGTGGACGAGGAGGATGAGGAGGACGACGACGACGAGGACCGCGAACGGACACGGCGGCCAGAGGGTGTTGGCAGCACCAAAAGGCAGGGCCGGCCCACACGCCCCCGCCCAGGCCGGGCCGGGTGGGGCGCGCAGCATGAATTGCTCTAGTTGGAGACATTGATGATGGCATGCGGGACGCCGCCGGCCTGATTCACTTGACTTTGCTGACGCGCTGACGCACACTGCTGCCCCCACAATGTAATGGTCTCGTTCCGTCTAGGGCCGCCAGCCCCGCCAGCCCCGCCAGCCGGCGGGCAGAGCGCGCGTCACTGGGAGTGTCTGCTGCAGCGTCGCCCAGCGTCATAACCAGCTCAAGTGACAACAACTGCCATTTGTCAGTGTGCCCCGCGGCCGCAGCACGGCGCGGCTCGGCCGGCACTGGCCTCTGGGGGCGCATCGCGCGTCGCGGCTCTGGACGGACGGTCACCAAATTTTGGCCGCAACAACGACATGCCCAGGACGGGGCTGTTTTGCCGTGTGCCCGGAAGGTACGAACGCAGGGGCAAAAACAATCACCAGGGACGAAGAGTTTCCACTCTGAGCGGGCCGGCTGCCGGACCACCACCACCAACCCCAGAGTCAGATGGAGTGGCGGTTCGGACTTTGCTCGAAAGTAAAGGCAAACTGTCTCGCGGCCAGCGCGCTGGCGGTGGACTGTGATGGAAGATTTACTGACCGAACCCTGTAGGCAGGGCCTGGCGGGGCCTGCTGCGGACGCCCGCTCCTGATTCCTCCTCGGGGAGGTTTTGAAATTGCGCGCGGAATGCCAGAGCGGGGCGACTGCCCCCCCCTCGGCGGGGCGGGGCGGGCTGCGAAGGGAGCGGCCCCCTTCTTATCAATTTCCAAGCCGCGCCGCAGAAGTTGTCCGCTATCAATTATCTATTTTACAACCGGGCCTCCCCGCGGGAGGCGCGCGTGGGGGCCGCGGGTGCGATGAAGAGGTCGCCTCTCTCTCTCTATCTCTCTCTCTCTCTCTCCTCTCTCTCTCTCTCTCTCTCTCTCTCGCTCTCTCTCTCTCTCCCTCTCTCTCTCAGCTCGCTCCTGCGAGTGCCGCTGAATGGCCCTCTTGGGTGTCGAACCGGGAACTTGGAGCGTCACGCCAATTCCACGGGCCCCTTGCAAGCAAGCCTAAAGACGCAATTATTTTCACTTATTCCACTGTATTTTCTTTTTTTTTCAGAGCTCGGCTGCGATTGCGACGCACTGCAGAAAAGCTGCACTGCGCCTGCAGGCCGAGTGTCGCTTCCATCTCTGTCTCTCTCGCACCTTATACGGGGCGCCCATCAGTGCGAGAGAGACAGAGCGACGAAAACGACTCTCGGAATCGGTCCGCTGGTCGCGTGCTGCCTATGTTTCCACTTTGGCCGGATTCGCCACGCCGCCACGCTGTGCAGTGCAGCAGCCCTTGCAACATGAACAGGGCCCCGCCACCCCCACACTGATACACAGATTGCTGTGTGATACAACAGCATTGCGACCGCGGGCACACATACGCACACTGCGTGTGTCGGTGTGCGAGTGTGTGTGTGCCGAGACTTTTTGTCCCCGGGGCCTCGCGGCGCCTTGGGGGTGTGCCTTGGCCTTATCGCGTGCGTGCACCGGGGCAGCCATTATGATGGAACGGCAGACATCAGCTATCACTGCTCATCTCGCCCTGTTTTCCCTCTCGCGCCGTGTTTCGTGTTTCCCTGCAAACTAAAAGTTTTTCCTCGCCTCTTTGTGTGCGAGTTTCGGGGCGGCGAGATTGGCATCACTGCGACGCGCGGTGCGACGAGCGGGCTCTGTCTCTCTCGCACCCATGGCGCTCCCCGCGTGGGTGCGAGAGAGACGGCGCCCACGTCCCACTGCAGCAATACCAGATACACTTTCATGGTTTTCGGTTCTTTTGTTTGGGCAAGTTGGACGGGGTGACACTGCCAGCAGCCCTCACTCCTCGCCCCGCGACCAATCGCCAAAGTCCACAACAGCAAAACCAGCGCGAAACGCCAATTCATCCAACAGCACTGCTAAATGGGTCGCGTTGTCATCCCTCGCGTTCGGCCCAACCCCGAAAACCGAGGTCGGAATTACTCCCAAGTAGTTGCTGTGGCGGTCCGCAGCCGGCAGACTGATTCCGGGAGTCGTTTTCGTCGCTCTGTCTCCCTCGCGCGTATGGGGCGTTCTTATGGGTGCGAGAGAGACGGAGACGACTCTCAGTGTACTGTCCGCGGTCCCCAGCCCGCCTCAAAACGGGGCGACACACCGTAAATCCGGCATCGCAGCTTTAATTAAATGATAGGAAAAAGCGAAGCCCTCCCGCCCCGTCCAATTGCGTCGGGCTTATCGCGATGATGGCCCGTAATGAATACGTCTTGCAGTGTGGCAGCGAGAGTCGTCGCGCTGTCTCCCTCGCACCCACACGGGACGCCCCAACAGTGTGAGAGAGGCAGAGCGACGAAAACGACTCCCGGAGTCAGCTAGCGGGCTGGGGTGCAGCAGCAGCGACTTCGGGGCGGGGTTCGCGATCGCCGCTCCAACTGGGGTGGAGCAACACTGAAGAAACGAACGGATACCGAGCGACGGTGCAGCCGACGGGGAACTGAGCTGCTTCCTGCTAACGATCAGTTTCGCCTCGAACGCCTTCCAGGGCCCTGCCCGGCCACCCTGGAGAGCGCCTTGGCCCAGAAGAGAGCTGCTAGTACACTTTCAGGGTTTGCGGAAGTCACCAAAATTCTCGTGTACCAGTGCTGCGGATAGAGTTAGCCGAAATTTGTCCAAGAGACTTGAAAATTTGTTTTGCTGCATTGAATTGGTCTTAGGGATACAGTGCGATTGAAAGCGGTTGACTCCAGGACAGTGTACCGGCGGATGTCGTCTCGAGGGGAGTACACTGTCGAGCTTTAAGACGGGCTCTGCTGTTGGCTTATCCCTCCGTACCTGCGCTTCCGACTCGTCCGAAGGGCGCTGCAATATGGCTGGCGGGCGCGCCATCTGTTGGATACCGCGGTGACATCGTCCGACCCCGGGCAGAGTCTGTCTCTCTCGCACCCGTGTGGGGCGCACCGCGAGAGCGACAGAGAGGGACTCGGAATCAGTCTGCTGGGTGCGCGAGGCCGAGGCGGCGCGAGGGGAGGCTTCGGAACGCATCCCCTTCTCGGTCGGGGTCCCCGGCGCTGTGGCGCTTTGGTCTGTATTAGGCTGTGGCACCCCCTGAGCGTAATGAGTGGAGCGCGAGCGAGAGAGACAGAGAGAGAGAGAGAGAGAGAAGAGAGACGAGAGAGAGAGAGAGAGAGAGAGAGAGAGAGAGAGAGAGAGAGAGAGGAGAGAGAGAGTCGAAAGACGAGGGAGGGACCCGACTTAGCCAAGGGATGCGACAATTGTCTCAGTAGTGCAGCAAGGAGTGCGGGGCGGGGCGGGGCGGTCCGTTACAACAAGCCCTCGTTAAATGCCTACACAGAGACGAGGCGAGGCCGAGGCCCTATCTGCCGGCCTCCTCGGATAGCGGGTCCTCGCAGCGAGGCCGTGACTTGGGTCGAGGAAGGGAGGGCTTGCCTGGGCCTGGCTTGCCTTGCCTTGGATGGTGCTTCCAGCCCTTCCTTCAAGGCCTCCTTCAAGGCCTCCTTCAAGGACAACGGCGTGTCTTCTCCAAGTCGCCACTCATTGGCTGGAGGCGCACCTGCAGGGCCTGCACTGTACGGACTGCCTCGCAGAACCCCTCCTTTTCCCGCTTTCTGTCGCGAAAAGACCGCTTTTCTTGTCGGGAGGTATTTTCTGCATCGCGTGTTTCATCTTTCGCTCCCCCTCTCTTCCCCTCCCGCCGATTGTGCTTCGGAGCGCGCGACAAATGTAGCGCGAAATTACATTAAACAGCGGAGCTGGGAATGAAAATCGCGAAAGGAGGGACAGCGAGAGGACGCACCAACAACCGGGAGAGTGTGTACCTGCAGGCAATGTGCCGCACTTCAATGCCAGTATAAATTGTCTAATTGGAATGATGTGCGGTGGTTGTGTGTAATTTAAATTGTACTGGAAAAGATAAAAACAGGGCGCAGCCTGACGAGCCAGCTAGCCGGCCAGAGTCCCCCGGGGAGTGCGAGAAATGACGGAGAGTCCGCGTTTACAATTAACTAATTAACAGCCAGACCCTTTTTTTCGACCTCCCCTTCCAAGAAATAGAAACGAGGGGGTGGTTTCAGAATGAAAGGCACTTTCCGGGAACTTCCGACTTCCGGGGATTCCCGCTTTCCTCGTCAAAAAATTATCTGGTCATTGAATCGCGACTCTTGTACCTTTTCCTTTTTTAAAAAAAATTTACAGCCTGATGATAAGGATTATTTGACGTAGAAACGTATTCTAGCATAAAATAGCTTTCCGCGCAAGTTGGCGTGGCGCTCGGAACGGCGGGCCTCGCGACTGCTATTTACTACAACTTGGCAGCCATTCAGAGCTTTCCTCCGGCCAATCGGCGAGCAGCCGGGAAAGCGAATGTTATAGGCTGTCAAACAATTAATGGGGGGAAGTTTGGAATACACGTCGGGCGGGCCGACTCGGGATGCAAACTGGAATCGACGTCTGGAAACGGACAAGGCGGTCGGGGGAGGCAGGGCCTTGGCTGGGCCTTCTTGGCGGGGCGGGGGGGGAGCGACTGCCCTCTCTGTGTCCGCGTCGCGCGTCCGCCCTCGCCGGCTAATTCAGACCAGGCTATTGACTTCCTAATTAACTGCCAGCAAACACTACTTGATTCATTGATTCTTTGACTCCCGGGCCGGCTGCTTGATTGGTCCAGCAGCCCCACGCGGCCCCGCGAGTGTCCATCGGCGGGCCGCCGTTA
The DNA here is from genome assembly GCF_012932325.1 of Thrips palmi. Classification (NCBI taxonomy): domain Eukaryota; kingdom Metazoa; phylum Arthropoda; class Insecta; order Thysanoptera; family Thripidae; genus Thrips; species Thrips palmi. The sequence goes on from NW_023144634.1 coordinate 7,403,485, forward strand.
ATTAGATGTCACAGCGTCTTCCTTGTAAATGGAATCCGTGGTGCGGCCCTCGCGTTGATAAGGGGGATCACGCGGGCTTAGACGGCCGGGGTAAACGGCCGAAACGCCGAAGGGTGGCACGCCCGGCGGGAGCTCAAATAGGGTGTAAGAAAAGACTGATCAAAAGTAATTTTCTGTCAACTTTTTTTCTCGAACGCGGCGCCATTTCCCGCAGTGCGCTTCATGGAAAAAATCGGCGGCAAAAAGTGGCAATACGAAAGTCTCAAGGAGACCCGCCGATCAGCTTCGGTGTTCTTATGGGAACCGGGCCTTCATCCGACGCTTCCCTACCGCGCAATTCGGTAGATTAGTGGAGTTCGTATTGGGCTGGCCCACCCGAAGTGCGCGCGGTTTCTGTGGTACAGTGAGAGTCCAGATTCAGAGGCCTTACCTCAGAGGGGTCACATTGGGTATTTGAACCCGCGACCCCGAGAGCCGAGTCTAGTCAACTCCTCTACCCTGACCGCTCAGCCACCGAACCAGCTTGTCGGCGGCGATGTTGCAACTCCTCTTGAGCTGCCGTTCGCGAAATCTAGTCCCGAAAAAATTGTACTTTGAGCGGTCTCGAACCCGGGACCTGCCGCTTCCCACATCATGCTCTTAACCACTGAGCCACCGGGACACCATGGCACCCGCCCTGCCTGCGCTGGTTCCCAATCTTCTCTGGATATACCTCCCCAAGCAATGGGTCGCCGAAAAAATTGTGTAGATTATCGGTCTCGAACCCGGGACCTGCCGCTTCCTACATCATGCTCTTAACCACTGAGCCACCGGGACGCCGTGGCACCCGCCCTGCCAGCGCTGGTACTCAATCCTCTCCGGATAGACCTCAAGAAGTCGGTTGCCGTTGCCGAAAAATTTGCTCGTGGCATTAGTCTCGAACCCGAGACCTGCCAGTTAGGAACTCAGCACTCTAACCACTGCGCTACCAGGCAGCTATGCACGCCATTTCCCTAGCGCCAAACTTGAATAGCCACCCATCTTGCTTGATGCTGGACAAATTATAAGTTCGGCGCTGGGAGAACAGCGGGCATATCAACCTGGTAGCGCAGTGGTTAGAGTGCCGAGTTCCTGACTGGCAGGTCTCGGGTTCGCGACTACTGCCATGAGCAAATTTTTCGGCAACGGCCACTGACTTCTTGATGTCTATCCGGAGAGGATTGAGTACCAGCGCTGGCAGGGCCGGTGCCACGGCGTCCCGGTGGCTCAGTGGTTAAGAGCATGATGTCGGAATCGGCAGGTCCCGGGTTCGAGACCGGCAATCTACACAAATTTTTCGGCGACCCATTGCATGGGGAGGTATATCCAGAGAAGATTGGGTACCAGCGCAGGCAGGGCGGGTGCCATGGTGTCCCGGTGGCTCAGTGGTTAAGAGCATGATGTGGGAAGCGGCAGGTCCCGGGTTCGAGACCGCTCAATGTACTATTTTTTCCGGACTAGATTTCGCGAACGGCAGCTCAAGAGGAGTTGCAACATCGCCGCCGACAAGCTGGTTCGGTGGCTGAGCGGTCAGGGTAGAGGAGTTGACTAGACTCGGCTCTCGGGGTCGCGGGTTCAAATACCCAATGTGACCCCTCTGAGGTAAGGCCTCTGAATCTGGACTCTCACTGTACCACAGAAACCGCGCGCACTTCGGGTGGGCCAGCCCAATACGAACTCCACTAATCTACCGAATTGCGCGGTAGGGAAGCGTCGGATGAAGGCCCGGTTCCCATAAGAACACCGAAGCTGATCGGCGGGTCTCCTTGAGACTTTCGTATTGCCACTTTTTGCCGCCGATTTTTTCCATGAAACGCACTGCGGGAATTTAGGTGGGAGAAATGATATAGACTCGTCAGAACGGTTATTTAACATAAGGTTCAAAGTTTTTTTTTTTTTTAATTTAAATATTGTAAGGGACTTTTTTAAAAAAATGCTCTGTTTTTTTTTTTTTTTTTTTTTTAGCGAAAGTTTGTGGGTGGGGGTGGGCCGGAACTTGGCATCGGCACTCGTCGCTCCATCGAGGCGCCTCGCCTCGCTTCGCGTTGCTGTGCTGCAGCGGCGGCCTATTCACAGCGCGAAAGGGGTGCCGCACTACCTCCCTGCGCGTACTCAATGGGGATAGGGAGAGAGAGAGAGCAGTGCACCGCGCAGAGTGGCCGGGAATGGTGCGCACGCGTTGCCACCATTCAGCGCTGATGAAATTACACGCAATATTTAATTTTTAATTGCAGAAACATCAGCGGAATGCCCGCCGTCCAATGGGCCACAATGCGTTGGAGGAGGGCGGCGCGTCGCGGCGCGACTCGGGCGGGCACACCCTAAGGGGCGAAAATGAATAGCGAAAATGATAAGCGAAGTACCTGGCTGCATGACAATTTCCTGGCCGTTATCAGAGCGCGGCCAAGTTTACGGTCCGCGTGTCCGCGTGTGCGTGCGCGTGCGTCTGTGTGATGTGTGGGTGAGTGTGTGTGTGTGTAGTGTGTGTAGGTGTGGCGTGCTCTCGAGCCGCACTACTGCAGCGCGCGCGCTAAGGCTCGATTAAAATCTTTCGCGATTTTTCATACCGGTAACAAGGACGTTGGCGTGTTTGTTTGTTCGGCATGACTTCGCTTTTGGGGCTGCCTGTACCGCCAGTGTACCGCCAATCGGCGATAAGCACGGCCGGCGCGTACCCCTGGGACTTTTCGCCACCTCCAGCACTCGACGCAAGTACGAATTGCGGCCGGGTCCTTGCCTCCGCCTTTATCTGAACGCGGCCGCCTCGCCCTCCACCCCTTCGGGCCTCGGCCGCACCGCTGCGGCCACGCCACTGCTAGGGGCTGCGCCTTGGCTACGCCACTGGAGCGGGGTGGAATGACGAATAAGGGGTGACGAGGATAATTGAATTTACACAAATAAGTGCCACGGTTGCCACAAAACAAACGGCAGGGACGAAAAAAAAAGACAAACAACGCACAGCAAGCATTATTTCGCACACTGACGGAAATATGGATGTTTGTTCGCGGTGATAAAATTATGTTTTGCGTTCCCAGTCGCAGTTTTTAATGCTTTCAAAAAACGAACAAAAATTGTCGCCGGGAGGGAATGGACAGTAGCGGGCTGCGGTTGGTAGATAAGTGTAATGAAGTCCACCTTCCAGTGGAAGCGCTGATGGGCAGCGAACGCGCGCGTGACGGCCGCTGCAGTCGCTCTGTCTCTCTCGCACTCACGGGGCGTCCCGGAGGGGTGTGAGAGAGACGGAGCGAGTAGAGGGTCACGGCGATGGTGGCGCGAGCAATCACGCTCCATATTTCATCCCTAAATGCTCCTCTCTTTACGACTCCTGAGGGTGCACTGGTGCAGGGCGGGCCGCCCGCCGCTGCCACCCCCTCTCTGGCTGTCTCTCTCCTTCCCTCCCTCTCTCTCGCTCTTTCCTCTCTCCCGGCTCGTCCCGGCGTCTCGGGGCGGCCTCTTCATCCTTCGCGGTGAACCGTGGTGGTCATAGCGCGGCTGGAGTGAGGGTGGTTATGGTATGGCCTGCCTGCCGCGCTGCCGCGGCCTCGCCGGGCAAAAAAGAAATTGGCGCGGATACGCCGGAAGGCCACCACTCCCGCCGACGCCAAAAAAGTGGGGGAGAAGACCAAGATTGGGGCTAATTTCAAACAGGGGCGGTTTTTGACGTTCTGAATGCACTCCATCGCCACGCGCTGCGGAATCCTCTTATTCCGCGCAGCCTTCGCCTTCTTTCTCTCTCCAGCCAGTCTCATTCCAATGTTTACAAATGGCCTTTTTAACCCTTCATTCACTCCGCGCTAAACACTCACCCCCTTGCATATCTCTATCTTTCAGTCCGCGAGGAACTCGCCAGCGTCTCTCCCTCCTCCCTCTTCTTCTTCTTTGATTCTGCGTGGGATATCTAAACCTGTCTGGCAACCCACAACAACCCCCATGTGCTGCCCCCTCTCTCCGTCTCTCTCTCTCTCTCTCTCTCTCTCTCTCTCTCTCTCTCTCTCTCTCTCTCTCTCTCTCTCTCTCTCTCTCTCCCCTGCTCCTCGGCCTTTCGCCGGGCGATGTATTAATGCGGGGCACGTAGCGGGCCGCGGTAAAGTTAAGTAAGGAGGACGAGCAAACAGGAAGGAAGGGCGGAAAAAGAAATGACACGGCCGCGTGGAGGGGCGGGGCGGGGCGGGGCGGGGCGGGGAGGGGCGGGGAGGGGCGGGGCGGGGCGGCCGATAGGGGAGGGTGGAAGGCCGGCAGGTCGAAAGAGGGTGCAACACCAATAACTGCTTTTCAATGCTATTTTTTTTTCAAGTCGCTTTTCGTTTATTTTTGCTCTCTTTCTCCATCTTTTTAAAATTTTTGTCCAACAGGCCGGACTCATTAATTCCGTTAGTTATTCCTCGCGAGGCGGCGATAACCGATTTACGCCCTCGCCGCCTGCCGCCTGCTGCTTCCGAGAGTAGCGCTTCTCTCTCGCACTCCGGCGGCTCACGCTACGAGTGCGAGAGAGACGGAGCGACGAACGTCCGCCGTTCGGACCGCACCGCCTGCCGCCGCCTGCCGCGGTCTGTCGGCGACGGAGGATGTGAGTGGCGGAGGCGGTTCGTTTATGCGTCGGTGTGTGTTTTGCGGAAATTAAAAAGTCGGTATCAGATAGCGGCGGTATGGTCGCGTGTTGCCGGCGAAACGTCCGGCCCAGACCCGCCAGTCGAGCAGCGGCCTCGTCGCTCTGTCTCTCTCGCACCGCAGGGCGAGCCGCTGACGTGCCCGCCCGCAGCCTTGGTGCGGCAGCGGCGGTGGTCGAGAGTGTCAAAAATAGGAATTTAACCTTTTCCCCGGAGGGACGGCCCGAAAATCAACCGCCAGCGCCGTGCTTTGGTTGCCGCCCCCACCAGCCGCCCCCGCCAGCCACCCCCGCCAGCCGCCCCCGCCAGTCCCTTATCACGGCACGCGGCACTACATTTCAAAAGCCAGCACGCGTCGCGCGGCACGGCGCCTAAATTATTGCAATCAAACGCGTCGTCCTCCCTCGCCGCTCGAAAGCCCGCGCGCGCCTCACTGCTGCGTCCGAAAGCCACCCCTCTCTCTCCCACCAGGGCGCGCAGTCCGGTGTGGTGCGAGAGGGACGGCCTCGGCGTTAATAGCAGGTGCGCTTGATGCGAGCCGCCATTACCGCCTTGTTTTAGGCGGCCGATTTGCATGCAGGATCGTCGGCAGGACCCGGCAGGACCTGCGAAGGAAGCGAGTCATTCACCGACAGGCAGCGCACCACTGTGTTTACCTTGCGTTACCCCTTAATGGTCGTCGAGGCTGCAGCGTGCTCTGCGACGCGTGAGAGAGCAGTGAAAGCAAGACAAAAATACACCTTTAAATTTTTTGAAGGGAAAAAAAAGTTACTTTAGAAATTGATAGAGTTTGCCTCTGGCGTAGTTTTTGGATCCTTTTCCCCCATTTGACCGGGGAAGCATGAAGCCAGCGTGCACTACTTTGCTCTTCCTGTCGGGAAGCGTCATTAGAATGGTGATTAAAGTGATATGGGGTCTCCGCACCACGCGGCCGACCAACAAAAAAATGAATATGCGTGTATCATTGGTGAGGACGGCGATGCACATAGGGGTACCACGATGACGGAGCTTAGGTCGCCACCCCTACACGCAGGCACACACACACATGGCGGGGCGGATAGAGAGACGCCACCCTCATTCTCCTTGCTTCGCCGCACAAAATGTTGCCATACCGCAAAGCCAGGGCGACATACATAAGACACGACTGCTTTAACACTGCGGCCACGATCCTTTAACGCCGCATTGACTCGGTGTGAGTGCAGTGTGTGTGTGTGTGTGTGTGCGCGCGCGCGTGTTCGAGAGCGAAAGTGAGACGTGGTCGTGTTTAGGCCCCTCACGTCCCCGAGTGGGGTGCTTCCACGTGGGTCACGTGTGCCCGCTAAGCCTCCCCCCTCCCCTCCCCTCACCCCTAAGCCCTTGCACAGTTAAGAAGCATTCCGAGCGATAATCGTATGTTCTCATTGCGCGCGAGCTTCCGTCGCTGTAAGGCCTATTACGGGTCCATCCCGGGCCGCAGCAACACCATGCACGCCGCGCTACTCGCTGGTGAAAGGGGCGCGAGCACAAAGGAAAGCTTCTTACTCTTTGTTTTTCCGGTGGAGATGACCCGGGAAACCCGGAGCCACGCTGCTGCTGCTGTTTTCCGCGGACACGGCGAGTATCCCATGAAAATTGATACATCTTTTTTGATACTCTCGACGGCGAGCCACCGCTTTCCATGCAAACTGGCCGGCAAGTCGATCGAGTTGGAGTCGGAGTGGCTGGTGTGGCTTGATGAGCACCCCGTTGGCGCCAAATCCTCGCCCGTCATATTTGCATCGAAAACACCCACCGCGTCGCTACTGGGCAGCGGGCCGCAGCTCCCCCTCTCTCAACTTATTTTTTTGCTCGGTTGGCCTCTGGGCCAATTTGCAAGCCTATGTTCGGCCGGGGAAGTCAAACGGACTCTCGACAAATCTCCTCCAGTGGTGGTGTCCCCGGCCCAGCCAACTTGGCAGACAAACAGAGTCATCATGCGGAGCATCGCGACCCTATAAATAATTCATACTAATAAACTATACGATAAACAAGACGGAGTTTGTGGGGCTGAAATTGGTGAGGGGGAGGGGCGGTCCGACAAGCGGGGCCCATCAGGAAGTGTGTCAATCTGCGGGTCGATTGCCGGCCGAAGCAATTGAAACGGGGCTCGTGCAGCATGTGACATGACCAAGTGACAGCCATACGAACGGCGCGGCGCGGCGCGCGTCGGCGCATAAGCCCTCCCCGAAAGAAATCAAATTCAAATGGCAGCGCGGCTTACCGCCGTTTTGCCCCGCATGCGTAATCGACCTTGAGCCGAATGCGATTACTCCGCGGGGACGGGCATCGAACCCAGCAGAGCTGATTTGCCCATAAATCCACTTCAAATGTAAGTAATCCAATTGCGTTTTTTTATCAGACGTCTCTCATCGCCCTCACCTACCGACGGCATAGAGGAATCTTCACGGGAAAATTGGTAGCCAATGATTTGCCTCAGACGTCGGAAGACAGACAGACAGACAGACCATGCATCACGGTCAGATCGCCACCCCACTAACATCATCTGTGCATCTTACAACATCCCTTTTCGGATCAAATCTTGGCCCCAGCAGCCTCCCTTCGCGCCGTCTATCTTTATTTCTGGCCCCGCAGCCCCACTGCAGCGGGGAAACCGGGGAAGCAGCGCAATAAAGACGCACATTGGTTAGCATGGAATGGGTCCCATTTCACCGGTTTAATATTGCCGGAGGCGCAGCGATAAACGAATAGTGTGTTCGATTCGCGCGGAATGGCGGCGACTATGGCGACGCAGCACTTTTAAAAGGGCGACCGAAAGGCGCGACGTCTGCACAGTGCGCCAGAAGACCGGTGGAGGCGGTCGAAATCCTGGACGCCTTTTGAGCTCCAGAGTCACCACATAGGACTTGAACTGAACGTTTGACCTCACCAATGGATTGCTCTTGGAACATGTTGTATTTGAGTCCTGGTTAGCGACACTGGAGTGCAAAACGCGTCTACAGTTTTGGCCGCCGGCGCCGGTCTGGCCCACTACCGCGTTTCGGTGACTTTCTCATACCCGGGGGCACTACGGCAGCGCGTTCGATCCGGCCCGGCGCGCGGGCTTCTCAGATAAAATTCCAATTTGTGGCTTTAACAAGGCTGCCTGCAGTTCGAAGCAATATCGTTGCGCGCCACACGTAGCGTGACGCACGAAGCGAGGCACGACAGCAGCGCCGCGCCGCCGCGCACGGCAGGCCCTGGAAACACGCAGCCCGCGATGCGCCGCCGCCAGTCAGCCACCAGTCAGCACGGCCCCCGATTCACACCTCCCAGCCACGCGTTTGGTTCAACATTTGATTTCGTCCGGAGTTCCATGTAGTGACTAGTGTTTTTCGTTCATGAGCGCGTCGAAGGTTGCTTTGCTACTGCGATGGGGGGCCAAAATGGCGGCCCGCTGCCATGGGGTATCCTTACTACGACTCAGCAAACCATTCGGCAGCTGCAACGGGGGGCCAAAATGGCGGCCTGCTGCCATGGGGTATCCTTACTACGACTCAGCACACCATTCAGCAGCTGCAACAGGGGCCAAAATGGCGGCCCACTGCCATGGGGTATCCTTACTACGACTCAGTGCCGTCCTTCCTTTCGTCCTTTCGGAAGCCGTTCGGCAGAGGACCGGTTCCACTCGGTTGGGCTCGGAAGGAGCCCTTGTCACCGCGCGGGCCGCCGTACGCCCAGCGCCGTCTTGGGTTTCAAAGGGACCCCGAGAGGGCCGTGGGGCCCAGAGGCCCCGGAGGCGACGAAAAGGGAACGGCATGTCCACCCTGCTCGAGGAGTCCTTCCTCGCGGTGACCCTGCCAGCGACGCGGACCCTGACCTACGGGGCACACCGAAAGAAAGGAATTTCCAAAATGCCACGACTTTTCCTTCGGGAACGGCGGCGGCTCCTTGCCACGAAAACAGTGCCCCCACCACCGTCACTTTGATGAGGACAGCAAAGGCGGTGGGCGTAATGGAGCCAACAGCAGTCTGTAGTATAGCATTCTGTCAACCGGTTCGAGGGGGAATCGACTTTGATGCACTCAAATCACGTTTTTGAGGAGGCTTTCATTAAGGCGTCCTTTCATCGACGTGTGGGTTGATCTCGTTACGGACGGCGACGACAGCAGAAGATGGAAGCGGGGAGGACATTAATAAGTAGCCGATCAGCGGTCCCGAGATTAAAATGAGGCCCTCCCATTTTTTATTTAGAAAGCGAAGGCAGTGCTGCAATGGCGCGCGCCTGTGAGGTAGGCAGTCCCGTCGAGCTCCGCTGCGTGGCGGGCCTGCCTACATCGCAGGCGCTCCAACCGCGCGAAAACGACGACCGCGATGAACAGCGCATGTGGGAACCGGAGCGCACGCGTACCAACTGTCGCGCGTACTGCATTGCATCATTAGAGCGTGCTTCACAGAGAGGGGGGGGGGGGAGAAGGATCGTCCTGAACCACTTGCAGTGAAACCGATGCAAAGACAAAACGCGCCAAAAGAGAGCATCGTGACCGCGAACCGCAACAACCGCTTCCGCGGCGAGCGACGCGCGCCCCTCTGCGACAACAGCGGCAAGTACAACGGCGGTGCGTGTCCGAGTGGACTCGCGCGGGGCTTCCGCACATGTCGTTGGCCGGGGCTTTGCGCCGCTTTGCGCGAGTCGGTGACAGCGCGCCCACACTGCGGCAGCGCTCAGCCACATGGCCCAACAACAACAACAATTTGGCGTATCGCAACGTCGGCCCGGCCGGTTTTAGTTTTCCGTTCCGCTGCAGTACTATGGCGGCTGTCAGGGCACCAAACTTTAGACAGCGGCTTATTAAAATTCTTGGTGCACTTGTTCCGCCAACTTCCAATCCAGGGGCGAGCCCCCTCGTGTCGGGGCGCGGGTTCGAGCCCGGCGATTTTTCAGCTTAATAATCACCGTCGCTGACGAGTGGCGGCGAGAACGAACCCGCGGTGGACTACTTTGACGCGTTGGCGCACGGCGGCTCGACCCCCTGGCCCCCACGAAGACCCTCAGAGTGCTGGCGGCAAGGAGACACAGCGCTGGCAGCGCGCAGACACGCCGGGACAAAGAAAGACCCGCCAAAGATATATGGGCGGATTCCGCGCAGGCCGAAGAAAATTACCACCGCACCGCAAGCGAGCGGCAAGCGAGCCTGGGGGCACCCGGCGACTCGGCGGAACGTCGGGGCACCCGGACGCCCCGTCCGACGACACCCGGAGGCACCCGGAGCGGCCCGCTGAAGGGTCATGGCGGAGCCCCGCGCAGGAAACGACGCTCAGGAACTGTTCTTTTCAGGGGGAGTAGTCGGCCGCACCGCGCCCGACACCCCTGGAGCGAAATACGCAGCACTGGAACGAGTCGGTACTCAGACCGACGAGCGGTGCGGATACTCCGCGCCGCTGCGCTGCCCGGCGCTGCCCCCGCGCCCGGGGTATCGCCGCCGGGCCGCCGTCTCGCTTGGCTTGGCAGCGACAGCCTCCACCCCACGCGGCAGTGCGGCAGCTGCAGGTGTGAAGCGACGCCGCAGGTGTCACCACGCGGTCCGCGGCGCCGACGCCACAGCGGCGTGACAGTGGCGTGACACCGCGTGACATCCTGATGGAGGGCCCGTTTCATAAATTTCTTTGGGCGAGGCACCTGTGAGGATGCACCTGCATTTTGCAGCGTTGCAGGCAAAACAATGCGGGTACCGGTCCAGCGGCGGGCCTGGGCTGGGCCTGGGCTGGGCCCCTCGGGGCCACCAATAAAAGGAGTGGAACCGCGCGACGGGGCGAGGCGAGGCGACGGGTGGACCGAATTTTGCGCGGGCGATCTTCTTGGCCGGCGAGAGCCGCGCTGCGGCCGGACAGCTGAATGGCTTCCAGGCGTCCCTGGAACGCCACTGGAACGCCCCTGGAACGCCCCTGGAACGCCCTTGGAACGCCCCTGGGCCGTCCCTGGGCAACGCGGCGCCACAGAGCCCGGCTGGACTCACCGGCATAGAGCGGGGCGCCGGTGAGCAGAAGGACGGCCGCAATTGTTCAAGAAGCGGCGAGCCGAGCCGAGCGCGGCGAACGGAGAGCCCAGCCGGACCAGCCGCTCGGCCGAGGCGCGGCGCCGAGCCGGCGCGACCAGCTGCCGCCCAGGCCGGTTAAATATTCCAATCGCCCCACCGATTGTTTTTACTCTTGTTTTTCCGAGTTTCGCTCCGAGCGCGGCGCGGCAAATCTTGCCTAGGCTGGAAAAGGTCTGCGAACCGCGGCAGCGGGACGGTTTTATTATTAACAGCGGTGTGTGAATAATTAATTAATGGAGACAGTCTAATGTGACCTCGGCTATCGTGTCGCGGTGATGAGTAAGACAGAGAGGGGTGATTAATTAGTGATGAGCATCGCACCTGCCGTCCTTAGCACCTCCCACGCCGCCACGCCGCCTCAGACGCTTTATTAATTTCTGAGCCTGCCTGCGTGAGGGTGGCCCTCACCTCCCAGCCGCCGAGGTGTCTCCGTAGCCGCGGGCTCTACGTCACTACCCGACGAGTTCAAGTTCAAGGTTCGGTTCTCAGGCCGTCCAAAAAAAATATTAAAAATCTTGTATTTGTGGTCTTTTTTCTTTTTTTGACGCGTTGAATCATGTTGGTATCGGAAAACCCTCACTTTCAAATATAACTCTTTTTGTGGCATTTTTTCGATATTCCGTCCATTACCGCAGTCATCCACTGAGCGCGCCAAAGTCGAGTCATAGCTGCAGCAGTGCTCCACAGCAGTTGCGTGGATCCGGCAAGACGCCTCGTTGTCGATTTCACGGTTATCTCCGCATCTTCCATCGCCACTCATGCATCGTCACTTCCTCCCAGCCCCGCCCCCACTTTGTCTGACGAGGACGATGACCACGGTTTTGCATGGGACGTCCCGGGACTGCCTGGAGGGACTAGATGACCAGAAAAAGCGAAGCGCGGAGAGCCCCAGCGCGAAGCACCTTAATTCTTTTTCTCACAGGGTTCAGGTGTTGCGCACGCCCGGCACTCTAACGCCGCCTGTCAGGACCTCGTCAGCCAGCGTGGCCGCTGCGTGCGAACGAACGCACTATGCCCCACCGAATTCCATGCAAATGAGACGGAGATAGTTGGTTTCCGGAGGCAGGCGGCGTCCATTAGAAAGAGACGCCGCCCGCATCGCAAGCACCACGGCAAGCACCACGGCCCCGGCCTAGGCCCCGGCGCCCCGGTCGGCCCCCTCACGTTGCCAACCTCTGACACCCAAAGTGTTTGAACACGACCGAAATCATTTCCGCCCAGACGAGGTGAGGTTGGCAACCCGTCGCGTTCGGCATGCACAGTGGGCCAGACAACCGGTGAAGGCGGCCATTCTTGACGCGTTTTGAGCTCCAGAGTCGCCAAATGCAACTAGAACCGAACGTGTCACACGTTTTGGCCGCCTCCACCGGTCGTCTGGCCCACTGTGGCGGCCGTAAACCGCGCGCCCAGTTTCGCACTCGGCCGCACATTATGAGGGCGCCAAGCCATCCCGCCAAATGTCACCACGCCGTCCAGAGCCGTCCTCGCGACAAATGTCATGTGGCGTGGCCAGCGCGGCCGGGGCGGCCAGGGCGCTGCTGGCACATATCCGTGGCGCGACATTCAAACGCCCGTCGCGTCGGCGCCTTCCGTTGTCCTTTCGGCGGCTTTTAAAAAAGGCGCAATGGCAGCGGCTATTCGCAGAATGCCAGTGGAGCAGGGCGGCCAGTGGTGCCAACCGCGCAAGTGCATTCTGTTGCCAACCTCGCGGAAATAAAAGCGAAACGCACCGGCTGCACTGCGGGACTGCAGCGACTACACACCTGCAGTGGCGCCGCCTCGCTCTTGACCGCCGGTACGCCTTCCCGCCCCGCCCCACCACACCCCGCCACGCCCCACCCCGCCCTGGCCGAGCCCGAGGATCACGCTCTAAACGTTTCGCGGAAGAATTTACGAGAGAACAAAGGTGCGCCGGCGCCCGCCCCGCGCCGCCCCGGTGACTTACGCCCGCCTTGTGAGCTTCGAGACTGACAGCCCGGCGCCGTAAACACCCAAACAGGCCGAAAAGCAACAACAAACTCAGGCAGGAAAAATCAAATCGCGCCCGAAACTTGTCCAAAACGGAGAGTGCAGGCAGCGGTGCTAACGTGGACTTATGTGCCGCCGGTCGTCCAATTAACGGCTCGCTGTCTTTCTCGCTCGTCAGGCGGGCCGGGGGGGGGGGGGGGGGGGGGGGGGGCACGGAGACAGACACACTCATTCGGTAGCCGAAACACGCGTCTGCTGCGGCGGGGCGCGGCGAGGCGAGGCCAGCCAGTGTTAATGACTCTATCAAGACATCGGTCAGGCATGATGTCACCCGCACAAAGTGAAACGGAGAGGCCCCATTATGCCCACTGTGTGAGAGTGTGAGTGTCTCGCCTGTGGAGGAGACCGCGCGCGGGTGCGTGTGTGCGGGTGAGAGAGTGTGTGTGTGACGTTAAATAATTTCGCCTCTTCATTTAATCCGAGCTCTGTCGCTTGTGATCCTGCTGTCACACTGTTCTCACGCACAGCGAAAAACCACATGACCAGTCCAGTTCTCGTTGAACAGGAGCGTGCGCCGTCCGAATCGAGGGACGCCACACCCGGCTTGCAGTGTGGTGGACTCGTTGTGATGCATCGTGGACATCTTGTGCATCGCGCTGGCTGGGGGTTCGCAATCAATTCACTGGCCCCGGTCCGCCCCGCCCCGCCCGGCGACGCGCTGATGACTGATCGGTGACGTGATATCGCACGGTAAGTGAGCAGGCCGGGGCAGGTGCGTGCGGGTGCGAGAGAGAGGGGGGCCGCGCGGCCCGGCGCGGCCGGCGGGTGCGAGCGGGACCGCGCATGTCCGGTCCGAACGGGCCGAACGAGCCGAACGGACGGTCGCCGCCGATTTGCACATCAGAGGCGGTGGTGCGTTCAGTGGAACTCGGCGCGCCGGCGGGGCGGGGCGGGGCGGGGCGGGGCGGGGTGCGTTGTCGATACCCCGTGCCGTGACGTGTCACGCCAGGCGGAAGCTGATTACTCGGACACGGCCCGCAACCCGCCGCACCGGCCGCACACCCGTGCTCGTTGTTGACGTTGTTGACGATGTCCTCCGCGAGTTGTGACGTTTCGACGCTCTTCTCCCACATGCAGTGAATGAAGACGGCGGAGACTTGCAGTGTGCCTGCCCTTTCCCCGATGCTGTCGCCGTTCCCGGTATCCGCGCGGTATCCCAGAGGCATCCACGGGCATCCCGCCGCCGGCCGGCCGGCCCGCCCCCACTCCGAACTCCTTATTTACATTTACACGGGTGCCGTGCCGGCGAGCCGAGCCGGCCGCCGAGCCGCGCCGTGGGACGGAGCGGGCTCGGAGCGGGCTGAGCAGGGCCTTCCGAACCACCGCGACCGTCTCAAGTTTCTCGGACCGGCCCACAGCGGCTCCGAACACCCCTCTCGCCGCTCTGTCTCACTCGCACCCGAGCAGCGCTCCCTGTCGGTGCGAGAGAGACCGAGCACCACTCGCTCGGCTCGCCCGAAGCTGCTGCCCGGAGCTGGCCCGGGCAATAGTGTTAAATTTATCGGAGGGAAGGGGGTGAAAAAGAAAACCCGACTTGACGGGTAGTCGAACCCGCCCCTGACAACGCGGGTGGAACCTCGGGGAGGTCGCCACATTTCGGGCCGCAGAGCGACGCAGAGCGACGGCGCCGTGCGGCGGACCGCGCCTTCGAAGCGCCGAGTATATGGACCAATAATGAATCGGTTGGCAAGGCGCATTATTATATGGTAATCTGCGCTGTACACTGTGGACACAGTCGACACGGCCAGGGTCCCACCAACCCCCGGGCTGCTAGGGTAGGCGGCCCGCACAACGACCACATTACCACACATTTTGGCGCGTCTTGTTGTTGTTGTTGTTGTTGTTGTTGTTGTTGTTGTTGTTGTTGGCTGCCCTGCGTGCGTGCATGGCATACTGTTTCTGCTTGCTGTTGTTGTTGTTGTTGTTGTTCCAGCTACTACCCGTGTTGGTGTTGGCAGCACTGCCAGTGGCACAGACGTAGTTGCGCAGGACAGCCGCCAGAGCACGCCGGTGAGCGTGTGAGCGTGCGTGTGAGTGTGTGTGTGTGTGTGTGTGAGTGAGTGAGTGTGTGAGTGTGTGTGTGTGACATGGAGACGGCCACCCGTTATTTATGGGTCACTGGGCTGCGCGCTGCGCCTGGCCGCCGTGGACGGACACCGTTCTGACAGTGCACCGCCGCGGTGTTTCGAAATCCTCTTATTTCAGCGGGCTGCCTCCTCGGCGACGATCCGCTGAAGACACTGCGAGGGCCGTTTAATAGGGAAACGATCGGAGAGAGAGAGAGAGAGAGAGAGAGAGAGAGAGAGAGAGAGAGAGAGAGAGAGAGAGAGAGAGAGAGAGAGAGAGAGAGAGCAGGAGAAAGGGAGGGGGGAAGGCCGACGCAGTGTCTGTCGTGTTATGCATCGTGTTATGCCCACTCTGACCTTTGAGGGAGAGAGACGGAGCGACTTATGACAATCACGATTTTATTCCACGCCCTTTATGTCCGAGTCCTAATGGCAAGGGGGTCGGGCGCCACCGTCGGCCACCGCGTCCCCGTCACACGCGTGGCGTGGCGTGGCGTGGCGTGGCGTGGCGTGGCGCGGCGTGGCGTGGCGCACCGTCCCCCGGGCCACTGCACTGCTCATGCTTACATGCAGCGCACTGCAGCTCTCTGCGGCGCCGTACCGTTCCGTTCCGGTCGCTAATTTATTTCGAGTCATGTGTCCGGCCGTACGTAGTTCGTATTCTGCCGGCAGATGGCGCGGCGGCGCGGCGCGTGCATCCGTCGGGCTTTCCGGTGCCGCGGTGGCGCATCAAAAATAATAAATAAATTATTCGTAAAAGAGTTACGTACGTGTATTTTTAGGGAAAAGAAATATGGTGAAATAAATGACGAGGGAAGAAGGCTGGGGCAGAAAGAAGGTGGAGGCGGTCAGAGACCCTAGCAATGATTTCCTCGTTTGGAGAGCAATCCATTGGTGTGGTCACGCGTTCGGTTCGAGTCCCATTTAGCGACTCTGGCGCTCAAAACACGTTGCGAATTTTGGCCGTCTCCACCGGCCTTCTGGCCCACTGTGCCCAGGGCCGACTGCCAGGAGGCAGAAGGCAACCCCTTAAACGGCACACACGCACACTATTGGAGGACTCGCTGCGACTACATTTACGTCAATGGGGAAGACAAAGGGGGCGGAATATGCGGCCCGAATGTTTCACAATGAGGTGGAAGTAAGGAGATAAAGCAAGTTGGCAAAAAGGAAGGACTGGGCAGGACCGCGGAGGCGAGGCCGGGCGAGGCAAGGCGCCTCCCGGGACGCCACACTGCGGGCACACTGCCTGGCGCGCCAGGCCGGGCCGCCTCGCCAGATACCCGTTTATCATTTCTGGATGCATTTAGGCCCCCCGGGCCGCCTTGATAATGGCCAAGAGAGATGTACTGTGCGCGTCCCAGAGCTCAGGCCGCGGCCCGCCTCGGCCGCCTCGGCCGCGGTGCGGAGCGGTGCGGAGCGCCGCGCGAAGCCACGCCAAGCCGCGGAAAATAGCAGCAGCTGGAAAAAAATTCCTCCCTTGTCTGTACTGAAAGCCGAAGCTGGAGGTATTTTCCGAATCATGTAACTTGGAGATGTGTCCCAGAAAAGTGGCGACCGTCTTCTCCAGCGCGGCGTGCACCGCGCGGCGCCTCGCGAGCCGATAACGGGAAAACGTTATCCTGTCATTGATAAGCCGCGCGGTGCCGACTAGACGGAAATGGCGGCGCTTGCCAACGGGTTCACCGCCTTATTCGCACGCGCGTGCTGTCGTGCGAATAGCGCGCCTCTCCTCCCGCAGCGAGGGCCTATCTGCTGCGCCGCAGCCCTTCCACTGGAGAGCGACACAGTGGGCCAGAAGACCGGTGGAGGTGGCCAAAACTCAAAACAAAAAGTTTTACCACCAAACCTTACCTTGCCAAGAGGCCACCCTGGAAGGCAAGCTCCGTCCTGATTGATCCAGGTCGACGCGATCAGTGTGGGAGACACCTGGCAGTGAAAAGTGAAAAACGGGCTTTGTCTGAATTCTTTCCCGTTGCCTGGCGTGAAATTGTGTGCGGCGTGATGCGGTTCGGTCTGCCAGCCGACTGATTCCGAGCTTCGCTTTCGTCGCTCTGTCTCTCTTCACACCCATAAGGGACGCCCCGTGAGTGCGAGAGGGACAGAGCGACGAAAACGACCCTGCTGGTCTCTGCGGTGGCGCGGCTGTCATATGGTCGCGCGGTATGGGCCGTGATTGTGGGCCGCATGTCATTAGTTTTCGTAACGAAATCTATTAATCAAGGGGGCCGTGGCGGTGCCTCCCCGCGCCTTGCCTTCCAGTGTCGGCAACTTGTTCCGTGAAAAATAAAAGAGGCGGAATGGGAGTCTCTTTGTATCACTGCGACCGTGAAACAAGAACATCAACACGGAAAGGGGTCCGCACCCCTGTTCGTCTGTTCCAGGAGGAGCGGAGCCCTTGGTGGAGCGCTTGGTGGGGCCCGCCCCGCCGAGCCGGCACTCTCTCGCAGTGAAGCTGATGGTGGAAGCACAAGTAGAACTCCGTCGACAACTTTTGTTTCCTACAAGCCAAGAAACGAGACATGGTAGTAAAAGCGGTTTCTCGTTTTTCCCGGGACTCCCCGTAAATCGACAATGTCTTTATTTTAGGCTGTGAAAAACCTATGGTCCTTCAGCTGGGGGCTCCCTGGAAACTCTCTGAAAAATCCCTAGTAACCCCCTGGAAAACGCCAGACTACCTGGAAAAATCAGATACCGTTACCACCACCCATTCGTGGAAAAACCCAAAAGTTTTCAAACACGATGACGCGCGTGAGCCACTCAATGAACCTGAGGCAAGTTTCATGGCGCACAGGTGCACGCTGTCGTCCGATCGGAGGCGTGGAATGGGTCGGGGGAGCGAGATGGGAGTCTGAATGACGATGGGGCCGGGGCATTTGACACGGGGCAATGGCAAAACTAGATTAATCGGCGCGCAGGGACCGTACGGCCGGTAGGGCCGGTGCGGCCTTCACTTCCCACAAGATGAAAGAGTCCCACGGACTGGGCCGAGGGCCGCCAGAGCAGCCAGAGCCGCCAACCGCTGAGTGATGATAATACTTTTCGGCGCGCTGCGGGGCGGGAAGTTTCGGTGGGGAATTATTGTGTTACCATTGTGTGTGACTGTTTCGGGGTTGGCCGCCCTGCGTCTTCCCCAGCGGGTTTGTTCTTCCGCCGGCTGATGATCCGCTGCCGTTGTGGGTGTGTTGGTAACGCTTGATGCCTTTGACAGTCTTTGATGCACCGCCACAACAACGGGAAGGGGAAACGGCCAACCGCTTTGCTGGCGCGGGGAAGACCGCCCGAAAACTGAGAACATTTGGCCCGATTTGAACGGCCAGCGAACCAAAGTCGCAAAAAAAAAAAAAAAAAAAATAAGCAAGCTGGCGCTTTTCCTGTACTGCAAGGCGCGGCGGTGAAGCACTGGTCATTCGGAGTGTTCGGAACGGTCCGTCTTTGTGCGGCCTTGCAGCGCCCTTTTTATGCCCTCTTTGTTGCCGATCGCTCCCCAATAATTGGCGGCCTGCGGTCCGCGGACGTCCTCGCAATGTTGTTGTTGTTCCTTGCAGTGCAGCGACCGGCACTTTTAACGGATGCTAATGTTGTTGTTGTTTCCTTGCAGGCCGGAAGCACCCAGTGAAGCGCCAAATGAAGCCTTTGCTGGTGGCCCACTTGCAAACGGGCTCCATGTGTGACCGCCTTACCGCGGTCTCAGCTCGCCCGGGCCGAGGCTGCGCTGGGGCTGTACCCACACCCCCAAGTTCCGGGCCGGCTTTGGGCTTTGGGGCTGTCGCCAACTTTGCCGGTCCTTTCCTGTTGTGATATCGGCAGGGTACCCAGCCAGCCCCGCCAGCCCCGCCGGCGCCCGGCCCGCTTCAGCGGCGATACCACAGGAACAAGTTTTCGCCAGCGACACTTCCATATTTAGATCGGCGAGCAGGGCGATCTCGCGGAAGAGATTCATCCCTCGAATTCCTCGTCCTTGATGGAAAGCCGATTGCCAGCCGTCCGCCTTCGGCCGCACGGCAGTGAGACGTCCTGAAGCCGTCGCGACACGAAATGACTCATTCGGAAAAAGAAGAACGCCCCTCTTAAACTTTGACACCGTGGTTGATGACTTCCGCTTCACTTCCGAATTGAATGCGATTGCCTCCTTTTTCCCTTCCCCGCAAACTTGGTTGGCCGCGGCCCGTGCCAAGGGCAGCCAGGGCGGCCGGGGGATGAATGCGAAATAAGTCTCGAGAGTTTGTCTGGAGAAGACGGACGGGGTTAAGAATGGCCTCATCGACAGCTTTGTCGTATCATTGGCTCACCACTGCAATTATTTGCAAAAAAGAATCTCCAACACTCCGATTAATTTTCTTTTTTTTAGTTTTTTACTATGACCAGGAGTTTTTTTTTGTCCTGCGAGTAAGTCGATGACGCGATTGGACACCCGGTGCACAGGACAACCCCATGCTGGGCGGAGAAATGAGAGGACGCGGGGGCGGAGTGTGTGTGTGTGTGGTGTGTGTGCGCGCGCGCCTGTGTGTGTGTTGGCGCGCCCGTGGCTCTTAGTGCAAGTAATGACGCGGGGAGTGACCTACAATTGTGGTTGTTCGGAGGGGTTGCCAGTGTGAGTGCGTCTGTGTGTGGTTTTGTCTGTGTGTGTGTGTGTGCACGCGCTAGAGAAAGGGCGATTGGTAGGTGGTACTGCGTTCGACACTTCCTATAATAGGGGGCCGAATGTTGTGATATACAGTGCGAGCCCCTATTTGACTCCGCGCCGGACGGCCGGGCCGGGCGGGCCACTCCCATTGTTGATGACTTGGTCGGCCGGCCGGTCGCGCTGCCCACCCGGTAAGGGTTCCCCAGGGTTCCCCACGGGGTTCTGGCGAGGGGGTGGCTCAGCCGGGTGCGAGCGAGAGAGCGTGGGGTGGCGGCAGTGCGCTGTTCATTCAACGTCCATTGCCACCGTGCACGGCCGTGGGCGTGCGTGCCAACTGGACGCGGCGGGGCGCGGCGCGGCGGTCCTGTGGGGATGATACGGCTTTGTATCTATTGGCACAAGCCATAATGGCGACAGCTTTTCGACCAAAGCCAGGACGCGGTGCGCCATGTGGGCTGTCGGAAGCGCTATTTGCCTATGAAAATGGCCACTTCCGACCCGGGGACCTCGGCAAGCCCGGCCGGGCTGGCCTGGCGAGGCTATAGCCACGTTGCACAGCGCAGTCACTGCTTCATCTTGCGCCCTTCACAAAGCCGCCCGTCTCGCCCGCAAACTTTTCCCGGGCGGCGAAACAAAACACTCGAGGTGTTGTTCATTTCTATGGCCGCTGTGCTGCTGTGCTTCAAGCAGTCAATCCAAACTGGATGGGCCCGCCAGCTCCATGACCCAGTCCAACTTGGACAACAAATGATACTGTGTGGTCTGGCAGGCCCCGGGCAGCCCCGGGCAGGGCAGGGAGCGAAGCAGGGCGAAGCAGCGGAAGCGCGGAAACAAAGAAAGTGGCCGACATTTCCGGCAAGCCAACAAAAGGAGCAGCCAGCCAGGCCAGCCTGGCAGACCGCGGAATGCAGTGGCGTGTCGCTGACCGCCGCCAACTGGGCTGCCCTTTCGAATCAAACCCCAAACTGGGGCGCCAGACACTCATTCCGAGAGTCGTCTTCGTCGCTTTGTGTCTTGCAGGGGAAGCCCCAAGGGTGCGAGGGAGACAGAGCGACTCTCAGT
This sequence comes from Thrips palmi, assembly GCF_012932325.1. NCBI lineage: Eukaryota > Metazoa > Arthropoda > Insecta > Thysanoptera > Thripidae > Thrips > Thrips palmi. Next base: position 7,423,946 of record NW_023144634.1, read on the forward strand.
CTAGGGATGGACCGCGCAGGGGTGGGTCACCTTCCACCGCCAACCACCACCACCAGCACCACCAAAGCGACCCGCTGCATCACCTGCAACGCGCGCGCTGCCATTTTTATCCCCTTTGTCCGCGCGGCCACACGCAACATCTGCCGGGGCGAGACGCGAACCGCATCATCGGCCGCCGAACTACAGACTGGATCCGAAAGTCGCTGTCTCTCTCGCACTCCTTGGACGTCCCCCGTAGGTGCGAGAGAGACAAAGCGACGAATCAGTCCGCCGCCGGCCGACGGAGCCATCAATAATTCCATCAGCCGCGAGGGGAGGCCGCGCGGAGGATGCGCGAATCTCGCAGATGTCAAAACACCGCGGATTACGCAGTGTGCACGCAGCGCGTCCGATTGGCCGGCCGCCACCCGCGCAGTGAATCAAACGCGTCTTGCCGAAAAGTTTCTCAACGTTTGCGGCAACGCGCGAGGGGAGGCGCAATATATTACATTTATTAAGCGTATTCGCGACGCGCAGTGGAATGGACCGCTGAGGGGGATTACTCGCTCTCACACTTCATATATCCGCGGCGGGCTGAACAGCTCTGTCTCCCTCGCACTCGCGGTGCATGCCGCACGGGCGCGAGAGGGACGTCGCCGCGCGTGGAATCAGGCGGCAGATTACGGAATCGCCAAACATGGCGAGAAAGGGGAAGTCCGGCGTGTGAAAGCCTGAGCCGCCTTGCCGGCCGGCCGGGGGTTGGCGAGAGGCTGGGCGGTTGTTTGCAAGCACTGGCGCGTGCCGCGGAGGGCCGCCTCTGCCGCCTCCACGTAATGCGTGCGGGACAGTGTTGCCAACTGCCTTTGTGTCCTCGCGGCAACGGCAGTACCAACCCCCCGACTCAGCAGCCGCGAATGCGAATGGCCACTCCTTTTACGGCGGACCTAAAATCGGCCGCGCGGGACAGAGGGGTGGACTGCGTGGGTGTGTATGGTTTTCTCGGGTGGCACACTGCCGCCGTTAACTTTTTACCGCCACGCGACTTGGCGGCAGGAGAAATGAACACTGCGTCGGAGAGACGGAAAAAAGTAGGGTTAGGTTGCACGCCAGCAGTGGGGAAATGCGGACGGATTCGGTTCGATTGCGATGTCGGCGTGGTGAAATACGTTGTGGGGCAAGCTCGTGTGGCCCACTGTGAGCCAGGACACCGGTGGAGGCGGTCAAAACTCTGGACGCGTTTTGAGCTCCACAGCCATTGAACAGAGGGTGTGACCCCACCAATGGATTCCTCGTTTGGAGAGCAATCCATTGGTGGGGTCACACGTTCGCTTCGAGTCCCATTTAGCGACTCTGGAGCTCAAAACCCGTCCGGGGTTTTGACCGCCCCCACCGGTGTTCCACCCCACTGTGTGCGAAACTAGTGGCGATATTAGCCGCCCTGCCGGGGGTCGCGCCACCGGCGGCGGGCTTTACGCCGCGGAAAGACAGGCACCCTAAACCGCGGCGACGTTCCGACGTTCCGTTTGGCCGTGTTTAGTGGCGCGCTGTGGTGGCCGCGCGCACCGCGGTACAGTACGAGGCAGGAATTTGGGCCGGCACAGCACGGCGGCGGCTTGATGGGGCGGAGGCGGAGATAAACCGGCGAGATGGCGGTGGCCGCGGCAGGCGGGCCGAGGCAGGCCGCAGGCCGGGCCACCGCGGAGAGTGTTTATTCGATACCAGATTTGCCGGACAATAACGCACACCACTTAGGTGGCGTTATCAAGCATCGGTCCAGCTGGCGGGGGACTTGACGTGCCCGGCGGTGGCGGCCGGCCGGCCAGCGCGCACCCGGCCACCCGAGGCGCGAGGCCACCCTGGGCAGCAGCAGCGGCCTCCGAGAAATATATGAACCCCGCCGGCTCTGCTTGGCTCTGCTTGGCTCTGCTGGCTTCGAACGGCATTGTGCTGGCGGGGGATTCACTGCTAAACTGGGACCTAATAGCTGGGCGGCGAGCTGGTGACCTGCCGCAAACGGCCGGGGATGTTTTTGGCTGCCAGCCGGGCGGGGCGTCCGGACCAAGGGCTTCGGTGGCAGCTGAGGGCGAGGCTGAGGGTCTCCGTGAAGGGCAGATGTTTCGATCAGATCCAAGTGCCCCGGGCACACTGTCGGGGTGACCCTGCACTTTAACGACACGGGCTGGCCGGCCGCCTGGGCAGCGTGCCTGCCCGGCCTGCCCCGAGGTGGTCATCAGCTGGGGGAGCTTTATTAGAATAATGGCCCGCACAGCGTCAACACCATGCGGTTCCAACCGAGTCCACTTTAATAACAATACGTGCATTTAATTTATAGTGACTGACTGACCGCGGCTCGGAGCGCGGCGAAAGTGACTCCGTTTTCTCGCCGAAGTTTTCCGAAGGACACCCCGACAGTGTGCGTGCCACGACAGCGATTAACGCTATTATTAGTTTATTCCATCATTTCGGCGTCCTGCCCGGTCCCCAGGCGCCCCGGGGCTCTCTATGGTCCCTCGAGGTCACGCCGCACGACAGGTGTGCCACGCCAGCCCCGCCGTCCCCGGCCATTGTCAAGCACTGCGCCGCCCTCGTGGTTCAGATAATTATTTTGGACTACTTTTCCCCGCCGTTCCTCCCGGCGGTCGACATTTTTATCATTATTTCGGCGGCAGACGTCTTCAGCACGCGCCAAAAAAATTTAGAAAAATACGAAAGCCCTCTGACGACATCCAAGGAAGTGCTGTGACCTCTTTCGCCGCTCGTCCGTCCCCGGCGGCCCAAAGGCTGCGAGGGTGGCGCGGTGGGGGGGGGGGGGGGGGGGGGGGGCAGCGCCCGGCGACAGGCAACAAGAAGAGACCGTGGCGTCCCCAGAGGACCCGGACGGCCGCATCAGGCGCACGAGGCCCATCCCGACCACGACACGATACCAAACACCCCCGGGGCCCGTCCCCAGCGCGTCCCCGCCGGTCTCCGCCCCCGCCGCGCGGCCGTGCGGTTACGCGGCAAAAGACAAGCGCTCTCTTTTGTTGCGCGGGCCTACAAGGACCCCCAGACGGAGCCAGCGACGATTGTTTGTATCGGAAATGCGTCGCGCGCACCTGCCGCATGCAGGTCCCCGTCAGCTCCCCGTCGGCTCCCCCGAGGCCCTCGGGCGCTACGACAAACCCGAAGCCCTGCGGCCGGCCCGGCCCCTAAACGCCCTTGATGGCTGGTCCACGGCGCGGCACGCACTGGGTGGCGTGCCAGCGTGACGCTGTGTCGTGCGTTGTCCCGAAACAACGCGCGGTTCCTATTAGCCGATGTTTTCCGAAATTAGGGTCCGGAGCAAGCCGAGCGGTGGGTTGATGAAAATAAAACGTTTTGCCACATCGGTTTGGCCACACGCTGCACCTTTTTCTAATATCAATTTCCGTGCGCTGCCCCAGGTCCAGCAGGCCGACTTCGAAGACGGCTCTGTCTTTCTCACACTCATGCGGTGCTCCGTTGGGGTGCGAGGGAGACACGGCGCAATCAGCCTCCAGGTGCACCCATGCGAACCTCGGACGGCAGCGGTCCTCACGCGACACGGGCCTGCACGGGCCCCCCACCGCCGCCACGACCATCATCACCACAATCACCATCGCCTGCACCAATCAGGGACCCGCACTCAATCCGCACTGTCGCTCTGTCCCTCTCGCCCTCGCGCACCCCATAGGGCTGCGAGAGCGAGAGAGAGACGCGCCGCGCAGCCGGCGTTCCGGTCCGTCACTCCTGCGGCGCGTCGCCCGGACGCCACCACGCCGCCACCTCCTCCCTGATGAAGCGCATAGTCCTCCCCGACCCCTCGGCAATAAATCGCTAACCGCGCCACCGCAAAAAGGCCAACTTTTCACTCGCTGCCACTGACGGCGTTTTTCGTTTTGATATCAAAATTAAATCGCTTATTTTTCCCCGAGCCGATGCGTCATTTTTGTTCGTCCCTCTCTGTCTGTGAGTGCGTGTGTGTGTGTGCGCGTCTGACGGAGTAAGTTGTGTTGTTGGCGTGAAGTTTAGTGTCGGCCGTCGCCTGGTCGTTGTTATCCCGATGGTTATCTGGCAGCATCCCTCTGAGCAAGCCGGGCTACGGACCTCCAGCTGCTAACCCACCCCCTGGCTTGACCCTCCACAGTCCGAACACAGCGAATCACAGAGTAAAAGCGAATCCCTCCGAGACTCGTCATGCAGCGCTGTTCGTGGCGACGGGCATTACCCGAACTAAACCTGTACTTTACCCGAGCAATTAATTGGCCACCCTAAAAAAACAGCAACAAAAAAGCAGCACAACAGGGAAGGCGGCCGTGTCCCCAACGACGCTATCAAAGTCTCCGCGCACGCACTTACGCTGAAAAACAGCGCACCGCGCAATGACCATTAAGCAAGCTCGCCCCCAAGACTTTCACTCTCCTCTTTTAACGCCATTCCGCCGCCTCTTCTCTCTCCGTCCCTCTCCCTCCCCGTCCTGCGCGTCCCCGCTCGTGGCGACACGGGGGCCTAGCCCGCCTCTGGCCCGCCTGCACGGGGCCGCATCGCTGATTGCCCGGAGATACGGGTTGAAATTAATTTGCCAGTCTCCCACACGACGGGCCTCCTGGGTGCTGTGGCGCCGTACCGTGTCCCCGTGCCGTGCACTGCCAGGGCCAAGGGCAGGCAAGGGCGCTGCCGCACCTTTCCATTCTCTGTCTCCCTCCGCCGCGCTCCCGCCCCCTCAGGAGGCAACACACAGTGGGCCAGGGAGGCGGCCAAATTTCTGGACGCGTTTTCAGCTCCTGAGTGGCTAAATGGGACTCGAAACGAGCGTGTGACCCCACCAATGGACTCCTCGTTCGGAGAGCGATCTGTCGGTGGGGCCACACGTTCGGTTCGAGTCCCATTCAGTGATTCCGGAGCTCAAAACGCTTCTGGAGTATCGGCGGCCTCCGCCGGACTTCTAGCCCACTGTGCGCCACGGCTCCGAGCCTCCCCGGCATCCTTATGTTTTAATCACTGCCCTCCAGGAGCGCTGGCGTCGGCGGCCCACGCACGACAGCAGGGCAGGGGGAAGTGCGCGCAGATAAGGGACAAGTGGGGCAGAAAATCACGGGTCGCTGGATCCTCCTGGATCTGCCACTCTGCCCATTAGCCACTGGGTTTCTCGGCGTCCCCGTCGCGGAGGGTGGCGGGGCGGGCGGCTCATGGCGTCCACGAGGATCACGGCCCGGATCACCGCCCGCTCGCCGGGCCGGCCGCTTCCCCCGCAAAGGGTTGGCCCGACGGCCCGGCCAGGCAATGGCCTTTATTAAGTGCAAAGTTGATTAATAACGGGGCTGTTTATCGCGGCAAGTGTCCGGCGGTGTCGTTCCGAGCCCCTGCGGCCGCGTGAGTGCGAGAGAGACGGCACTGCCAGAAGCCCCTTACGGTGTGCCGCACGTGCTTACTGCCTGGACGCGTGTCCAGTGTGCCCGCCGTCGCGCCGATAAGCCCGCAGTGGCCACGGCCAGGGGGTGCTTGTTGCGGCCGCGGAGCGCTCGCCGCGTTTTTCGCATGCATTGGGTTTCGCTTTCCAGTGTGGTGGCGCGGCCTCGCCTGCCGGGCTTGGGCCGCCTTGGGTTGGACGAGGATGGACTGCAGCGCTGTGCCGCGCAGGCCATGCGTGGACTGGAGGCTCAACTGCGCTTCGGCGAACCGTGCATGAGGGGCCCTGCTGGAAGCTCCGGGCCGGTCGGGCCCCGCCTCGCCGCCAGCCGCCAGCCTGCAGCGTCCTCCAGTCGTCAGTCCAGGTTCACTGTAAACTCCAGCGGGCCGTAACCTCGCCGTGACGTAAGGGCGCCGCCTGATTTATAGCGTGGAGCATAATTTGCTCTAAAGTCTGAGGCCGGCCCTGAGTACGCGAGCCCAGAGCCACCCGGTAGGCAATCCAACAACAACAAGCATCCCAAGTAGGTGACTGGGCGGAGGCGGTCAAAATCCCGGAGAGTTGCAACCTCCCTCGTGACATCCCTGGCGGTAGGCAACCCAACAAACACCCACCCTTGGTGACAGCGGGGCTCCGCGCCCAGGCGGTAGGCAACCCATCCAACAGCCACCCTCTGCGCTGTGACACTGGACGCGCCGGGCGGGTAGGCAGCCCCTCGTACACCAACCCTCGGCGACACCGAGGTTACAGTGCCGGGGAGGTGGGCCACCCATCACACACCCACCCTCGGTGACAACGACAACGCGACCGCGCCGGCAGTGCAGGCATCCCTTTCGGGCCGCGTCCGCGCGCGGGCCGAAAACGTTTTGATTATGACTGTTACACTGGCACGGATAAGTAATGGCCGGCCAGTGTGTGGCGGGGCGGGGCGGGGCGGGGCGGGGCGGGCTGCCGTACTGGCGCCGTGTGCACTAATCTTCGGCGCGCGGCTCCGGGGGCGTGCCGAGCTCGGTGCCGAGGTGTAGGGCTCGAGGCGGCGCTCTCAGCGACGGCGTACCGGTAGGCTGCGGACGACGGGTCGCTCGACGGGCGTCGCTGCCCTCGGGCTAGTCGGCCGCCCCGCCCCGCCCCGCCCGCGCCGCACACTTTTTGCGGTAATTACTTAAAGGTTGTGCTCGTCCAGTGACAAGCATTACGTGCGATTTATGGCGGGGCTGAGCCCTGGGCTGGGCCCCGGGCTGCAAAGGGTGTAGGGCAAGGGCGGCGTGGCCGCGGACGCGCACCGGGCGGCGCGACCGACGCCACGACCGCCGCAGGGCACGGCACGGCAGGGCGCCGAGGTTCCGGGCGGGCCGGGCCGGGCTGGCTCCGGGTCCGGAGGAGTCCGGAGGAGGGTCGCGGACAAATGGAGGGATAGCCCTGGCAGCTTGAGATACGATGCGACGCGCGATATGAGAGGCTATGCGGCCGATGGGGATGTGAGGCCGTGGCGCGGCGCTGCAAGCCCCACAGTGGGCCAGAAGACTGGTGGAGGCGGTCAAAATTCCGGACGGGTTTTGAGCTCCAGAGTCACTAAATGGGACTCGAACTGAACGTGTGACCCCACCAATGGATTCCTCGTTCGGAGAGCAGTCCATTGGTGGGGGTCACACGTCCTGTTTAGCGACTCTGGAGCTCAAAAAGCGTCTAGAACTTTGACCGCCTCCACTCCTGGCCCACTGTGCGCCAGTTTCCCGCCGAATTTCAGCGCCGGCACAATGTCCGCCGCCCCGCCGCAGCAGAGAGCCACTTCCGGTCGGCGCCGGTGACAAATCGAAGCGGCGCCATTTCGCGATTTCATTTCGCGAGATTTGTGTGCACTGTCGTTTCATTTGAGCGGCTGATTCTGCAAAAAGGAAGGCGGCGCCCGGCCTGCCAGCCAGCCAGGTCATCGGACCTTGAAAGGGAGAGGGGTAGGGGTGGGGGGAGGCACTGATTTATCAAACACGTGATCGAGGCCCGGGGCGACCTTTTTTAATCTGGGGAGGCGGCGGGCTGGCGGCGAGTCTGTCGCTCTCCCTCTCTCTGCAGCCAGTGCGACGGAGAGGTGCGCTGAGCTGCATTCATTCTGCGTAGCCCTTATCTCGGGCGTTCGTCTTGTTTCGCGTGGCAAAAGTGTCTCGAGTCGGACGAGGACCAATTTCGGGGAAGAGGGTGGCGCCCTGCTGGTGGCTCTGTCACAGCAAGCTTCGTCTCTTGGTGCCGTGCTACCCTGTTGGCGGTCCCCAACCCATTTTATTCTCCCCGAAAGGAACCTCAAGCCTAATGTTTTCGCCATAGCGAGCAAATCACCTGGTAAACCACGTCTGTTGTTCTCCGTCCTAAATTATGATGAATGGCGCACCCTTTATTTTCGGCACGTCCAAAATCTGATCCACTTAATTAAAAGCGTAGGGTTTCGCCAACGACGGAGCGCTCTGCCAGCAAGCCGCCAGCCGGCCATAGTTCCCTCCCGCCCGGGGTCCTGCTAAACTCCTCGATTAGGACACCCTATTACTTACGGGAGGACATGATGACCCGAGGCGACCCCTGGCGGCCACCTCAGGAACCGGCGGTCGTCTCCCTCGCACTCCCCGGCGGCCCCGGCAGAGCGAGAGAGACGCAAAATGGCGTGGCGCCTGACTTCGGCACGCACGCCGGACGGAGCTAGCTTGCACGTACGGCCGGGCCCCTAACCCGAAATTACCTAATATCTCTGGCGCCCCGAGCGCAGCGCAGCGCGCGGCCAAGGCGCCCGCAAACCTGCCTCATCAGAGAGTGGCAGTGCTTTGTCTTTTCTTGCGCCGCTCTCCGGCGAGGCCAACTAAATCAAGTTGTTTTTCGGCCCAAACCGCCGTGCGTTTGACTGGGTCAAGTTGGGCCGCCTCGGCGGCGAGCCGCGCATCGCCTGCATGGTGGCGCGATCGCGCGGTCTGCGGCGGCCGGCCGAACCAGCGGCGCGGTGGCGCGCCCTGGCGGCGAGGCGGCGAGGCTCGCGTCACAAAAGGACCGGCAGCGAAGCAGCAAGCAGCAGCCAAGCCAGGTGAACGATCTCCGAGTCGCCGCCTCCTCTCGTCCGCGTCGTCACATCGCGAGCGCATCGCAGCGCATCGCAGCGCATCGCAGCGCATCGCAGGCGCGCCAATCACTTAGTTCTGTTTGTTTCCGGAACAATTTCCGTGTTTTGGCACGGAGGCCAATCACGCCAGATTCCATTACGACGGTCATTACCGGGCACTCAGTCCCAATAACGAGACGGAGTGTGTGTTTATAGGACAAGTGGGACTTCCGAGCGGAGCACTCCCTGCTTCGCGGCAAAAGCACACACTTAATAACACCTCCCTTGGAGGCTTTCAGGCAAAAAGCATTCTTATCGCGATCAAGCGACGCGGTAAATGAGTGACTCAGCGTTCGGATCACGCGAAAAAAAGGGAGAAACAGAGTGACGGTGGGGAGAGGTTAGGAGAAGAGTCTTCGTCAGCGCGGTACGGGGGCGAATACCTCATTCCGTTTCCTGCGTGTTTTTTTCTGTCGGTCCATTCATTTGCCGAGGCGTACCGAGCATAGAAAGCGAGAGTTCGGAAATGATAAGCTCTAATCTCAGCAGGTGAAGCGATTGTTAGTCCCGTTGCACTGCCTAGCACCGCCTGGCGCTGCTAGCAGGCCTGTCCGTAATGAGTCTTTCCCGGTAAGGAAATGACTGACAAGGCACAAGTCGATGGCACAATTCTATTGGTCAGAGATTTTTTCTCTCCTCTCTCTCTCTCTCTCTCTCTCTCTCTCTCTCTCTCTCTCTCTCTCTCTCTCTCTCTCTCTCTCTCTCTCTCTCCCCCTGCGTGTGCCACCTACACGGGGGCAGGCCGGGAGATACGACGCGCGGCAGGCCATCAGTCAGAGATTGTGTTTATTTCATTTCTTGGCGGGAAAACCGTCATCGTGGCCTCAAAAACGGCGCGCTGGGGCAAAGGCTGGGGCACGCGCGCGCTTTTTGCTCTGATGGATGGACGTCGCGGTTGCCCGCGCCTGAAAAAAAAAAGCGGCCGTCTCCCTCAGACAAGGAAGGAGCGACAGAGAGGCAAGAGCTGCACTCTCCGACTGCCCGTTTCCAGCGGCAGGCAGCGATAATTCCTGTCACCTGGGCTCCTGGATCATCGCGACGCGGTGTGGGTCAGTCAGTCACTGGGAATTTTCCTGTTCCGCGCCAACATTTTTAGCTACTTCAGAAGTAGTAGAGTAGAGGAATTGAACAGTTTCGGGTAGGGCGATTTCATAACCGAGCACACCATCGCCTGAAATGTTGACTTTGCTCTGTCCACACTGCAAAAAAAAAAAAAAATGGTAAATGTCAAGAAAGTTGCATTGTGTGTTTCTGGCATGTTGGCGTGTGGGTGTGTGTGTGTGTGTGTGTGTGTGTGTGTGTGTGTGTGGAAGGGGTAACTCTTGGCGTGCGGAGCGCAAGATGAAGACATCACAATACACACGGCTTGCGCGGCTTGCGCTGCTTGCACGGCATTCTGGGTAGCGACTTGGTGAAGGCGGTGGATGCGGATGCTCCGTTGGTCTGCCCCCGTGGTCGGCACAGGGCTGCCGGGACTGCCGGACCGGCGCGCCGCTCGTGCAAGCTCTCCTTATCGGGCAACGAATCATCGGCGATCAACATAAAAAGACATGAATTGTGTGGACAAGGTACCTTCGCGGGCGCAGAAGGCAGTCTGGCCGGGCAACCGCACGGGGGCATTTTACATTGTCCCTCTTTTTCTGGGCCGTGCCATATTCCTTGCTCATCTGCCGTAATGTCCTAATGGGTGGCGCGGCGTCTGACTCTCTCGGAGCGGCGGCCGTCCTGGGCGGCCGAGCTATCTCCTCACAGTGGGGGCGCGTGGTTTTCTCCTGCGGACACTGCCGGATTGTTTGGACTTTGACGTGTCAAAGTGACCGTCGGGTTTCTCGCACCTCGGCGCTGCCTCGGCGCTGCCAGGCCGAGTCGGTGCCCAATCATTTGGCCAAACAATGGCCGGGAGAAAGCAGCCTCGCAGCGAGCAAGCGAAGCAAGCGCACGCAGAACTGCATTGTGGCAGACCGGGTGGAAAAAGTCTCACCTCGATTGACTCCGCCGGCATTATCCCCCATTATCCACATTATTCTTCTTAATCAAATCAGATTTTTTTCCTCCCTGGCCCGCGCTCCTGTGTTTGTACAGCCAGTGGCTATTGTTCCGACAGGACACCAGCAAACAGCCTCGCGGATCGCCAAGATCGCCTCTCGCTGAGCGCTTCGGTTTTTTCGGATTCTGGGAGGCGTCGCGGGTCGACGACACCTTTTTGGAGTCTTGGCATGAAAGCGCTACGCGTTCGGCGCGTTCGACGCGCTCAATGGCGATGACCGGGCGAGGATGTTGAACCCGGAACGCAAACCTGGCGCTGCACTGTCAATTGGACGCGCAGGCACCTCACGCAGGGCGATGCACCAACACCCCGCGTGGTGCCGCACCGTGCCGCACCGAGCGCCCCGTGGTGCCGCCCTCGGCCCGTGAGTGCGAGAGAGACAGACAGAGGCGGCCGACGGGGAGGAGTCGCCCCAGAACTTGTGGCGAATCGGATGGACCACCGGACCCAGGCGTGGACCGCGGGGCCACGGCGAATCGCGGTTTGTCATAAACGCCGCTTCCAGGAAGAGAGAGAGAGAGAGAGAGAGAGAGAGAGAGAGAGAGAGAGAGAGAGAGAGAGAGAGAGAGAGAGAAAGAGAGAGAGAGAGCGGGGGCGTCGCTGTGTGCGGTGTAGGGTTACGAGGCAAATCCGTCTTCGTTTATTGTTCCTCCCGAAACACAGAGAGAGCCACCCAGGTACGACTAACGGCGACCACACTTGAGCGGGAAAAAGAAAAATCGCCTCGTCAGCCCTTTTCCCGTTCCGCCGCGTTTTGCAGCGTTTTGCATCGTTTCGCAGCGTTTCGCCGTCCCGGCGTTCCGAAAACGATTAGCGCGCCGCGTCGTCATCGGGGGGTGGCACCATCAATATGCGAAGAAAAGCGGGGAAGTGGGCCAGCGCCGCCAGCGCCGCCAGCGGCCCGTCGCTCTGTCTCTCTCGCACCCCTGCGGGCCGGCCGCGAGTGCGAGAGAGACAGCCTGCGGGGAAAGGGCGGCGAGTGTAGGCTGCGTCCGTCGCTCGCCTCGCACCTCCCCGGCCGGCCGGCCTGACGCGGCGACGTTCAGGTTGGCATGACTGATGGTGTTTCCGATGTCATAACAACGTCCTCAGCGTCACGCGGAGCGCGACACTGGCAGCACGACGGCGAAGGCCGGGCGATACCCGCCATCATCAGCACGGGCAGCACCAGCAGCAGCGGGGTGCTCTAAGAAAGGCGTCCCGCGGCTATCGGACGAGGCAACCGCACCTCCGCCAGCAGGAGGGTCTTCTTGGTGCGGCGCGGCCGCCGGGCGCGGCGCAGCTGCGGTGGTCCCAGAACGGGAGTGATACAGCCAACATTCGGTGTACAAAAGCAGGGGTATCCAGCGGCGGTAACGGATACCGGCAGGGAAAGCCGTGCTGGGTGCACACCTCACGGTGGACAGTCGCATTCTGGAGGCTGTTCTCACGTTTCGGAAAGTATGATAAATCAAAGAGAAGGCAGTGTGGGGCGCAACGCGGAAGGGTGGTGGCGTGGCGGCCGTCAGGTGGGGGATGCGCCGTCCCACTTTGTCATGCGAGGCTCGGCACGTCCGCGACGCGTCGGCGACACGTCACGTGACACGTCACCGGGCGTGGCAGTGGCGTGGCGACGCGGCGGCCGGAAGGCAGCGCCGTCAGGGCACTGGAAGGGACGGGCGTGCTTCACGTGGACAAAGGGCCGTCCCACCTGCCGATCGGCCGCTGTCTCTCTCGCACTGCCACGGCACGCCAAGCGAGTGCGACGGAGACACCCACGAGTGTGCCGTCGAACCGTTCCCCACGCCGTCCACGCCGTCGACGCCCTAACCCTTATCCCGAATCTCACGCAAGATGGCGCCGAGGGGCAGCACACTGTCTGCAGCCTGCACTGTACTTCGACTGTACTGTACCGATGCTGCCAGTCATTACCCAACCGGCCATTTCCGCTTCCGCAGCGAATCAACCAATCAGAGGCCGGGGAGTCACTTGGCTTGATGATGAAAGATGGAGCGACATGTGAGGGGCGACGCGGTCCTCGCGCTGGGAGTTCGGAGGCGGCCGTTTAGTCGGGCCATTTTCAATTAAAATGTTGTTTACTCTCCGGGCGCTCCGAGCCGTGCTTGCCGTGGGTCGCACACTGTCGCTTCACCAATTTGCCGGTGCGCTGGCCCGCGTGATGCCAGTTTCTTTTTCAAACGCGCCGCGGACTTCATTACAATATGGGGACATCTGTCGGCCGCCTTTGGTGACACCTACTTTCACACTAAATTAACCCCCACACGTTTTTAAAAACCGCACGCCGACGCCGCCGCCTCGGGGATAATCTGCCGCCGAGAGCGTCCGCCCGCACCGCGCGCCCTCTGCCGGCCGAACGCCGACGGCGGCTTGCAAGGCACAATGCGGCGGGCACACCGCCGAGCCCGAGCGCAGGGCTGCACCCTGACGGTGCCAATGCACTGCCAATCAGAAAGGCATTCAGACACAGCCGGCCGGCACCCCGACGCTAACAGCGCCAAATAACCAAAACATTGGCAGGCGCTGCGCAGCCCCGCCTTTTCAACCGGGCCACCCTCGTCCCAAATGGATGCAGACGGGTCCCTCGTCGGCGAGGTTCCCCGCAGGGCACGGAGCTCGGCCTGCCTGAGGGGCGGCGGGAAACTTCGCCGGGAAATTTCCCTAGTTTCCCTGCCCATTGAAAGGCATTAGTTGCCAGTTTTCCCGCCTCGCTGCCGACTCGGCCAGCCATGTGGAGTTGGTCAGTGCGAGTTTGACGGCCCCCCGTGTCCGCAGCAGGTCCGCAGGGTCCGCAGGGTCCACGGTGACGGCGGCTGCCAAAAGGCTGGGAGGCTTCACGGCAGACAATAGCGCCGAGACGTTTTGTGGCTGATATGTGTGGCCGGGCCCACCAGGCCCACCAGGCCCACCTGCCCCCGGGGTGGGCTGCCGGGACACCGCCGGGACACCGCCGGGACCTCCCCATCGCTATTCCCTTTTCTCTGGGCTGCAAACGCCTCCTCTGCATTCACACGAGTGCGATCTAGTTCCTTGTGGCCGGGGACCATTATTGCCGTCCTAAAGGTGTCGCTTTAGTGGATATTTGTCAAGTTTCGTCGTGTGCGTGTGTGAGTGTGTGTGTGAAGGGATGCGGCGGGTGGCATACAGCCTCCAGCGGTGGCCGACTGGTGTGATATTGTGGGGCCGTGACCACACAGTTTGTGTGGTTTGTGTGACGGTGTCCGAGTCGTACATTGTGAGCGCGTCGCAGCGGAGTGGCGGGGCGTGGCGGGGCGTGGCGGGGCTTGGCAGGGCGCGGCCCAGCGGGGGCAGAGCCACCCCCACGACGACCCGGACCCCCAAACAGCTACCGGGCACAACCGCCCCGGCCCCCTGCATCGCCACGGTGGACCACCGCGTGGATGCAGAGCCTCCGTGGCCACCTCGGGGATGTCCTGATTCACCTAAAACCGATAACGCACAAATGATTTATATGTTTCCCGGTGAAAGTTCATTTTTTTTAAGACTTTTCCTGAGTAGTATGGGTATTCATTGTCACGGAACGCCATCTTGGCTCCCCACTGTTGTGGGTGGATGGAATACCCTACATCCAGCCACCCGCGCCGCAAGCCAACCACCAGAGCCTCAGAGCCGCAGACTGCAACCAAAAATTTACTTCATCGAAACTGAAGAAGGATTCGGCTGTCCCCACGCAGTGCTGCACCTGGTGGACGGAAGCTAAACCAGCCTGCCGCATGCCCCCTCCCCTCCCTCCCCAGTCCATCACGAGGGTTGCATCCTCAACGGATAAAATCAGCCGTGCATCTCACGACGATCGCGTCAACCGCTGCGATAACGTTTGCGGGAGTTTCCGACGAATTCTCTTTTGTTTCTGGAAGGATGGCTTCCGTGAGAGCGACGGCGTGCGGCTCGGGGTGTGTCTCTCTTGCGTCGCATTCAAATCTATTTTTTTTTAAAGTTGCCGTTCTCTCTGACGAGTGGGCGGGCGTACTTGAGAGTTGCGCTCTGCCCATTATGCGCGACGATTATGGACGATTTCCGCATAAATATTCAGCAGGATAATCTTGGCGGCCCTTCAGTACGCACTGTGTGTTGTGTTTGTCATGCGGTATCGTTCCCATCATTGCCCCTTCAATGCCAACAACAGCCAAATTAAATCGAAAAAAAAGGACCGTCGCTGCTGTCGAAGCTTTAGACACCCCGCAGCGTTATGCGAATTCGCGAGGTCCTCTCTAGCACGAACAGTTCCGATTGTCCATTAGAAAAAAAGATATTTTTTTTAATAAAATAGTTGCGTGGTGCTTGGTTGTTTTGTGAGGCCCGACGAAAAAAGTAGCTCTAGAAGGCGAAGCAGCTGGTGGCATCGGCGGGCACTCGAAGCGCGTGCTGCGCGCACGCCTAATCCGTCTGGGTCCGCCTCGGTCCGCCCCAAACGGCTTCCGAAAACAAGCGGCGTCTCTCTCGCTCGCGCGGCCCGGGGTGCCGCCCGTGCGACAGAGACGCTCCGCCGCGGTGGGTGTGTTCTTTTTGTGGCCAGCCACGCACGTCCCGGTTCTGAAGAGGGGGCTCATTGGATGAGCATATGCATCCACCACCCCTTTTGCAAATGAGGGAGCAGGTCGCCATCCCCTCATCCCCTTAGGAACGGGTTCCCAGCCCCGCCGAGCCACGGTGACAGCCAGGCCAAGCCAGGGCGAGGGGTGGGGGGTGGGGTGACAAGACTGCAGCTAGCGATATTACGCTTGACATAACCCTTTTCAGAACAATGACGACATGCCTGTCGCGGTGCGGCTCGGAGCGATCCCGTGTCGCAGATAGGTTCACCCCAGCCGTTCAGGCTCGACCTCCTTTCGTCAAAAATGTCGTCGGCAACGTCGCGCTACGCGCCGCATTGCCACGTCCGACACTCGCTAGGTCAAAAATCGGTCGTTATTTCAACCGCCTTTGTTAGAAGCCCTCTGGAAAGCCCTTGGCGACTCTATTACGGACGCCCTTGAGACGACCCTGCAAGCCCAGCGCGGCCAGCATTCACACGACGTGGAGCAGGCCGCCTATCAAAACACAGCCATCTAAACGATAGGCCAGCTACCCCTCCACGGGCCGCGTCCGAAGCGCCCGCCCACCGCCTCGCCGCAAGGACGCGCCTCGGACGCAGCCCGTGTATATCAAAATAGGAGGCCATTGTGCGGCACAGCAGCACGGCATTCATCTCCAGCCTCGCGGGGTACGCCAGCACGGCCAGCACGGCCACCGCGGCCAGGGTGGCGCTGCGGGGGACGCGTCCAGGACCACACAGTCGGCCCCCAAACCAAAACCAAAAACCGAGCCGCGGCGGGCGTATAACTCATCCGCGGCGACACACCGTGACGCGCACGGAGGCGTGTATTTCGCGGGACAAGGTACAAGCACGCGCAACGCGACGCCAGAGGTGATTCCGCGACTGCTTTCGTCGCCGTGTCTCTCTCGCACCCGCCCAGCGTCCCGTAAGGGAGCGAGAGAGACGGAGCACCGTTTGGGACGAGTGTGCTGGCGGGCGGTGGGTCTGGTTACGCCGGGCGTGCGCTGAGTAGCCGGGAACTGGTATTCGCCCCATTAACGCCGCGAAGCCCCGTGCGCCCCGGCAGACTGAAGGGGTTTCTCTGTCTCTGTCGCACTCCTCGGGGCGTCCCTTCGTGGTGCGAGAGAGACAGAGCGTCTTTTCGGAATGGCCGTGGCGCCGCGACCTGTGCCAATAGCCCGCTGCGACAAACGGGTCTTGTTGTTCGTGTTGGCAGGGAGGACCGAGGAGCCGAGGAAGACCAAGCGCACCTACACCGCGGCCTACACCGCGGCCTACACGCAACGAGATACTCCTTGCTCAGGAAGTGCCGTGCAGGCAGCGCCTGTCACCCGGCATTGGTCAGACCGCGCAACCCGATCCTCGGCGTCCTCCACCTCGTCCGACCAATTACCCCGCCGATGCGCCGCTCTGTCTCTCTCGCACACCACGGCACGCCCCGCGAGTGCGAGAGAGACAGCAACGGTGGGGACTCAAAAGGCACGACGATGGGCCACAGCGTCTGCGCCGCTGCAGAGGGATTGCCTGCCTCCAGGCGCTGCCAGGTTTGTCCTGCCTCTCCAGCAGCAGTACCGCTCCCCCCGGAAGCAGTCCACGGGGCGATCATCTTGCCCTCCCACTGCCCGCCAGAAGGAAAATGGAGAAAAAACAGACGCAATTAGTTTTCTGCCATGGATAACCCGGCGCGACAACGCGGCCAAATCAATCAGGGGCCCGGCGTGCCATTGTGCCGCTGTTTTATCCGCCACAGTCGGGACCGCCGAGAGATTTTCGTCACACACACACACACACACACACACACACACACACACACACACACACACACACACACACACACACGGCACAGAGGGACCAATTTCTTTTTGCCTTTGTAATCAGCGCTTTAGCTTTTGTGGTCCGGAGATAAGATCGACCGCGTGCGTAACGCCATACGGGCGCGCCGCGCGCCGCGTGCGTTGTCATAGAGTTCGCTTTCGCCAATCGGCCGGCCGTGCCCGCCGAGGCCCCCGTGCTTATTACACAGTGCGTTGTCGCTGTTGTGTTCCGCCCGGCGAAAGTGCGCCCCGCGAGTTTGCATCGCCCACGACACGCCGGACAAAAAAAATAATGGGTATTTTTTTTTAAGCAGATGCTATACCTTTAATTTTTTTTACGGAGTACGCCAAAAAGATTTTCGTCTGCGAAACCGCCGCGGCACGAACAACAACCACTGCGCTTGTCATTATCATTACACGCTGGAATGCAAGCGAAAAGAATAGACCGGCCCGGAAAAAAAATTGTCCCCTATGTGGGCTCTATCCTGTGTGACATTATAGACCGCAATCGACCCGGCTTGCGCGTCGTGTGTGTGTGTGTGTGTGCGTGAAACCGCGGCGGTGCAAACCATCCGAGCGAGTACCCTGGCCGACCACCGGGACAATGGCCTCCTTGGCGGCGTACGGATGACAGTCCGGCGGATGTCCCCACTCGGCCGCGCATTCGCGTGCATTCGAGGATTCAAGGCGACCGAACGGGCCAAAGAGAGCGAGATGGAGACGAGATTTGATAGCGTCGTGTAATAGGCGGGCCGAATCGGGGAGGAAGACGAAGACGACCTCATTGAGGGGCACTGGAGCAGAAGGTCGGCCGAGGTAAGGACACCGTAAGGGCGCATCGCGACAAACCCCAGGCAGCCCTCGGGCCACAAAGGCCGTATGACAGACGACAATCGGGCGTACCTGCCGTGCCAGTGTCGTGGCTGGGCTGCCTGGGAGACGTCGTGGACCAGGCCGGGAGGGGGTGGGAATCGTGGGTGATCTGCTGCGGCCGGGCTGCGGCTCTGCCTGCGGCTTGATTCCGAACCACGCCTGTCTCTCTCGCACCCTGGCGCGACGCCCCACGAGTGCGAGAGAGACAGAGGGCGCCCTTTCGGAGTGGAGCTGTTGGGGGGAGCACCCGGGCCGCGCAACCGCGAGGCTTGCGGGGACATTGTTTTGTGGGTGCTCCACGCCGAGGAGCGCTGTGACCCCCGCCACCGCCACCACCCCCGCTCACCCTAGGCCTCGCGAGGCCACTGTGAATGGTATCACGCCTTCTCCATCGCAGCGTCGCGTCTCCACACACGGGACTAACCTCACTGCACCCTTGCCACCCTCGCAACGGCCAACTTTGTCACCTCGGCCAGCCTGTTGCGCGCGGACAGGTGCTGTGTCTCCGTCTCACAGTGGGCCAGGAGACCGTGGCTGTCCGCATTTACATCATCTCCGCTCCGCGGTGCCTTATTAGGCAACGCTAAGAACAACCGGTGGCTGAAAAACAGACCCGGCACGTCCCGACAATGCCGAATCCGCGCGCCGGACAACGGCCTAACTGCGGCGGCGCGCGGCGGTAGCGCAGTGAGTCAGGGCTGACTCCCAACAGTCGCTCTGTCTCTGTCGCGCTCAGGGGCGCTCGATGAGTGTGCGAGAGAGACGCAGCTTCTGTTCGGAATGAGACTACTGCTCCGCTACCGGCGCTGTCAGTGTTGTCGCCGGGCTGCCGCCGGGCTGCCGCGTGCGCCGGTCTGCTCCACCGGCTCTACCGCCCACGCTCTCTCTACTTTGTATCGACACACAATGCAACATGCAGGCCGCCGCTTGTAATTGTCCGGCCTGATTGTGTACAGCCCTCCTTCCTGGTGCAAGCCACTGCACGGTAAGATGTTTCGCGGCGCTACACGGAATACCGTTCACCGCGCTCCGAAATTCGGTCGCCGCAACCCTTTCCATTAGGGCCCGAGTGATTCATTGCTGGGCGGGCCCTCGCCTCGGCCCTTGCAGTGCCCCGCACGGAAGCCCTGCAGCCCCCTTTCTACCCGCATTGATCCAGCGGGCATGACTGGACGGAACCGAGGCCCGCGTCCCACACTCGTCCGGGATGTCACCGGGATCAATCTTCCACCATTATTCTCCACCGAGAAAATAAATATTTTGTTCGTGGCCACGTCTTACACACGTGAAGTAGTGCGCGGACCACGACAATGCCCGGAGCCACCGCCCTTCCTGCGCCAGATGGATTGCACGGGCGTTTTCAAGTGCCCGGCAAGGACACACTGAATCTTATCAAGATATTATTGTGGTCCTATGCAGCTGTGGGCCAGCGGCGGGGCGCGGCGCTGCTTCTTTTGTCCGCTTTGTTCCAGGGGGCTTCTCTTCTTTACGGCTCCACAACGCGACGTGCGCGACACGGACGATGACGCCGTATCGACGGAGAGCGACGATAGCAGGAGATACGCGAAATTCATACGGGAGAACATGAGATTCGGTGTCGCGTGACTGTTTGAGGTTATGCGGCCCCGAAAACGTGGCACGGTGGGGTGCCGCTCCGTTGTGCTTCGCTGCGGCCGCTGCGACCTCTGCAAGTTCAAGGCTGCACCACCTTTGCAGCACACCTCATTTCGCTAACGACCCCGTTTCGTGGGGCACTCGATAACCCCTTTCCATATGTCAGCCCAAAGCCCCGGGCCCGCAATGAGTGCGACGAGGACGGAGCGAGGCCGGGCGAGGCGGCACTGCAACGAGTGTGACAAAGACGGGGCGAGGCGGCCCATAGCGGGCGCCTAATGGGGCAGCAACTGGGCGCGATGGAGCGTGCTGACCTCCCCATCGACGGAGAGCCCCTGCCCCGCGAGCCCCCGAGCCCCACGAGGGCCCCAGAGGGGGTGCTGCGCGAGTCACGCCTCAGCGGGCCCCGCATAACGCCCCAGATGTGCAGCACTCACCCGCCATCGCGCGCCAACGCCGCGTGTGTGCGCCTAATGCACAGGCGGTGATTTACAAGGGGAATGACCGCATATTGCGCTAGTGATGATGGAAACGCGGGGTTGACACACTGCTGCGATGAGCTTCAAAGCCTCCACACGTGTCGCTGAAGTGTGGGTCCGTGTACCGGGCACGGTGCGGCGGTGAGTATCAATCATTCGCGAGCTCTGGGCATAGCCAGCAACGCTGGCTATTTCACGGGGCTTGAAAACCCCCAGGTTGGATTTCAATTTTTACGTTACTGAAACATTGCTGAAGCTTCCGCTGGGCTGTGTCTTAACTATTTAAACGGCCACGTCTCGCTAAGGGATAACGCGTGTTCGTCCCCCGCCACGAATTTTATTAAAACTGAATTAACCGCATAAAATGGAGTGCCGGGAACACTTAAGCCAGATCCCTCTTATATCGTTAGCGACGCACTGTAAGCCGTGGCAGTATGAGACAGCACAAACTTACCCCTATAAAAGACACAACCCCTTTCCCTCCCCGCTGCGGTTCTTTGTTTGGACGTGCCGTACGTCAGCGAGGGGTGTGGGCCGCACTGAATTAATATACAGAATCGAAGCGCCATAAATTATCAGTAATATCAGTGACATGTCGCACACCCTACCTAATAACCACCCCCTCGGGGAGCAGTCGAGGGGATGTCAGTGACGCAGCAGCGGCAGACTGGGAAGCTCCAACTCACCTATTTTCAAGGGAAGTACTGGGTTTGACACTGTCAGTAAGTGAGTTCATTGCGACTGCAGTCAAGCTGAAGGACGGGTTCAGTGCTGAGAGCCGTTGCAGGAGCTCTCAAGTGACCCAGTGAGACACACAATAATTGCTCTTCCCGCTGAAAAAAATCCTTGCCACCTTTGCGCTGCCAGCAGCACCGCGGCTGTGCACTATACCATCCATCAGAGGCCACCGCAAGACTTGAAATTCAAAAGGGTGGCCGGCGCTCTTTAGAAGCTAATTTATTTCCACTCGCAGAAGGGAAAAGTCGTGAATGGCGCAGGCGCACACTTTTGAAACCGAAAAGGCGATTTTTCACCGACGCGGGCTGCGGGCTCCGCGCCGCGTAGACTTAGACTTTGTCGGGCTGCTCGCTGCTCCGCGAAATGATGAATGTACTATTGGCGAGGCCCGTGAGGCAGGCTGATTCCAAACGGTCGTCTTTCTCGCTCGCACTTGCGGGGCTTTCCAGGGAGGAGCAAAGGAAACGATACACTGCTCGAAAGCGGAATACAGGTTGCGTGGGAATCCAGGTAAAGCCCCTTTGCTGTCGCCTTCAAGGTCTTCTTTTCACAACGTGTAATGAGAAGTGGAGCACGACTTTTATTTTTCAGCTCCGTGTGACAGAAACTCCACGAGCAGGAAATGTAACGCGGCTTCCCAAAAGGACCACACGGATACCAATGCCAAAAAATCTAGGAAAAAAACCCTGCGAAAATTGTGAAATAAACTGGCATTGGTTTCGCGTTATCGTTTTACAACACGGCGGCAAAATATCGAAGAGTCACTGTCCCCAGCCACCAAAACGACAACAGGCGCGGGAGCTCACAGATCATGGCCGGCGATAGTATCTGCGGAGGTGTTTCACACCTCTCTACGCCCCTCGCCTTCTCTTTGTGGACCGGTGTACCTTGAGCGGCCGTGTTGTACTCCCTCTGGCCCTGCGGTCTTCCAGCCTTCGTGCTCCCACTGCATTTAAGACGTCCTGTGCTGCAAAACTGCGGACCCCCGCAGAACGGCGGCATGAGCAGCTCCTCCTCGTCGTGCTTTGCGGGATTTTGAATGCCTCGCCCCCTTCCCCTTCCTGCGGTACTTCAGCATCGGTAAACGGCGCCCCCTCAACCCTTCACCTCTTGAGCGGATTCAAACGAAGCCTGCATTGGCACCCGTCAGCGTCGCGACGCTGGAGCGGAGAGGAAAGAGATGGGAAAGGGAGGGGGCGGAGGATGGGATGGAAAGGGGAGATGAAGGGGAGTGGAGGGGGCGTAGGGAGGGGGCAGAGTGCCGCGGGCGTGCGCTGCGCATTATAGGAACCGCGCTTCCTCCTCTTCTTTGCTGTTGTTGATGTTGTTGCTGTTGTCATGGCTGTTGTTGTTCCCCGCTGCCGTCGCTGTCGGTACACCGCCTAAATGTCGATTGGTGTACCGGATATTAGCACCAGAGGAGGACCTGCATCCATTGCAAGACTGCCAAACTCAGCTCGCTACAAGATGGCAGTGAATCGTTGCGCCTTGGCAGTGCCAACCTTCCATAAAGGAGAGGGAGAGAGATTCACAGCACATTCCGTGGAACATCCAATCGGGTGCTTCGAACATCGAAATGGATGAAGTGAAGGGCCCGACGGGAGCACGCACCAAATGGCACATGCTGCAGGCCGTGGTGGGGCGCGGAGGGACGCGGTTCGGACCCTTTAGTCTGAAGGGGGCACGGCACCCAGTACTCGGCATCCAGACCAGATCTGTATCCGATCCATGCATATGTATACAAAGTTTATTTATGTCCGTTCGTGAATATTGATCAGCAGAAGCAGACGCGCTGCCAGCCCAAATATGCGAACCCAAGCGGAGGTCAGTGCTGTGCTGGCCCGGCCCTGTTGAGTAGCGGGCAAAATCCCAAGAAGCCACATTGGGGATTTATGAAAAATCTTTTTCAAATATGTAGAACGATGTTTTCAAAATAACGCAGTACAATATTGGAGGCATCATCCAGACGCCCTCACACGTTGGCTGACGGCCTCCATGGCGGCCACGCGCTTCTTTCCCACAATGAGACGCTATCTAATATTATTAATATTAATGCCTCCAATAATACGCCGCGAAGGGTTTGGAGCCTTTAGCAGTGACGAGGGTTAGGAAAGAGTATCAACCCCACGCGCGTGGCGGCTAGAAGCTCATGATTAAATTAAAATAAGTTTGGTGGATGAGCAACATCTGGGCCGTTACTCGGCCGATACATTCTAAAGCCAGCCTCTTCAGCTCTCCCGCAATAATTATTCTTGATCGTTTTGGTTCGCCATAACGCGAAGCACGCCGCGGCAGCACTGTACGGAACGAGCATCCGCTGCCTCTGCAAACTCGGCCCTCGTCAGGTAATGATAAAAATCTACTCACGTCTACCGACTTTTGATCGGTTTTCGCTGGGGCTCGAGCCATAAAGCCTGGAAGTACCTAGTCAAATGTAGCGCCTCATCGGAGCGGACGTGCCCCAGTAACCAGCGTTAATTTTCCTTAGCAATGACCGTGCAAAAACTCTCGCAGTTTATTCATTCAAATCGTCCGAGAAAAACGCCATCTTACACCTTGGAAAGACTTCCACTAGTTTTTCAGACCCTGTCAAACAGCTCGCCGAGGCATCAAAACTCTTATTACACGCGTAACTCGAGCCCCTGCCTGCTGATGACAAACAGGTCAACCCTTTTCGTAAGAAAAGGACATTATCAGAGCAGGGGCGCGGACACGGTGGCACGGCGGAGACACTAGACTCCGTGCCGCTTCTGGACGGACCACAAAATTTGCATTACAATATCGGCCGGTAGATTTATAAGCCGCGCGATCTGAGCGCCGCAGCCTGAGTTCCCTCGAAGCGCACCCTTGTTCTCTTGCAGCCTTTCGGGCCGCAGGTGAAAGATGGACTATCGGATAGGTGAATCTTTTCTCATCTTTTTTAACATTCTGTGGGCATGGTATACCGAAAACTCCTAATGTCTTCATCCCTTTCTTAGCAGGTACCTTCACAAAATTTATAGCTGCGTTGAGGTGAGGTGTCTGCGGTCCTGTTTTCTCGGCCGCAAAAAATGTCAAAATAATCGTGGAGTGATGATTTGCGAGACAAATTGATCCTGTTCCGAAAACATTTCCTGTGTGCGTCGAATTGGGTCAGTCGGTGCTGCGTGGACGGTGGGCGCGCTTCTTAGTGAATGGGCTCTTGTAAAGCGGCCGCGCGTTTTACGGTGGTATTGGCTATCGCCGCAATCTTTGGCCCGGCGGCACACTAACGCCGTCTAACGCTTGCGGTACCCTTGCACTAAATTACATGGGCGCATGGGGCTGTCCTCGCACATGCAACTCGACGACGCCAACAGCGCTGCCGGCGAAAAGGCCTGCGGGGCTTTCATAAACATCGGAAAAAACATCTCTTTGTGCCGTCACGCCGAGTCATCATCGGCATTTGCCGTGTTCGGCGCGAATCTTCATAAAGAGCGAGTTTGTCCGGAGACAAAGGACACTTTAGCGAAACACACGACTGCATTACGGCGGCCTACGGCAGCCCTTGCCCCAAGTGTGCTGATTTCCCATTCAAATCCCGGCTTCCCGGATATGACACACGACCGTCGATACAAAACGGATACACTCCGCGCAGCGTGCCCGCCCGGCCATCCGCGGCATATCTGATTCTTGATTGCTTCGCCTTAAACGTCGACGAGGCATGAAATATTGGCGACCGGGTTCATTACTACCACTACCGTATGAAGGCCCTCGCACACTGTACTGCCTAGCGTAGCGGCACTGCGCGCCGAGCGCGGCCCCCAAGATGACCAGATAAATCGAGCGAGGACCGGAGGCAACCGGAGGCGTCCAGTTGGCCGTGACCATGACCGCAAGTCTCGTGCCACCAGCCCGCCCCGCCCAGCCACGCCATGTGCAACGCCAACTTCCTAAATTGGCGCGAAATTCAACCACCTGAGTGAGGGAAGAAGAGACTGACCAAGTGGGCCTTTCGATACCGTGGTGGCATGGAGCAAGGGTTGAAAACAAGAAGTTTTAAAGCCGTAAAACGTTCATCGAAAATTTTAGTGAAATAAAAAAGAGTGAACAGAGCACCATCACAAATGTCGTCGGCCACGGCCCATGGCGGGAACGCACGGCGTCGGTGGGCGGCGGCCAAAAGAGCCACACAAGAAGGGGGCTTTTCCAGCAGAGTGCCGCCGGCGTCACGATGTCACGGCACTGTCACGACGACGCTTCGCGCGGCCAGCTGTCTCTCTCGCACTCGTAGGCCGTTCCGTAGGGGGACGAGAGAGACAGGGCGGAATCAGAATACCAGATGATGCAACCGAAACGTGCGCGCGACCGGAAAATCCACGGCGAGACCACACCTGCCTGCCGTGGCGGCCTGTCTGCCGCGCGCACACTGCGCGCACGTTGGGGGCATCCCTGCGACAAAGCGGCTGCAGCCTTCTTTTACACTGGGGGCGACCGCGGGGGACATTCCAGGAGGACAATGGGGGCGCGATCCGCAAACACGCACGGGCCGACCGAGCCATGCCAACCCTTTGGCATTTTCCGGGCCATCGGAGCGTCTCGCCCGGTCTCGCCGCGAGGCCCCGAGCAGAACACGGATTTAATGCGGCCCTAATGGCTGCAGGGCGAATCCGCACACCGATCGGTCGCTCTGTCTCACTCGCACTCCCACGGCACGCCACATGGATGGGAGAGAGACCGACCGACACAGCGCGCCGTTCGAAGTCTCTCATCCTACCGTGCGTTCAAGTCCCCGGTGCCGCTAGCATTTGGAGCCCCTCCCGGGAGGCGGCCTGCAAAATGAGCAAGACTTGGCGGCACGCACCTGGTGCCGACCTACATCCACACCAAACCACCACCCTGGAAAACTATTTCCTTCAATTTCTCAACCTGAATTCATGAGCACTGCGCGGCGAACTGAAAGGAACCTCGAGCGAGAACAAAACGAGCGCGACGGACCCATTACGCCCGCCGCACATACCAGAGCGGCAGCGCACGCATCATCACGCGCGTGCACGCGTTCCCACGGCTGGGTTCGAGGTTCGAGCCCCGAGGTGTCGGTGGCGACGACTGCATGCCGAGCAACTCCAATGATATTAGATCTTTTTTTGTGTCATCGCGTCTCGTGAGTCATCCGAGACTAAGCACTCGGGTACTCACGCGAGGTGAACACTTTGCCCTCCAAAACGAACTCGAAACGCCCCGAGTGTCACCTTCACTCATTTTCCGAGTCGTTGTCCGGAGCACCCACTCGCGGGCCCCGATGTGGAGCAGACGGCATGGCGTGTTTCGTCCCCCTCCGCCTTCTCGGAATTAATTCCAATACTACAATCACAGCGCGTTAAAAAAGAAAGCAAAAGGAGTTTATGACGGACGTAATTTTGCGCGCCATACTTGGGCGTCCATCAGGCGGTCGGATTAATAGCATCACGCTAATAAAAGGCCGACGCATTTACGACTCGGCGACTTAAAAAAATGGATCCAGATCTTTTGCAACATTTGCGGGCCTCGCGACCGTCAGTTCTGTTTTCGAGTTTTGATGGAAACATTTTCTGGTCGTTTTTCTGCATGGCGCCCCAGGGCGGACCGACTGGAACTCTTACGATGCTGCTGCTGTTTGGAAAATAATTGAAACCTTTCGGGAATCGTGGACACGCCACCAGGAATCGGGAGGCCGATGACGAGGAAGTATCAATGAATGGGGTAACACGGTGTGTTGCGTGTAGCGCCCCGATTCGGTGAAAAGGGCTGAGAATTCAGGTAGCTCGCATGACGCCAGATCATTTTCCGTCTCGCCACCGCCCCCACCCAAGCCCTGTTGGCTTGAGTCCGGCAGTAGTGCATTCCTCTATAAACATCGCTTCAAGTACGTTTCAGATCAATAACAAAAATTCGTATTCTTTGTCCCCACAGATTCCGTTGTCCACTCAGCCACTGTTACACTGAGACCCCGGTCACCGCTGTAGCAATTAAAAAATCCCAAAAGAAAATGTGTTGCAATTTCTGATGAAGAGGTTTTTTGGCGTAGTTTCAGGTGGCCGTTTCTGCAGAATGCAGACAGGCAGTGCATTCGGGACGCGCGCTTCGCAAAGCCTACGTCCCAATCCTGTCCAAAAGCGGCTCGTTGCCGTGGGCGGGCTGTGGGAGGGCGGCGGGGCGTGGCGGGGCGTGGCGGGGCGGGGCGGGGGCGTGGCGGGGCGTGGTGGGTCAGGGCATGCGATCGGGGCGACTCTGCCCGTTGGAATCTTGCCGCGGGCTACTGAAGCAGCACCCGAGACTGGGTGTCGGGCCCGGCGGCCCGGGATGAACACGCCCAACTGAACACGCCCCCCGCGGCAGTTACAGCCCGTCCCGGCCCGTCCGTGGCGGCTTGGGCGGCATGCCCCCGGTCCATGCGAGGGTCCATGCCAGTTAGGCCCCCGAGAGGCGGCCTCGCCGGGGCCCCTCTGAAGCCCACGGCTGTCTCGCTGTCACAATGGGAGCAAGTAAGTAGAGATTTCCGGAAATGCTCGAGATACCAGCGATCGGTACCCGAAGCCTCACTTTTTGAGTAATTACGGACTCTTTCGGCTCCCCTATCGCGATTGAGCCCTGTGGCGGCTCGGGTGTCGCGTAGTGTAGGGGACAAGTACCACATTGGGCTCGAGCAGCGGACGGCGTAATTGCCGAGCTCGGCGAATCGGAACCGCGATTCGCGACCCATTTTTCACCCGCCGACAACACTGTGAGTGCGAGGCCTGCGCTCCGCAGCACTTCTCACGCTTGGCCGAAAACATATCATGCTTCGCCATCAACAAGCGCACGCGCGTGCGTGCGGTGGAGGCGTGTGTCGCGGAAGGGCGTGGTCCTGGCGTGGCGCGGGGAGGATCCAACCGTCGACGGCAACCCCTCCGGGACGCCCGCCTGTCTCCCTCGCTCCACCATGGCACGCCACACGAGTGCGGGTGAAACGGAGCGACGAAGCCGCTGTTCGGAAACGGCTTGCCGCCGGGCCCCGCCCTGCACTTTTATCCGCGCTGCGTCGCGAGCCGCCAATCCATTCCGGTCGGTCTCGGTTGTCGCGGGACTTCCCCCCCACCCCCGATAATGACGAGGGAGTGGGGGTGATTTCCAGCGATAACGCAATACGAGTCGCTGTTTCGGCCGCCGCAATGTATTTGGCCCGTTCCCAGCCACCCCGTGCTCACCCCTATACCCGCCTCACCAGCAGCAACGGAACCCGCATCTAATTGGCTTGTCGGTGGCATGTCTGCGCAGTGTTGACACCGCTCTTCGTCAGCTGACTGGCAAACCAGCAGAGCACGTTCAGCCCACCGGCCCAAGTGGCTGTCTCAAAGTTCAGGCAGCGCTGGGAAGTGAACGGTTCATTGAGCAGTGCCTTTCAAGTCGGGGCGTTTATTGGAGTTTCCTGCGGCTTGCCATGGCGACGTCGCGCAGTGGTCGCTGTTCGGGCTCATAGCGCGCGGCTACCTCCCCTTCGTCCGTCGCGGACCTCCCACCACCGCGTCATAGACCAGCGGCCGGACGCTGCGGCAGTACGAGGGAAACGTGTACATCGAATTAAACGGGCGGAGTGCAAAAGAAAGGTCGCCAGGGGAATGTGTACTCGATATCGCAGATATATGTTGCTAATGGGAGATGCGGCGTCAGATACTCGCCAGCCGGCAGGCAAGCCGGGAGGTATTTCCCCGGCTGCGTGTGGCTCTCGCAGCGGGCTGCCTCCGCACTGTCGCCACTGTGTCTCTCTCGCACCCCTACGCGATGCGGAGTGAGTGCGAGAGGGACAGATAGCAACGTTCGTGACCAGCCTGCTGGTCATTGTGACTGGCTTGCGTAATGAAGGAGACGCGACCCTCGTTGATGGCAGAGTACTAGTGTAGTGACTCTTGTTCGTTTCTTCTGAAATCGAGTTTTCCATACTTTGGGAGTAACAAGCTCGGGGTGTCCAGGCCGGCCTAATGAGGGCTAGGAATGCCCGAAGGTCGCGCTGGGCCACACCAACGTGTAGGACAGCCGTCGGTCGGAGCCCCGACACGGAGACGCGTCAAATGCACCAACAAACGCACTCCGTGCATGATGCTCCACTCAAGTATATGTGTGATTTTTTTTCCGATCGCATTGGCGTGATGATGTGGAACTGCTTGCAATCGGCCGCTGATCCGACGCAAAATAGACGCAGGCCCTCGACTTATCCTCACCTGCCGCGGGTTTTCTGGTGTGGGTGGCCGCCATTGAAGGCCTTGGTGACCGCGGCAACATCCCTCACATTGTGCAACGCGTCTCTCGCTCGCGGGCGGCCGCCTGCGGAGCAACAATCATCTCACTCCGCTGTCACTCTCGCACTCGTGGGGCGTCCCGCAGGGGTGCGAGGGAGACAGTGCGAGCGCGGCCCGCTCGGCAGCAGCCCGCTGCAGAGGGTCGCAGCACAATTGCGTCCCAGAGGATCCATCCTGGATTCATCCGCCGACCCACATTAAATGACTTGCGAACGGTTTTCATTGAGATGGTGATGCCTGCCTGGCCGCTGCGTTGCCACACACGGTAGGCCCGCGCCGCGGGGAGTACTCACAACACGACGCCGTGCTCGGCGACCTCCACGACGACCTCCGACAACCTCCGCGACCTCACCGGAAAAACGGTCGCTTTGCAAACAATGATTCCCTGCGACGTACCCCCACAATGCCGCATCACCTTCATGGGGTGCAAAATAAATATTACATATTTGAGAGCCCGGTCGCGCGCGGCAGACCCGAAAAGTCCGTTTCTTGGATTCCTCGGTTATTACGTCACTGTTGTGGCTTTTAAAACGGCCGGCGGTCCATTCATGGCGGCCTCACCTGCCACGTGTTGTTAGAGAGAGACTCGCCGTGATATGAGCCGTCTAGCCATCACTTCATCCTTTATTATTATTTTTCCCCGGATTGGCGCGGGCGGCCGGTCCCGCGGGGCCCTGCTAGGCCCTGCCCGGCCCTGCTCACCTGGCCTGATTTGTTTGTTGATTTCCGGAGTGCTCCTCTTTTGGGCGGCACTCCGCCTTTGAAGCAACGCTCGACATCTTTCAGGTCTTGAAGAGCGAGCGGCTGGGTCCGGCCCGGTCCGGCCCGCCCCGCCCCGCCCACTCGCATGGCGCGGCTTTCGAAACGACGAGTCGGGGCGACGCACAGGTGCAATGACACGTCCAGAAACCGCCGTGAACCGGCAGTTTTCCGCGTTTTCGCCGCACTGCGCCCCCTGGCGGCGGCCCGGCAAAGCTCGCCGGCGTTTGTCAACAATTTGAAGGCGGCCCACGACGCACCCCAATTTGCGACGACCAGGCTTTTTCCTCCGGGTTCGGGCTTTCGGGTTCGGGGGTTGGTGGGTTCGGCGGGGCAAGAAGCGAGAAGCAGGGACGCACATATTAGCGCTGCCGATGGGTGATAAGGCGTTTCGGCGCGCTGCCAAGGCGGTGCCAGGCAGTGCGAGGCAGTGCAGTGGAGGGCTGCTGGCGGCTGCCGGGCCGGGCCTCGCGGCGACGCGGGGCGGACCGCGCCGTCCACCCGATGGCGAGGCCGATAGGGAAGGGAGGCTAGTTTCCCACCCCCTCGTTACAAAGGCCGGCTCACTCACTCACACACACACACACACACACAGACTGGGCGCAAATTAGGCCCGCAAAACGGCTCCTCTGGCACGACACTCGTCATCCCGGCATTCAAACCGCCAATCGCAGTGAAGCTGCCAACGGCCCAGCCAGCCGGTCGCTCTAATGTCTCCCTCTCTCGTGGAGCCTCCCGCGTGAGAGGGAGAGAGACAGAGCGACGGAACGCCGCTGGGCCGGGCGGAGTGGCCCTCCGGGGACGTTTGGCGGGTTGCCGACCTTGCAGCAAAGCACTGCATTTCGCTCTAACACACACACATTTGTCCACAGACACACGCTCACGCTCAGCCGACAGTTGCGCCCGCCCTCACACACACACACACGCACGCGGACTGAGTCATATAACATACATGGCTGGTCTGGCACGGTCACTGCGGCAGAAGCGGCCGCCAACTCTTGGCACGAGTTTTCGCGCGCACTTTCCCGAAATGGGTGCGAAGCGGTGCGAAGCGCCTCGCCCGTATCGACCGGCCAAAGTGAATCCACTCGCCTGAAAGTTGCGCCTGATTTAAGAAAACCGCGCTGTCGCCACGCGGCTATTGAGTGGTAGGTCTCTCTCTCTCTCTCTCTCTCTCTCTCTCTCTCTCTCTCTCTCTCTCTCTCTCTCTCTCTCTCTCTCTCTCTCTCTCTCTCTCATACACACACATATGCCGAAGCGGTGGAGGGCTGCACCCAATGAGAGCCCCCGCATCGAGCTATAAGCTTGTTAAAAAGTCATCTCGACGGCTTTAGGCCCCTACGAGCGCGCTCGCGACGCCGGGGCGCACCACTGAACGGAAAGGGGGAAGTTTGGTGGATTCGGTGGGCCGCTTTCTGAAGGCCGACTCGCTTTCGTCGCTCTGTCTCCCTCGTAGCCATGAGTGCGGGAGGGACAGAGCGATGAAAACGACTCTCGGAATCAGTCTGGTGGGCGATTAGAACGCGAGTCTAGACCGGCCTGGCGGGCCTGGTGCAGAAAGTCGGAAGGCGGCCCGAAGGCCCGAACGCCGAACGCGGCCGAAAGCCACAGGTAGCCGGAATACTCACTTCGGCGGGCCCCGCTTTTCTTCGCCAGTCGTGCCGAGCGTGATTTACGAGAGCACTCGTATTTTTGAGCACCTAATACGCCGATCGGCCCGTAACGGCCGCATCGCATGCCCGGAGCGCGTTAGGGATGGGCCCACAGCCCACACAGGGCAGCCCACAGTGGGCCAGAAGACCGGCGGAGGCGGCCCAAACTCTCGACGCGTTTTGAGCTCCAGAGTCGCTAAATGGGGCTCGAACCGAACGTGTGACCCCACCAATGGATTCCACGTTCGGAGAGCAATCCATTGGTGGGGTCACACGATGGTTTCGAGTCCCATTTAGCGACCCTGGAGCTCAAAACGCGTCTCCGCCTCCACCAGTCTTCTGGCCCACTGTGCAGCCCAGCGCGGCCCTGCGCGCGGAGGATCCGCGACTCACGAGGGGCGGGGAGGGGGGGGGGGGCTGCGGTAGCGGCCGTGTCGGGGTCAAGCGCAGGAGGCAACGTATCAGGTAAATATTTGAAAAAAAAAATCAAACAAACACGAATTGAAAGAAAATTTTGCTGCTGGCATGCACGTGGCATTTTAGTGACACCATGATACTATTTGCACAAAAAAATGTGAAATATCCGTTACAGCCTTCTGCTTTGCATGAAAAGAGCGGTATGTGTTTCGGCTCCCTGGGACAATGCACGTAATGCAAACACGTGGCGACGCCGCGGTAAATCAAAAGATACGCTTTCTGGTGGCGGTCCCGTAGACTGATTCCGAGGGTCGTTTATTTCGTCGCTCCGTCTCTCTCGCTCTCGCAGGGCGACCCGTGTAGGTGCGAGAGAGACGGAGCGACGAAAACGACTCTCGGAATCAGTCTGCCGGCCGAGGGGCCGAAAGGCCGAACCGCCATTACAAGCTGCTTTGCCGATCCCGAGATTGATTTACAGAGCTTTCTCGCGAATAACCGGGCCCGCGTCTTCATCTCGGTTCGTTTTCGCGTGTAATGCGTTCTGCGCCACTGCCACCTCCTCGAGGCCGCTGGCTTGGCTCAGTGCTGCCACGACGGAAGTGGGAAAATTTGCCATGTCCAACAACGGGTGCCAGCCAACGTGCCTAAGGCAAAGTCTGTGATCTGTTGAGTAGTGTCCTCGGAGACTGAGGTTGGGAACGCTTTTGACGGAGGGCTTCGACCCAACTGGCATAAAAATACCCCCCCACACACACACACACAAACGGAAAGCCCGTCTTTGTTCTTTAGCTCCGAGATTCCCTCTAGCTGCGACCCGCTCGCGGCACCTCGGGCATGCCGTGTGCCTTTCAAAGAGAATAGTGTACCCGCGCGCTTGCAGCGCGTGCGTGGCGCACACTGCATAAGTAACATTCTGCGACGAAAGTCGCCCAGGTTTCGGAATGCAGCCGCGCTCTATCGAGGAAGCACTCTCCGTCGCGTTGACCGCGTGCCAGGCGCTCTGCCTCCCTCGCACCCCACGCCACTGCGAGAGGGAGAGAGCGACGGACTCAGGAATGAGCCAGCTGGCGTAATCTTGTTGCGGTTGTAGAACGCCGTGCCTAAGTCTTCATTAGCTGGTCAGCGCACTCCCTGCTCCTCGTCTTCGCGGACGGTGGCGAACGGTGGGCCGGAAGACCGGTGGAGGCGGTCCAAATCCAGAATGCGTTTTGAGCTCCAGAGTCGCGAAATGGTATTCGAACCGAACGTGTGACCCCACCAATGGGTTGCTCTCCGAACGAGGCATCCATTGGTGGTGTCACACGTTCGGTTTGAGTCCTGATTAGTGACCTGGAGTTCAAAACGCGTCGAGAGTTTTGGCCGCCTGCACCGACCTTCTGGCCCACTGTGCGACGCGTGATGCTCGTCACCGCTCGTCACTGACGCATTGCCTTTTGAGTGGCTGGGCCCGGGTTCGATTCCCACCATTTGTCCCCATTTGTCAGTGCGGGCGCGGCGGGCGCGGCGACGCTGCGGGGCCCATAAGTCTACGGCACGACAATTGAAATAAAGGGCGACACCTACACTCGCGCGACAAATGCCTGCTCATTAGTCCGATAGGGAATCAAAATCGGAGATGAATCGACAGAAAGTCGAGTCCGCCCCGACGAAGCTCCACTCCGCCAGGACACCGCCCCTACACTGCGGTCACGACATCTCCGATGGAGATAAGGTCCAAAGTCCGAGGATGGATCTCGAGGGGGCACGCCAGGCACGCACTCCGATTGGACGGGAGGACGGTTCGGTTTTTGAACCACCTCCAAAAATGGGCCGGTAAATGTGACAAAAATGGAAGTGTTATCACTCTGCCTGGGCCTGCACTGGCGAGGCAGGCAGAACGCAACAGGTGAGGTAATGAACACGAAACACGAGAACGGCTTTTCGCCGAAGGCAGTTGGACTCATTCCGTGAGTCGTTTTCGTCGCTCTGTCTCTCTCGCACACATGGAGCTTGCCGTCTAGGTGCGAGAGAGACAGAGCGATGACTCTCGGAATCAGTCTTGCAGCGCGCTTCGCCTGCTTCCCCTTTATTCATGTAAGCAAGCGGGAGAGGTGTGTTTTTGATAGTCAGGGCCCGTCGGCCTGCGACTCCTCTGGTGCACTATCAGGAGCGTCATCTCGGGCTGCAGGCTAGCTGCAGGCTGCCTGGTTCCTGCGTGCGTGCTGTCTAGCATTCAGATGCGTGTGGCACCGAGGCACTACACTGGAGGCACTACGCTGGTGACGCGCAGGTGGTCGGCCGGAGGGGTCCGAGTGACAGGGGGCTGCTTTTAGGCTACCTCCGGCTACCCGCAGGCCGCAGGGCGCGACGCGCTGCGCTGCAGACTCATTCGCTGCGTCTCTCTCGCACTCACGGGGCGCCCCGAGTAGGTGCGAGAGAGACAGAGTGACGAACACGGCTCTCGGAACCAGTCCGCAGCACGCACTCAGGCAGGTGTTGGTATCATCTGTCTGTCACGCGGCAGCGACGCGGCCGGGGGCGAGATGGTTCCAATTGTGCAACTAATGCAGGTACGCGTGGCCCTCACTTTTATTTTCCGCCTTTTTTTACCTCGTCGTGGGGCTGTTTCTACGATTCCCTGTTCTGTTTTCGTCTGATCCCGAAGTAATTGGGCAGCGCTTAGCAAGCGGCCATTTTCGCCCCCCGATTGTTGCACAACTTTGTAATCCCTCTCTCATCGCCCACTCACGTGAGAAGTTGATGCCAACCCGCCGCTTCCCGTTTCAATTTCTTTTTACGCTATTCACTTTGCCGAGTTTGGGAACTCTGGTTAAGCCCGGCCTGATTGGCTTTTAAGCGCACCCACATCCGTGTAAGGCCAGCTTTAGCCGGCTTCTTAGTTGGGGTGACTCGAGGGGTGGGCGGGGCCGGGGCGGCAGCCCACTGCAAGGCCCCCTCTCTGGAGCACCCTCGCCAAGCTCAGACCGCCTCCGCAAATTAGCCTCGTTCAAATCAGCATCGCCATTGTCTCAAATTTGAAAAGGTGTCTGTGATTGCCGCGCTGTCGTCGCTCTGTCTCCGTCGCTCTGCTAGAGAAAGAGCGGCGAGCGCTCTCCGCCGCCAAGAAGGGCCTCATCCCGACGGCGGCGTCATGAACAAATTCCCCGACATGGCCGGCCCGACATAAACCCCTGTCCTCGTGTAAACCTCGCGGTAATTCCCTGACCTCGGCTCGGGCCTCGCTGCCAACCGTCCGCCGCTGATTTACCGCGCTGCTGAGGACGCTTGTCGCGTGTCGCCCGGGCCACTTTTACTTTTTTATGATTTCTGAATGCAGTTGGCTACACTGCCCAAGTCCGGGAAATAAAACGGCGACCACAGGACAATTTATCCACATGAAATCAAAGCAACAGGTAAATGGATTTTTAAGAAATGTAGCTATACTGCTGTTTTACTTTGAAAAGTTGGCAACGTTTTTCGAAAAATGGACACTCTACCGGTCTTCAGGGCCACTTTGCAATGGCAGTGGCTCTCACCCCTAATAACCCTGGGAACGTCAAGACGGAGACGCCCCTACACCGCAAGCCCCCGCAGCCCCCGCGGCCCCTGCACTGTCTGCTGCACGCAGCCACGAGGCGTCCATAAGGCGGCCCGTCTCGCTCGGCTTGGCTCGGCTTCGCTTGGCTTTGCGTGTCTCGTGACGTATCGACGCGGCCCTCGTAATGAAGTTCTGATTGCGAATCAGGGAGCCGCCCTTGCCCTTGGCGGCCCTTGGCGCGCCCCGGCAGCCCTCGGCGGCCCTCGGCACGCCAAGCAAGGGCCTTCTTTGTCTCGAAAAGGTTATTATGCCAGCATTCTTTATGATGTGTCCCCAATGAAACAATGGCCAAGTCGCGCAGCGAAATTGGGACCGAAGCAAGGGTGTGCTGGTGAAACAGTGGAACTTGATACTCAAATAGGATGTCTCAGAAATGAATAGTTTTGCGAGGCGGTGGTTTTCCAGCCTGGTTTTCCAACGGCTGGCCAGACTTGTGTGGGCGGCGGGGGTGGACCAGCAGCTGATGACGGGGAGGCTGGTTTCAAAAGTCGCCCTCTCTCACTCGTGCAGCGTTGCGTAGGGGTGCGAGGGAGACAGCGTCGCTGGGCGGCATGGGCGGCTCATTGCGGCGGCAGATACGTTTTCATTACCCCACGTGTCAAATGACGGGGCTGCAGTCTGGTTCCGAAGGTGCCGAGCTCTCTCTCTCTGTCGCACTCGTGGGGCGTTCCGCGGGGCGGCGAGGGAGACAGAGACCATTCGGCACCGCCTGGTCCGGCCTGGTCTGTGAATAGCGCTGACGTGATGGGCGGCGCGTTGACGGATGACCAGGCCGACCACGCCACTGGCCGACCGGGCAGACCGGGCTGGCAGCGCACAGCGCGCAGCCCGCGCAGCCCGATCGTGGTAATCGGGGGTAATGTGACGAGAGCCGCTTTTTGGAACGGGCTCATGAAACTCGGCACCGCGCGGCACAGCGAGCCCTGTCAGCGCGGACATCGATTTGCCCGTGTTTGGCCTGCCTGCCTGCCTGCCTGCCTGCCTGCCTGCCTGGCTGCCTGCCTGCCTGCCTGCCTGCCTGCCTGCCTGCCTGCCTGCCTGCCTGCCTGCCTGCCTGCCTGCCTGCCTGCCTGCCTGCCTGCCTGCCTGCCTGCCTGCCTGCCTGCCTGCCTGCCTGCCTGCCTGCCTGCCTGCCTGCCTGCCTGCCTGGCCAACTTCCTCGCCAAACTATGGTTGGGGTAAATCGCTTTCGGACGACAACAAGTCGCTCCGTGAACGCCTCCCTTTCGCTTTATGCCGCTCCACAATGCACAATGCTGTTCGACGACTGGCGGACCGCGGCGGTGGCGCCTTGGCTGGCCGCCAGCGGGGCGGGCCTTTTCAACCACCAGCCCCTATTCCGCGGAGGGTGTTTTCGATGGGGAGGCATGCTGGCTGGCTGACGCTGGCTGTGGCTGCTGGGCCGCTGACAGGTGAATGTGGCAGCCCAGCCGGTGTGGCTCCACGCGGTGGAGCCGGCAGGGTGGGTGGGGGATGAAGTGACACTCGCAGAAGACTGGCGACGGATTTCATCAGGCAGAAGATGAATGTCAGGCTGCTTTTGCTGGCTGCGGCCGTGTGTGTGTGTGTGTGTGTGTGTGTGGTGCGGGAGAGAGAGAGAAGGGGGGGGGGACGGAGCGCAAGACTGTGTGGGTGCTCACGCGCCCAGAGCCACCAGACAGACACATACACACACACACACACACACACATTCTCTCGCGCGCGGCCAGCCGCAGAAAACACGCATGGCACACAAGCTGTACCATCCAGAATCACACGCACACACTCACACAGAGGTGGTCGCGCCATGTCCGTACAGTGTCGTACAGTCGAACACCGTACCGTTGTCATTGTCCCAGGCCATCGGTTGTCAAGTGTCGTCAAAGAGTAAAGATGACAAGCAATTGTGAAAAGTTTCATTGGACGTCGGTGTTTTATCACCTCGGAGAATTTCAATACGCCTTACAGTGTGGCTGTTTTACGACTGCAAGTCATCAAGCCGTGCGCTATCGGCAAGCGCGTATTTTTAATTCCCGCCGCCTGATTTTCGCTCCACTCACTGGCCGGGTCAATCAAACCCAACAACGCAACGCGGCCCCGCCAAAACAATATTTGACAACACAAATTGGCACAGTCCCAACTTCCAGAGCGCCATGGCCGCCACGCCGCGAGGGCGGGGCCGTTTTCAAACTCTCGATGAACTAATCGCGGGAGAGAGAGAGAGAGAGAGAGAGAGAGAGAGAGAGAGAGAGAGAGAGAGAGAGAGAGAGAGAGAGAGAGAGAGAGAGGCCGACAAATCAAGCAAAAATGGCTCTGCCAGGGACAATAACAGCGAACAGCACGTCTGCGGAAGCCGAGCGGAGCGCCAGCGGCGGTTAGTCACTTCATTGCAAACACGAATGCGTCCGCACACACACACACAGCCGTAGAGGGAGAGCATGTGTCA
Source organism: Thrips palmi (assembly GCF_012932325.1). NCBI lineage: Eukaryota > Metazoa > Arthropoda > Insecta > Thysanoptera > Thripidae > Thrips > Thrips palmi. The sequence goes on from NW_023144634.1 coordinate 7,461,691, forward strand.
CGTCTGGGCACGTCGAGGTCGCGGCGGCTGTCGCGGAGGACGCCGTAATCCAAGTCGAGGAGACACATTTGGAGGCGCCTCGTCTCACTCATTCCGCGTTTCGCGCCCCGCGGTTCCGCCCCCAGCCGACGCGCGCCGCCATTCAAACGCACTGCACCTCTCTCTCTCTCTCTCTCTCTCTCTCTCTCTCTCCTCTCTCTCTCTCTCTCTCTCTCTCTCTCTCTCTCTCTCTCTCTCTCTCGGAGAGAGATAGCCATCTGAAAAATCAGCCCCTTCCTCTTCTCAAGAAGAAACGCAGCTGGCATGGCTAATGCACCCGCCAAAAAGTCGCCCCGATCAAAACTTTGGCGAGTCGTTATTCTCGTGTACGGGGGCCGCTCCGTCCGTGCAGCCAGCCGCCAGCCGCCGGTTCGAATGGGCAAATTCAAGCGAATAAATTGATCACATGTCGCAGCGGGGGGGGGCGGGGCGGGGGGGGGGCGGGGGGGGCCGGGCCCCCCTCCGGCCGCACGGCCCCGCGCGGCCCCCGAACCGAGCCTCCCATTGTGCTCCGACTATATGGGGCTTTGCGAAGCCTGCCGCCCCGCGTGCAGATAGGCCCTATGTGCAGGTGACACGCCCTCGCGGCCCAATCGCCTTTTTATGCAGGGAGACGGGGAGGAAGACCACCGCGGGGAGGGGGAGGGGGCACGGCCGACGGCGCACCAGCTGGCCCGGGGGGCGGGGCGCGCGACTCGGCACCCCCTTTGACGGCGACCTCGCTCTGACGGGGACCACGCTATGCGTTAAATTAATATGTTTTTGTCAGTGGAGGAATCACGGCGCGCGGCGCAGATAAGCATGAAATGGAACGTTCTTGCGCGGGAAGGCGGTCCGCGACGAACACACGCCACTCGCCCCGCACTGCAATTCGGTCCCCGAGATAAAAACTAACGGCCTCGCAGTGGACCCGATTAATTTCGGCCCCGATGTTGGCAATCCCGAACAACGCGGCCACCTTGGCTGCGACACTTTTTGCGGGTCGCTCTGCGAAGTCTCGTCGCTTCCGGGAACCCCATCATGGAAATCTCATTTTCCCGTTCATTATCTCGGCCTTGTTTTCACGCCAGGCCCGACAGTTCCTATACTTTATGTATTAATATCGCCGGGCGACACACATGGCGCAGTCAACGCCTCCACTGTGTGCGAGACCAACTTTTTTTTCCGCCGTGCGCGTCAGCCGTACCGCCCCCGCTGTGTGCACTTTGCCGACGACGGAGTTGCTACCCCCTCTCTCTCTTCCCTCTTACTCCCTCCCACGCACCGCCAGCCCCTCGCCCCGCCCTGACGCCGGTGCTTGTCGGCACCCAATATTGTTTCGTCGTTTCCTGCGATGCCGAAGACTTTTCAAGTAGGCCGTTAATACGTTTTCCATGAAGTATGCCAGTCCCTCCGCCCTCCCCTGCAGCCCTACACACATGTGTCGTCTGCTGCGGCAGTAACACCTTCACACGCCGAGGGAAAAAAATACCACTCCTCGTCTGTGGAGGGTGAATTTTTCGACTCCCTTTTGAAGCAATATCAGTGTGTATTTTCTTTTTCTGGAGTTTCCCTCTTTGTGACCAGGGTTCTCGACCACTTAGGGGACCACTTTGGAAGTAGTGCTGGTGGTGGCCTTCCGTGAAGATACGCCTGATTACAAAGTTTTGTAACGTACATAAAATACGGCACCACTTTTGCATGCACACTTAGCTCCGAGGGGGAAGCACCCGGCGTGGAGGGCCGGGCGCCGCTGACCGAAAGTTTTTAAAGCAATAATTGAAGTATGGCTCCGCACGCGTCGGTAAATCCTCCGCGCACCTTTTGTTTTGGGATAGCAACGCCGCCCGGATCTGTTACACTGTAAACAAAATTATGAGAAAGTGAGAGTGACGTTTCGTCGAGGACGCTGAAACAACCACGCGCGAGCTTTTTATTTTTACACTCTTTCGGGAGTCGCCGTGTCCCCTTGATTTTACTACGGTGGAAGCGCGCTGTCCCGCACGTGGCTTGCCGAGCGAATAAAAGTTGTAACCAAGTGTAAAATGTTTACGACGAAATGGAGGCAAACTGTCACGTGACGTGTACCGCCACTACCCTTTTGGAAAGGCTGGGACACTGTAGGAAAATGTAGTTGAAAGGGAGAGACTCTCCCTTTCAACTACATTTTGGCGTCCTGGATAGGAAAAGCCCGTCCAAAAACGAAAAAAAAAATAATGCACCAAATAAAGAAAAGAAAACGCCGTGCGAATAGGGGGAGGCGAAAAAAGACGTGGCATCGGATCGCGCTGCGTTTTTATAGCTCAAATGCGTGCGTGTATAAATATATATGATGGCGATAGCCCTACGCTGTAAAAGCCGCACATAACACCCCGCCTCGCCTCGCCGCCCCACCCTCCCCATTTGCAAGAAGCGTCCCCGTGAATGACTCCGTCTCCGTGTCTGCACAGTGTGCCTGCACCCCGCGAGGCCCCGCGCGGCGACCAGGCCCGCGGCCCCTCTGTGCGGGAGGCCTACCCCGCCGGCCGGCCTGCCCCTGCCCGCTACACCTGAACCAGGATTCGGATCTCGATGGCCTCGCATTGTGCGCTAGGACGGCGCTACGACGGCGCTAGGACGGCCGCCCAGGCCATCCAGGTGGCGGTGATGGTGATGCTGGCGGTGATGAGTGCCCGCGTCCTCGGCGGGGCTTAGGAGCGCGGAGATATGCGGGGCGGAAGGCGCCTAACTTACTTACTGCTTGCCCGTTAGATGGCGCGGAGATAGCCTTATCGCGGGGTATAATGGGTCAAGGAAGGGGTGGGGCTCGCGGGCTGCAGGGCCCCGGCGGGGCTCCGGCGGAGCCACCCGAGGGGCGCTATTGTGTAGCAAACCCCTGTGAAGTCGAATTTGCAGTGCCGTGTCTCGGCGGCCGGGCCCCAAGCCACGTGCCCGTGAAGGCAGAGCCCCTCGGAAGCGCCCCTCCCCGCGACGCCCCGCCCCTCGACGCCCTGATGCAGGCCAGCCCCCCGGAGCGCAGCACCGCGCGAGCGCAGCACCGCGCAGCACCGCGCAGCACCGCGCAGCGCAGCGACACTGGCAACGTCATAAAACTAGATTTACATCCGTCGTTTTCCCCGGAAGAGCAGGGCCGCCACACCGCGGCGTCGCCATGCTCGTCGTCCTGGCCGTCGCCGTCGCGGAGCTGCCCCCGCAGGGCGTCGGCGCCGAGGCACGCCGAGGCCGCGGCCACACTTTTCTCGATGCGGAGACAGCTGTCGCTCGCGCCCCCGCACAAGTGGGGCCGGAAGTGCACGATCCATCAACGGCGAGTGCGAGCCGCCTCCACCGCCGCCACCACCGCCACCGCCAGGACGGCGACGACGACGCGACGCCCCGCGGGGGGCATTATAGATCGGCGGCACAACAAAAGCCCTGAATTTCCCGCGAATTGCTGTATCACCGTCGAGGGCGCCGCGTCCGGACCGCGGAGACACCGCCGAGCTTTCCGCGCCGGGAAAATCCTTGTTTTCCCGCTAATTTTGGCAGCGGCGCGCGCGTCGCCCGCGTGATGATGCATGGGGCCAACTTCTGCCGGTTAATAGAAATAAAAGCAGCACGACCGCCCCGCAGCGCGTGCAGCGCCCTCCGCTTCTTCCCCGTTATTATTTTTTGTTCGTTTTATTTCCCGAGGAAAAGGAAGAAATCCGGAAGTCAGTCCCTTTAGGGCCGCCGGGAGGAATTGGCAAATCTGTCCCGCTAAGGCCCGCGGCGCCCCGGGTCGCCCGCGGGGAAAGGCCACGGCCTAAGGGGGTGGGCGAGGGGCGCTAGGGGCGGCAGGGGGCGGCCAGCTGTTGACGTTCCCTCCACCGTAATACTGCACGGTATCCCCGAAAACCGAGAGCGGATTCAGATTAAGGGCTGCCTCAGCCCCTCGCCGGCCTCGCCCTCCCTACAGGTGGCCAACTTCAATGCCGCCCCGCCCCGCCCCCCCGCCCCGCCCCGCCCCGCCCCGCCCCGCCCCCCCCCCCCGCCCCGCCCCCCCCGCCCGCCCGCCCCGCTCGCGACGGGAGCTCCCCGCGCACCTTTTCAACTTGCGACTCTGCTGACTCATGAGAGGGTATCAGCCGCGGCTTACGGCTTCATCCCAATTGATTGATAATGGCGGCGTCCAAAATTTTCCCGCCGTCCACCTGCGAATTTTCCCGCGCCGCCGCGACCGGGCGGGGCGCCCCGCCGTATAACGCGCCAATCGCACCGCCAGGAACGTTATCGGCCGAATAAGAGAGGGCGGTGACATAAAACGAATTGCGCGCCGTCCGCGGCTCGTCCGCTGGAACAACATCGTCGTCATCGCCGGCCTAGTTTTACCGCCGCCGCCCGCCGCGTATATGCACGCCCGTTTTATTCCCCTATCAGTTTCATCTTCATTTTTACGCGGAACGGCGACGGCGCGGTGGCGGGGCGGTCCGTCTGTGACGGGCAGGGTGCGCTGGGCGTGCTGGATGTGCCCGTCATCGCGTGTAGCGAGGATACGGCCAGGAAATTGGCGGCGGAAGCGATGCGTCCGCGGAAACGCGCCGCGGGAGCGTAGCGTACCTCTGCAGACGACTACGGCGACGCCACAGTGGGCCGGCAGGCCGGTGGGGGCGAGCGAAATCTAGGGCGCGTTTCCAGCTCCAGAGTCGCTAAAAAGGACTCCGACGGGGTGTGTGACCCTGGATTACTCCTCGAACGAGGAATCCATTGGTGGGGTCACACGTTCAGTTCAAGTCCTGGTTAGCGACTCTGGAGCTCTAAACGCGTCTAGAGTTTTGGCCGCCTCCATCGGTCCTCTGGCCCACTGTGCACGGGTTAGCCGGAGTCCGATCGGCGGAGGGCGGGGCGGGGCGCCATAGAAGCATGGCGGGTCATACGCCGCGGCGTTACTCTGAATACGACAGGGCCTTCCTTCATTTGGGTTTACTGGTCCAAACTTTTTAGCGTCCGAGGATGGGGTAAGTGTGGTGCAGGAGAGAGGCTGCGGAGGCGCTTTTAGTACACCGCGCTGTAAAATGTATTATTATGTATGAGTCTTGCGGCGTGCCTGGCGAGGTGCGCGGAGCGAGCGGGAGGGCCTCCACTCCACGTGCAGCAGGGGGTGTTGCACCGGCACTGCACTGCAGACTCCCTCTCACGTCTCCGGGACGCAGCGTAAGTGCGAGAGAGACAGCGCGACCAAAACGACTCCCGGAATCCGTCTGCTGGCGTGAATCACAAATCACAATTCGGGAGGCACTGACCTCCGGCACGGGGGCCATGACGGAGGCGCGGGCAGGGTGCCGCAACAACGGTGACGTCGCCGTCGTGGTCCCCAAGGCCACGGCATTGTGGTCCGACCGTTTGTCCTGCAACAAACCCCGGGAAACAATCAGCGCCAGCCCTTCCGTCTGTTTGTCTGTTTGGTGGCGCGGTAATTCGAATCGGCTACCGCCGTGGGGTCGTTGACGTGGTCGTCGACGGGGTCGCTGACGGGGTCGTTGTCCGCGAGGAGCGTGCGGCACTTGGCGGCAGCGAGGTGTCAACACCGTAACAATGCACTCGTTGGGCACGCCGGCCACGACTTATTATGCATCGCGCAGCGCGGCACAGCACGTCCGTGGCGAAACGCGAATGCGCCAATGCGTCACCGGCTATTGGCCGCAGTCCGTGCAACAAGGCACTAAGCGCAAAACGAAAACAGAGACGAACTGTCCGCACATTGTTGGGCCGGTGATGGAGTGTCCAGCCCAACAAGTGCTTTGGTACTTACTGTCCTAAAAATTCCCTATCAACTTTATATTTCATGAAATATAAAGGGGAGTTGTTCATTTCTCCTACCTAAATGTGCGCCTACCTGTCTATTTCGCCTACCTATATTTCGCCTACCTAATAAAAAAATTAAATAAAAATATTCAACAAAAAAAACGAAAAAATCGGCGGCAAAAAGTGGCAATACGAAAGTCTCAAGGAGACCCGCCGATCAGCTTCGGTGTTCTTATGGGAACCGGGCCTTCATCCGACGCTCCCTGCCGCGCAATTCGACAGATTAGTGGGTTCGTATTAGGCTGGCCCACCCGAAGTGCGCGCGGTTTCTGTGGTACAGTGAGAGTCCAGATTCAGAGGCCTTACCTCAGAGGGGTCACATTGGGTATTTGAACCCGCGACCCCGAGTGCCGAGTCTAGTCAACTCCTCTACCCTGACCGCTCAGCCACCGAACCAGCTTGTCGGCGGCGATGTCGCAACTCCTCTTGAGCTGCCGTTCGAGAAATCTGGTCCCGAAAAAATGGTACTTTGAGCGGTCTCGAACCCGGGACCTGCTGCTTCCCACATCATGCTCTTAACCACTGAGCCACCGGGACGCCATGGCACCCGCCCTGCCTGCGCTGGTACTCAATCTTCTCTGGATATACCTCCCCAAGCAATTGGTCGCCGAAAAAATTGTGTATACTACCGGTCCCGAACCCGGGACCTGCCACTTCCCACAACGTGCTCGTAACCGCTGAGCCACCGGGACGCCATGGCACCCGCCCTGCCTGCGCTGGTACTCAATCTTCTCTGGATATACCTCCCCAAGCAATTGGTCGCCGAAAAAATTGTGTATACTACCGGTCCCGAACCCGGGACCTGCCACTTCCCACAACGTGCTCGTAACCGCTGAGCCACCGGGACGCCATGGCACCCGCCCTGCCTGCGCTGGTACTCAATCTTCTCTGGATATACCTCCCCAAGCAATTGGTCGCGGAAAAAATTGTGTATACTACCGGTCCCGAACCCGGGACCTGCCGCTTCCCACATCATGCTCTTAACCGCTGAGCCACCGGGACGCCATGGCACCCGCCTTGCCAGCGCAGGTACTGAATCCTCTCCGAATAAACCTCGTCAAGAAGTCGGTTGCCTCTGCCGAAAAATATGGTCGTGGTACTAGTCTCGAACCCGAGACCTGCCAGTCAGGAACGCAGCACTCTAACCACTGCGCTACATGGTTGCTACGCACACCCGTTGGTTGCGCGCTCACCCCATCGCCGAAGTTATTATTTGTCCAGCATCAAGCAAGATGGGTGGCTATTGAAGTTTGGCGCTAGGTTAGTGCCGTGCATAGCAACCTGGTGGCGCCGTGGTTAGAGTGCTGCGTTCCTGACTGGCAGGTCTCGGGTTCGAGGCTAGTGCCACGAGCATATTTTTCGGCAGAGGCAACCGACTTCTTGACGAGGTCTATCCAGAGAGGAATAAGTACCAGCGCTGGCAAGGCGGGTGCCATGGCGTCCCGGTGGCTCAGCGGTTAAGAGCATGATGTGGGAAGCGGCAGGTCCCGGGTTCGGGACCGGTAGTATACACAATTTTTTCCGCGACCAATTGCTTGGGGAGGTATATCCAGAGAAGATTGAGTACCAGCGCAGGCAGGGCGGGTGCCATGGCGTCCCGGTGGCTCAGCGGTTACGAGCACGTTGTGGGAAGTGGCAGGTCCCGGGTTCGGGACCGGTAGTATACACAATTTTTTCGGCGACCAATTGCTTGGGGAGGTATATCCAGAGAAGATTGAGTACCAGCGCAGGCAGGGCGGGTGCCATGGCGTCCCGGTGGCTCAGTGGTTAAGAGCATGATGTGGGAAGCAGCAGGTCCCGGGTTCGAGACCGCTCAAAGTACCATTTTTTCGGGACCAGATTTCTCGAACGGCAGCTCAAGAGGAGTTGCGACATCGCCGCCGACAAGCTGGTTCGGTGGCTGAGCGGTCAGGGTAGAGGAGTTGACTAGACTCGGCACTCGGGGTCGCGGGTTCAAATACCCAATGTGACCCCTCTGAGGTAAGGCCTCTGAATCTGGACTCTCACTGTACCACAGAAACCGCGCGCACTTCGGGTGGGCCAGCCTAATACGAACCCACTAATCTGTCGAATTGCGCGGCAGGGAGCGTCGGATGAAGGCCCGGTTCCCATAAGAACACCGAAGCTGATCGGCGGGTCTCCTTGAGACTTTCGTATTGCCACTTTTTGCCGCCGATTTTTTCGTTTTTTTGTTGAATATTTTTATTTAATTTTTTTATTAGGTAGGCGAACTATAGGTAGGCGAAAAATGGCAATATTTTATTGAATATTTTTATTCAATATTTTTATTAGGTAGGCGAAATATAGGTAGGCGAAATATAGGTAGGCGAAATAGACAGGTAGGCGAACATTTAGGTAGGAGAAATGATATAGACTCCGCGGACCTGCAATCTGAGCCTTCGCAGCAGTGTACTATGTGCACTCCTCGCCGGGCGGGGTCAGCGGGGCCTGGCGTGAGTGTGCCCCTCAGTGTGCCCCCGCTCAAACTTCATACTCCCCGGGACAAATGTTTACCTGAGCCTTAATGTCCATCCAGGCTGGCTGTTTGCTGGCCCTCTAAACGGGCCGGCCGCCTGACGGCCTTGGCCAGCCTTGGCAGTGCCCATGCAAGCAGCGCAAGCAGACGGCCAGACAAGCAGACAAGTGGGAAGGGGACTAAAAAAGGAGGACCGGCGGACAAACAACACAACACTTCGTACACACACGCAGTTTGCGCTTTCTTTCCGCGACTGTACTGAACTGTAGTTTCCCTTTCAATTATATATTTCATAGGGTGGAGGGGGGAAAACACCGCTACTCCGCCCCTATTCGTTTTAATCATGTCAGCTGTTTTCCCCAAACTCAAAGGGCCAAAAAAAAAAAGAATGCAAGGTGCGAAAGTGATAAATACGATGAAGACGCAGCTGGCGTGTTCGCCAATGGGGCGCATAGCGGAACGCAACGCACGCGCCGGCCAGGGGAAGTAGTATACCGTGCTGAGTCGGCAAAAAGTGCAAGTTTATTAAAAACAAAAACAAAGCACCAAAAAAGGCGACCCGTGCTGTTGCATTGCGGTACTCCCCCCCCCCCCCCTTCCTCTCTCTCTCGTCGCGTGGCGGAACTGCGGGAGCCACGAGCCAGCCATCCACATCAGGTGTTTGATTGCGTTGGCGCGGAGGAGGCTCACGGGGCCAGGCCAGGGCGGCACGGCACGGCACTGCACGGGGGGCACCGGGGCGGCGTACTAGCGTCAGGTGATGCTTAATGAAGTTTCTCCGGGTGATTAGGGCACCCACACTCATCGGGCCACGCGCCGCCGGGGATGCCATCTGGCCCAGGGTGTTCATTTAGGCGGCTGGGAGCTGCCCCGGAGTCCGAAGCACCCCGGGTCTGGGCGCGCGCGTTCGCCGAAGGTCCCCGACGCGGCCCTCGACGCGGTCCCCTTGTCGGTCAGGGGCTGCTCCACTCCACTGCAAGGTGCCGGCGCGTCCAAGTTCGCTGGTTATGATCTGGAGTTCGTTTCCGCGCGGCTGGCGGTGCAGAATGTCCCCCACCCCTTTCCCCTATCGCCTTCCCGTCTCTGTCGCCCCGCCGCGCCGCCACGCCACTGTCGGGGAGTGCCCAACTTATTAGCGCAGGTCCAAGTTCGGCGGCCGAATTCGAGCGGGGAATATCAAGCGAGCGGCGTCTCTCTGTCTCTCTCGCTCTCGCTCGTCAGCGCCCCATTCACAGCGCGCCGTCTCTCTCGCACTCGTGCCGCCAAAAGGGCCGCCCCAGTTCGTTTGCAACGATGCCTTCAAGTTATGAATTGTAACCTCACTGCTTGTACTACGCCACTGGAACAGCGGTCAGTATTAGAACAGTCCCCCAAACAGTCGCCTCGTCGCCACGATTCTACACCTTTTTTTTGGTGGTCGCGTCATCACGTCGGTTGTGTCAGTGGTTCAGTATTCCACGACCCAGGACCACCAATTAACTGCAGCCAAACTTTTCCCAGCCATTTTCTTTTTTTTTTCCTTTTTTTCGTCATTGTGTATTTTTTTTGTTTCGGTCGCGCAGCGGCATCGAGAGTGTTAATGAAACTGATCAGTGCTGCGGGGGTGGCGGGGGCGGCGGGGGCAGATGGGGTGCGCCCGAATTAGGATGGACATAACAGGGGTGATGAGGGAAGGGTGGTGAGGACCGCCCCACGTAGGGATGCTAAATTACCGGTAAAATTCAACGTTACGTAAAAAACGGTAATTTACCGTAATTTACCGTAAAATTGGTAATTTTCGGTAAAATTCGAGTTTTTGGCTGATTTATCAAATATTCATGTTTTCCAATGTAATTAAAGTGTAAAAAGGGGTTATTTTTATTGATATGACAGTAAATCGACAAAATTTACAAATCAGTGGATAGGGTCAATATTTATTAACTGATCAACCAATTTCAATTTTACAAGAAACCCACTGAGATTCCAAACGCTATGAGTATAGCACGTATGGTGCAATGCACTGAGATATCGCACCATACGTGCAATGCCATAGCCATATGCATGGGAATGGGAAGGCAATGCAAAAGCATTGCACAAATTGACGCTATACTTAAAGCGTTTGGATTCTCAGTGCCGTCGTAAACAAAGATCGACTAGCAAAGCAGCGGTGTATTCCCCTTCAGGAGGCACAACCTTCTTGCTAGCTAGCCAAAGCTCCTATGTGGACTGTTTCACAAGGCCCTGGTGGTGAAGGGCGGTCAGTTTGAATCCGTTACAATGATAATATGTTACACTTTGCTTCTATTTGAGTCCCGAGTTCATTTAATTTACGAAAACAACTATATGGCCAAAAATTGAATTTTACCGTTAATTACCGGATTTTCGACGTCGCGGTAAATTACGGTAAATTACCGTTATTTACCGGTAATTACCGGTAATATTACCGTCCTTCGCATCCCTAGCCCCACGAGAACGAGAGGGTCAAAGACCCCGTCCTGTCTGTCTAGATCGGTCGCAACAAAACGCGACAAAACTGCCAAACTTTCCCTCCCGTTTTCGCGCTTGCAGCAGTGCACAGTGGGGTGGTCAAAATTCCGGTCGAACAGAACGTGTGACCCCATCAATGGATTGCTCTCCGAACGAAGAATCCATTGGTGGGGGTGGGGGCACACGCTCGATGCGAGTCCTGTTTAGCGACTCTGGAGCTCAAAACGCGTCTGGAGTTTCGGCCCACTGTGCGGTGGCCTAGGCGGGTGTTGTTTGGATGGGAATAATTTCCGCCTCGGCCGACTTGCCGCGCCCTTGATGGACTCATTTACGCGCCAAAATAAATAGACGAAAAGCGCGCGAATCCGAAGTCTAATGTATTCACGACAAGACTGCGCGGGAATGCCGAGGGAATGCCAGCCCACCATAACTTTGGGGACCCGGCCGGGCCGCCCCGTAATAAACTCAACCCATTTCCTAATAATGCCGGCAATGAATATCTTAAATAGCGCCCCTAATTCAGCCCTCTCGCGAGGCTAGCCCAGCCAGGCCGGCCTGGGGCCGCACCGCGAGGCGACAGTCGTCTCAGACACAATACCACCAATAATAACGCGTGCACCATAAATTTCCGCAAAGCCTTTGAACTGGGTGGCGCCGCGGGGCCGCGGGGCCCAAGGGAGGCAGTGCCTAAGGCAGGACGGGCCTTCTGCTCAGTGTAGAAGACCCTACGGCGTAGCCGCCCCGCCCCGCCCTCCGAGACGCCGAGACACACAGCAGAAATTAAAACGGGGTGCGCTTGGCGCTTTGTCTCGCTAGTTCCTTTTTTCCCCGCGACACCTCCGCGGCGTGGCGCGAGGCGTGGCGAGGCGGCAAGTGCAGGCGTGCCGGTGGCAGCTTCTTTCTTGCGCCGCCAGACAACCCAGCCAGCCTGCGCCCTCTCTCTGTCCCTCTCTCTCTCTCTCTCTTTCGCCTAATGTCCCGCCACCCCTGCTATGCCGCTCGCCCTCTCTCCGATTCACGCAGCTCATTCTCTTACCGGAATACGCAAGCGTCGTGTCTCCTTTCTTCTCCTCCTGCTTCTCCTCTACTCTCAAAAAGTTAGTCAAACCAAAGCCATTCGGACCGTGTAAAAATCAACCCCATTTTTTTCTCGCGTCGATTCACGCTTTCGGCAGTGACTTCTCCTTCCACTTCTGTTTTACGGCGCCGGCCACGTCGAAAAGTCGTCGAAAATAGTAGAGCAACCCTCCGCGCTGGACTTTGGGACAGTCGTGGGAATATTTTGGCACCGGAAGTAATTGGTGTGTTACACGGCGGAAGGCACCGGAGGGCGCGAGAGGCACGGCATGTCCGCGCAGATCCAACAGCGCGGCGTTCACATTCCGTAACGAATGGGCCCAAACGCGACGCGCAGAGGGGCCTTCCCTTATTGTCTGCCGAGTTTTAGACAGAGCCGTTCGCTGCGACCCCCTCCTCCCCCCCCCCTCTCTCTCTCTCTGCCGTCTTGGAGGCCCCGCGGATATTGTCCTCTCGTTGCGCAACACCCCCATTCATGCGACCCTCCCGTTACAGTGGCACACCTGCCCCGTATCTGTCACACCTCTTCTTATCAAACACTCATTCCCCTGCCTAATCTCGGCCCGCCTCGCCGGAGCGTTGTTGCGAGTCGCTTCGCCGATTGGTGCGATTCCGGCAACGCCCCTTGAATTCCAGGCTTCAAGGCCTCCAGGCCTCCAGGCCTCCAGGACTCCAGGCGAGGACGCAATATCCAGGCGGTGCGGCCAGATCGCCTTATATGCAGCTCATAGAGATGGGCGGCAGGTTTCCAATCATCCCGCCTCCCCGATCGAGAGGCAAATACGATGACGCGGAAGGCAAATAGGACATATGAGATGCGCGAGGGGCCTCCAGGCTCCAGCAGGCTCCAGCGCCCTGGGAGGGGAGGTGCTGGAAAGTCGCTTCGGATATGAGAGCTGGCGCCGCGAGTTCTGCTGCTGTGACAGTGCCGGCAGAAAGACTGGGGCGGTTCGTCGCTCTGTCCTTCTCGCACCCCTTGGGGGCCTCGGGGCGCGAGAGAGACAGCCCACTTCCGCAACGGCGCCAACCACCCCTTCCTCGTCAGCCTCGTCCGGCGCGTGCCAAGTTCTCCCGCAACTAAACCACTTACCCTTGGCGCTGGCTTGCACCTCGACAAAGGCGGCTTGCCCGCCCTGCCCGCATTCAGGCAGTCAGGCAGGCCGGGCTGTACGCGCAACAGGACCGGCAGGGCACTCCGCCTGCAAATCCAGCCTCAAACTAGATTCCCACCGAACGGAAAAACAGTCCGATAGTTCCCGCCCCGCAGTGGGCCCGAAGACCGGCGCCGGCGGCAAAAACTCCAGGGGAGTTTTGAACCCTGGAGTCGCAAGATGGGACCCAAACTGAATGTGTGACCTCACCAATGGATCCCTCGTTCGGAAAGCAATCCATTGGTGGGGTCACACGTTCAGTTCGAGTCCCATTTAGCGACTCCAGAGCTCAAAACGCGTCCGGGATTCTCATCACCAGCGGTCCTCTGGCCCACTGTCCGCCGGCCAATGGAGGGACACCAGGGCTGCGAGATGCGTATCTCGGAAGGGTCAGGGCCGTGGCGCCAGTGATTAAACCATTCACGCGTTTTGGACGGCTTTATCTCCGTGTTCTGGGTGGTCCCTGCATGGCGTCGAATCGGACGCCCCAAAGAGGCGCCTGTCCGGACCGTCGGCGCGAAACACGGACCGAGACGCGTCCGATGAGTCCAACAAGCAGACGAGCAATCCCTCGGACAATCCGGCCGCCGCGCCCTGACCGCAGGCCGCAGTCCACAGGGGCGCGCAGGGTGTGAGAGGTGCGGGGGTGATACGATCGTCGCCTCGGTAGTACTCTGATTCCGAACGGTGCTCTGTCCTCCTCGCTCCTCCAAGGGACGCCCTAGGCGAGCGAGAGAGACAGAGCGACGAGCCTGCAGCGCTGCCCAGTCTCACCTCCTCACCAACATCTTAACTATGAGATACCCGGTCCAGATACGCCGCTTGAATTATATGCGCCGCATGTACCGCTGCAAGCGCGCACCGCCACTATATCATATTGGATCGGTTTTACATTGTCGGCGTATGATTTACAGGCGAGCTTGAGTGATAAACCCACGCGTCCTCGGGACACCCCAAGGCTGCGCTGCGCCCCGCGCGTCCCCTGAGGTCACTCAAGTGTTGTCAGCGCGCGCATCCACCGCCTTGGCACCGTCTGGCACCTCCAGGCGACAAGGCGGTGGATGGTATCGGGGCTGTGCCGCGCTGTGACACAAGGCCGCGCATATCGGAGTGTGGCCCAACAGGAGCGTCAACGGGGAGTTTATTTTATCGGCCGGTTTCGCGGTGGAGCGGCGGCTGGGCTGAGGGCTCAATCCCGGCCCGGCCCGGGGATTTCGGCCTGCCGGCCTGCCCGATTGGTATCGGTTTTGGGACTACCGAGCGACACTGGACACCGCGGTGGCAGTAAACCGCCCGACGCCCGCCTTGTTTACACCGCGAGCTGTGTTCGCCCGGCAACGGGCATAAGTCAGGCGCGGCAACGGCTCCATTAGAGGATCTAGCATAGGCGAGCGTGTGAAGGAGAAGTTGGGACCTTTAAACTGAGTCAGTTTTACGGCTACCCAGTACGGACTCTGACAGGAGCTGGCTTGAAATGTGAGCTCCGAGATGGTGGAGATACCCGCCGGGCTGCTGCACCCGGAGTCCTGCAGCCACGGGCAGGCCACGGCCAGCCGAAGGACAAAAACACGTCAGATAGAGAAAATACACCGGCGAGGTATTCGGGAATGCGCCACGCTAACACCGCGCACAACATGTCGTCTCCATTACTCCGAGAGGCAGTACGTCATGCAGGCCGTCAGGCCGCCGTCTTACACGACCCCCATTGCACAAATCAAAGCCGTGATGATGACGAGCCCGGTCTTGCGGCATTCCGATTAACGCGCTTTCCTTTCTCCTTTTCCCCCACAGTGGGCCAGAAGACCGGTGCCGGTGGCCGAAACTCTAGCTCGCTGAATACGACTCGAACCGAACGTGTGACCCCATCTATGGATTCCTCGTTCGAAGAGCAAGCCACTGGTAGGGTCACACGTTCGGTTCGAACCCCATTCAGCGACTCTGGAGCTCAAAACGCGTCCGGTATTTTGACCGCCACCGCCGGTCTTCTGGCACACCGTGGAGCAGCACGGCACTTACGCCCCCACCACGCGTGGCCGTGGAAACGCCTCTGACAAATGAAGCGAGTGAGTACACTCGCGGGTCGTCGTCGCCCTGTCGTGTCGACGCGAAAATGCGCGTCGTGTATGGAAAATTGAACAGCCCTCGGCTGTCCGGGCCGCCGGGCCGCCAGCCGCGCCTAGTGAAGAAGGTAGATTAATGCCCCTCTCGCGGGAGGTGGTCCAGCGCGTCCAGCCAGCCAGTACACTGAGAGTCGCTCTGTCTCTCTCGCTCCTGTTCGGCACGGCCCATGAGTGCGAGAGAGACAGAGCGACTCACAGTCTCCAGCGCAGCCAGCGACCAGTCGTCAACGGGGTCCCGCTGCTGTCGACTGTCATAAAACGCACGCGTTCGAGACAATCGCATCCAGGGTGCGAGGAATCTCCGTGTGTGTGTCTGTGTGAGGTGTGTTAAGTGTCTAGCCGACCCCGACACCTTGTTGGACGCTGCCGGCCCGCCCGGAGCGCGGCTGGAGATGCGTCCCGCGATGCGTCCGAAGATTCAAACAAGGAACGCGCTGGCCAATCAGACGGCCGTCGCGCGGTTCGCTCGACCGGGGACGATTTTGTGGTGGACCCGCGGCGGCGTTCCCTGGGCCGTCGACGGTTAGGGCGGCCAATCAGAGCGCAGGGCCGGGGCTGGGGCGCCAAGCGCGGGCCAATTCAATTTTCGGGGGAAGCAGCAGCGCGGGAACGGCCTGCGCTGAGACGGAGAGAGAGAGAGAGAGAGAGAGAGAGAGAGAGAGAGAGAGAGAGAGAGAGAGAGAGAGAGAGAGAGAGAGAGAGAGAGAGACGGGCGGAGGCATCTTTCGTTTCGGAATGCTGCTTGATGCATTGTGCGAGGACGTATGTTGGGGAAATGAAAAGAGCATGCTGCCCAGGCGGGGGGGCTCCTGGACCGGGTGGGGCCCACGGGCCTCATGGCGGGGGCGTCTCCCTCTCGGGGCGCCCCCCGCGGAGCACCCCGGCGGAGAACAGCCGCGGCAAGTGGGAGGCTGGCGGGGCGGGGCGGGGCGCCAGCCATGCAGTCGCATGAAGCATCCACCTACGCCACCGTGCTATATGCGTTTTTATCATTTTGGAACATGGTGTCCTCCTGAAGATTCGCCCAGCACGTTGTCTGTCTCTCTCGCACTCACTGGCACTCGGCCTCAGGAGCGACAAGGATGCGGCAGGTCGCCTGGACGCGTCGGGCTCCGGAAGGTTATTGATGACAGGACCCCGACACCGGTATTGATCCCTCCTGACAGGTGATACTCATTAGAATATACATAAATGCATGTTTTGTCCAGTGGGCTATCAATATCGTGGGTACACTGTAAATCAATGCCGAGGAGCGTGATACCGTTCACCGAAAGAAGATTGTTAGAGAACGTCGTGCGCGCTTTACTCCTTTATTTTTATTTTTTTGGTTTTCGCTCGGCAGCGCAATTTTTCACCGTCGGCAGCTTCACTCATACGGGGCGCGGTATAAGATTTGTCGCACATGTTCCCGACAGGGTAAGGAGAGAGGAGGTCGCTTAGTAAGCGCGTTACAGCGCCCAGCTGGCACCTCACCATTAATCTGCCACAAATCGTATTGGCTGGACATTTTTCACGGCGCGACACATTTGATCTTCAGCACGCGCTTCCCGCTTTAGATAACCGGGAGACTTGTTTCGGGAAAACAACCGCGGGAAGAAGAAAGACACGCACTGAGATATTTATTTCCGAGTCCGGCTCCCGGCAGGCCGCGGCACCGGACTCATTCCGAGAGTCGTCGCTCTGTCTCTCTCGCACTCACGAGGCGTCACAGGTGCGAGGGAGACAGAGTGACGAAAACGACTCCGCCAATGACAGCGCACTACGCGGTGTTCCCATGGCGCAGCAGTGCTGCCGCGAGGGGGGAAATTAAAATAATAAAGGGAGACGCACGGAGGCGGCGAGTGTGAGAAAGAGAGAGAGGGGGGAGCGCGAACGACGCCGGCATAGCCCCCGGCGAGGTAGGCAGCCGCACGCCTGCCGTGTCGAGCGCCGTGCCTACGCCGGCCCGTCAGGCGCTCCGTCACACAGTGCCTTGCACAGTGCCGTCGCCGGACTCAGCAGCAAAAATCGACAACAAATAAAGTCATCGGCGGCGCGAGGCTGGCTGGCTGGCTGGCTGGCGGCATTGTCTCATTCGTCATTCCCGTCTCGCGCGGCCGCCCCGCCACTCCACCGGGAAGGTGGGGGTCTTTGGCGGGCCGGCGCTCATCAGGCCGTAAGTAGCGTGTAATCGGCCGCGACGATTAGCCACTCGCGGGGCTTTTCGTCGCCTCCGAGGCCACTACTTGACCGCGGCCGGGGCGGGGCGGGGCGGGGCGGGGCACGGCGCCGACAAATAGGCTTCATCAGGCGGCGCGCCGCCGGCCGCGTTCACCGGGTCTTTAGCACCGGCCGGCCGCGCCGCGATGCCGATCTGCGCGTTTATAACCGGATGGCCGAGCCGCACGGCGCACGCGTCGCACACAAAGTCCCAACTCCGGACGGCCGAAGTCGGCCGAAGCCGCGGGACCATCGCACGGCGACTTCCAGATACCCATCGTCCCGCCGTGCCGACCGCCAACAAGAAGAAGGAGGAGGAGGAGGAGTGGTGGAGTGCGCCGGAATTAAGACGAGTGATGTCAGCAGGATCGCGGAGGCACCGAGGTACTCACAGTGCCGTCGCGTGCGTCCCTGGGAGATAGGCATCCCTGCCTCGCAAATCCTGCGGAAAAGGGGGGGGGGGGCTGGCAGTGTAACAAGGAGGCCCGACCATCCCTAACAGCACCGCCGGCAGGCTGTTTCGAACAACGTCACTCTGCCTCACTCGCACTCCAGGGCCGCTGCGTAGGGGTGAGAGAGAGAGAGAGAGAGAGAGAGAGAGAGAGAGAGAGAGAGAGAGAGAGAGAGAGGAATCAGTCCTCTGCACTGCTGAATCCTTGCTCTGCTCCTTATGTAAAAACGTTCCCGAGGCGCACGCGTTGCGGGCTGCCTGCTCGGGCTGGCCGCCGCGCTGCCGCCGGAGTGGCGGCACGGACCGAGCTGGCCGCGCTGGAGCGGCGCTGGAGCGGCTGGAGTCGACGTCCTCCCAGTCCAGCTCGCGGCATGTGACTCAGGCCAGGGCGTGGCGTGGCGGCCGCGTATGTTGGCCGCGTGTAGCGTCCGTGTTCTTTGTCGTGCCTTTTCTCCTTCTCTCTCTCTCTCTCTCTCTCTCTCTCTCTCTCTCTCTCTCTCTCTCTCTCTCTCTCTCTCTCTCTCTCTCTCCTCTTCCCGTTCATACGCCTGGCACTGTCTCCATTCTGAGCCCTTTTGCCAGAATACCACTCGGCGTACCGTCGCCAGCAAGAGTGGCGCCAGACGACGCGATGAATCGATCGAACGCTGTTCGATTTCTGTCGTGTTTGGCCTGGCACGGTTCACACTGGAAAGCACTGCTAGCTTATCCAATCATGACAGCTCCGTTGACTTATCCACGTCTATCCGTCTTCATTGCTGACGCGCTGACGCCGTGGCTGGGTCCTGGAGGTCTTGGCGCCGCGCCTCGCCGCGCGGACGGTGTTCGGCGCGACCCCGGCCGATCATCAGTTACGCCCAGGCCGACCCGGGCAGGCGAGCGTCGACAGCGAGATTTCACCTGCTTGTTAACGTTCCAAATCAAAGCCGCCTCGCTCTGCTCGCTCTGCTGACACGTGAAAATCCGTGCCGCGGTTTGTCCCCGGATGCTGTCGACGCTTTCTTGCCCCGGCCAGCCAGAAACGACGCGTTTTACTCATTTCCACGGTCGTTTACCGCACTCCACTGCAAGCGAGGGGTAAGCGACGCCCGTTACCGCCACGGCGCGCGTCTGGCTGGGCGGCTCCTGTTGAACGCGCAACCTCGAAGCTCATCAGTCGCTCATCTTGCACGGAACCGCCAGACCCCTGACTGATGTAGCGCCGGCTGCCTGGCTGCTGTGCTGGCTGGCTGCTGGCTGGCAGCTCGGCCGGGGCGGCGGCGGGGCCGCTGATGAGGCAGCTATTACTCCCATCGCGTCGCTGTGCGTCGCTCAGGACTCGGTCACATGTCCTTCCGGCCGAGCAGCTCTTCTCTGAAAATCGGCCCGCTAACGGGACGCCGAGTGATAACTCCTGTCGCCGGCAGCAGACGACGCGCAGCGGACGACGCGACGACGACGCGCTGACACCGTGACCGGTTTGAATCAATCAGCCTCCCCCGCCAGCGGGCGGATTCCGAGCAGCGCTTTCGTCGCTCTGTCTCTCTCGCACTCGCGGGGCTTACCGTAGAGATGAGTGCACTGTTAGGAAGAGGACTCAGCCTGCCTCACAGTGGGCCAGAAGACCGTTAGAGGCGGCAAAAATTCTAGACGCGCTTTGAGCTGCAGAGTCGCTAAATGGGACTTGAATCGAGTGACCCCACCAATGGATTGCTCTCCGAACAAGGAATCCATTGGTGGGGTCACACGTTCGATACGAGTCCTGTTTAGCGACTCTGTAGCTCAAAACGCGCCGCAGCGCCACCGCGGCCCCAAGGGTCCCAAGGTCCGAAGGGCACCTGCCACTCCACCGCAAAAAGACAACGCGATCGGATGGCACGGCAACATGTGTCTGATGTTAAAAAGTCCGGCCGTGCCGGTCTGCCTCGCGTATTAATCAGCACGTCGGCCGAGTGCAGCTGTCATCGTGCGGGCCTTTGCCGCCCTGCCCGCCTTGCCGCTATTGCAGTCACGAATCAATTTACGGACCCTCTCGGATTGGGCTGCCGCCTGCCCGTCCGCCCGTCACAGGCCGTTGCGATGCCGAAGAGCATAGGGGTTCGGAACCCGCGCCGCTGGGGCAGCAGCACAACACAGACAGTTTCGGCTATTCCGTAAACGCCCAAAAGAGCGACCCTTCGGTGCGGCCAGGCATTCCGTGTGCAGCGCTCGAGGATGATACATCGATACACCGATTAAAGCGTCGGCTGGGCTGGCCGGGCCGGGCCGGCCGCGGTGAGTCGACACTTTGGGCGGTGAGTGCCGCACAGACGCACCGCCCCGACGCAGAGTGGCACCGCCGCCGTGGCGTGGGGCCCTCAAACGGACGCTGACGGCATCCTCTTCGCATTGCAGAGGTCAGGGGGTCGCCGCTAAATTACGTGATGGCCCGCCGCGCACACTGGAAAAGCATCGTTGGAACAAGACCGTGACGTTGGCGGGATTTTTCGACACGCCCGGCACCGCACTGTTTGGGTGGTGGTTCCAGTGGACCAAGCAATCCGCTGGTGCTCTCGTCCCATTTGAGGATGTTAGTCTGTGAACGCGTGTGAGTTATGCCCTGATCCAGGCTTGTGACGTACGCCGCGCCACGCCCGACGCGTCTAGTGCGCTCTCTCACTCCCGCGCCTCCCGCCGCCTGTGAAGCCGACTGACCGATGCGGCCTCTTACCGCTCGGAACAACATTCTAATGGAACGCACCCCGCCCAAAAAGTATTGTTTCCACTCGGGGCCGCCGAACGGGTTATTTATCGGGGGTCCAACACTGTTAGGGCGTTGGCACCGCGTTGGCACCGCACTGTGAAACAAAGGCGCGCATCCTTGCTGTGTCACTGCGTCTTGCGAGCGTCACGTCCGCGTCACGCCCGCGTCACGTCGGCGTCGGTCGGCCCCACATCACACGGGCAGGGCGGCCAGGGCGGGGCTCGTGAAGGCCCCTGGGAGGATGCCCTTTCGCTGCAAGCCGCCGGCCCGCAGCCGGAGGAGGCTGCGGTCTGGACAGCAGAGCCATTCCGTCGATCTGTCTCCCTCGCACCCGCACGCCGCGCCCCGCCAGAGCGAGAGAGACGACAGGAACGTACGTGGCGGCACCAATCACAGCGCGGCACCGGCGCCACTCAAACGCCTGGAAACCTTGGAACAAATGAATGAGCGCACCTGCCGCGCTGCCCGACTCTTCGAGGGATCCGTCTGTCTCTCTCGCTCCCCTTCGGGACGACCCGCGAGTGCGACAGAGACACAGCGACAAGACCCTTCGCAACGAGGTGCCTACCGCACCTGCTGCGCCAATTTCCGGAATTTCGCTGCCCTTGTCCAGGAGGTGTACTGGCAGTGTACTAGCGTGTTCGTTCGGCGTCGACTCCAGCCGCCTTCCAGCGTGCTGTCCGCCCGCAGCCCGGCGGGGACGGGGCGGCACGGTCGGGACGGTCGGGACGCCCACGGAATGATAACTGGGGCAGAAATGAAGACATAACGACGAATCAATTCGGTGACGGTGTGGGATATGCGGGCCGGGTGACGCAAGGGGACGACAGCAGCCGCCCCGCCCGCCCCGCCCGCCCGCCCGCCCCGCCCCCCTGCCTGCCCCGCCCTGCCCTGCCCCGCCCCCCCCCGCCTGCCCTGCTCCGCCCCGCCCGCCCCGACCCAACCCGTTACGACATACGGCCGTGTGTGCGGAATTTGTAAAGCAGCGGGACGCTCGGCGACATCGAGAGCGTCCGTCCGTATTTTCCCAGAGCCCGGCCACTTACCCGGCCAGCTTGACGTCCTCGGCGTCCTCCGTCCTCCGTCCTCCTCCAGCCGCGGCGCGCCATCACCCTTCACAACACTGCGCCCGTTGCGCGGTATGAGAAATCCGATGACGAGCAGCGATTTCTCATAAGGCGCGCGCACATAAGGCTGGACCCAGCGCTCTCTTCGCGCTGTCTCTCTCGCGCGCTTACGGCGGTCCGCGAGGGTGCGACAGAGACAGAGCGACTGTGCAGTTTGTGCAGTGGCACGCCCCGCCACGCCCCGGCACGCCCCGCCACGCTCCGTCGCGCACGGAGTTCGCAGCGCCACGGAGACGCCGCGACGACAAACGGGTTTGTTTCGATAGAGACATCACGGACATGAGACGAGGATTGGCGGGGCCCGGCACTCGGCCCGGCCGGCAGGACGACTGTGGGAGAGAGAGGGAAACGGAGAGAGGAAGACCACTTCGGCCACATCGGCAACCGCGCCTGCGCTCCGCTTGCTGCAAAAAGGAGAAGGTGCACGATTGTCCCGGGAGCACTACAAGAAGCGGGAAAAGCAGAGCGCACACGACAGTGCAGGCCCCGCGCGGCCGCGGCGCGCGTCCCCGCCTCCACCGGCGTGCTTCGCTGCTTCGGACGCGTCTCGCGGTTTCGTCCAATTTCACTGAATTTCATTGGAGCTGCCGGCCTCGTCCTGCCCAACATGGTGCTGTCGCGGCCGCGGCGGCGCGCACAGTGTGGCGACGCGACGCCTTTTTCCGACCTGCCGCCGGCAAGGGCCGCGCCGCCGGGCGGCCTTGCCGCGTTCGCGAAATGAAAACACAAACAAAACCAGTATCAACGGCCGGATGGCCCATGGGTGTCCGAGAAATTTATGCCAATTATCCACGCGGGAGGCACAAAGGAATTCTGGGCGGCTCGTCGCGTCGCCGATGTCTTCATCGGGCAGTTCGACGAACGCCGCGCGCCGCGCCGCCTCGCCCCTGGCACGTCCTGCAGGCCGTTCTCACAGTCGGCAGCGCGCGGACCGGGGTCGGGAGTCAAGCCAGACGGTGCGCGGGGGCCGGGCAGGCCGTCAGCCCGATGTATCACCTGGACGCGAGGCTACATCAAGCACACTATCCAGCGTGTCCGACGCCACCCGCGATGACTATCACCGAGCTCGCCCTGCTCGCCCTGCTCGCCCTGCTGTTGGCGCGCGCGGATTTCGGCGAACGAGCAGCCCGCCTCGCGCACGTCGCTCCAGGAACGTCGCTCCGTCTCCCTCGCACCCACTGGCGGGTCCCGCGAGCGAGAGAGGCGGGGCGACGTGCAGCGGCGGTGCACCGACCGCCAGACGCGCCAGCTATTCGCGCGATGATGTCTTTATTAAGGACCGCAGCTCTATCGTCATAATAAAGTTATTCCGCGTTTTTTTTTGCCGGCCGTCGACGGCGCGCCGTTCCGCGAAAAATACCTCTGCCAGTGTATACGCACTGCGTCCGACTGCGTCGCTCTGCCGGCAGGGACGCGGCGGTTCGACTACTAACGTGAATGTGCGCCGAGTGCGTGCGGCCTGCTTGGAGGTGGTCCAGATCCGAACGGGGCCGATCGACAATGGACCTGTCAAACGGAGAGAGACCAGTCACAGTGTTACAGTTTTCATTCATGTTTCACCCGCTGGTTGCGACGGTCGAACTTCCCTCGCGGGACGGACAGGACAAGTTTGCTCGCGTAGTTTCACTTTCAAAACGCGGGGACCAGTTTGTTTTTTTCTCAGGACGAAAACGCTGCCTGTGCAAACAAGGTCCCTTGGACCTCCTATCTCTCTCGCACGTACTGGGACTCCAGCCTCGCTGGAAACACCATATCGGGCGGGACACTCTCGGATCGGACATATTTCTCATCGGCCACTCGCACAGTCGCTGCCAGACTTCGTCCCACTGTCGCTGCCGGGCCTGCCGGGCCTGCCGGGTGACACAAGGCCGGCCCGTGCGTGAGTGCGACAGAGACAGGGGATCGCCAAACGAGTGCGGGCCACCGATCTCACACACTGCTGCCGACCGCGCCGTCCGTTTCTTGCTCTCTTCGTTTTTCCACATTTTGATTCCTGTTTTGAAAGGGACAAATAGCTTCATTAGTACTGGAGCTCGTGTGGAACCTGCCATCCCTCTCCGTGTCTGCGTGTGTGTGTGTGTGTGTGTGAGAGAGAGAGAGAGAGAGAGAGAGAGAGAGAGAGAGAGAGAGAGAGAGAGAGAGAGAGAGAGAGAGAGAGAGAGAGAGAGAGAGAGAGAGACGTCCGTGTATTGGCTTACTGGCCGCGCTGTTTGACCGGAGACTTGCTCCCAGCCGATGTGGACAAGAGGCGCGCAAGGAACTTTTGCTTTTATTTGAACACGGTCCGCCACTGCACGCAAACATCCCCCCGAACCGAAAAGCCAAATTGGTTTTGCCTGAACCTGTACCGCCCGCGGCAGGCAGGCAGGCAGGCAGGCAGCGGCATGCGTCGTCGTCCCCGCGTCCAAGGATGGCGTCGGTGACCGAGCGAACAGGTTGGCGGTGCAGCGCGCCGCCGCTACCGGTGCTGCCGCGCCGTGCTGCGCTCTGGCGGCGACGCGCCGAGGCTCCCGATAACACGGACGAACAGGGGCTGCTGGCTGGCTGGCGCGCTCCGCGTCTCACGCTTCTAAAAACCAAATTTATGTCGCGGCGCGAGTCGCAAATTCATTATTTGGATCCGAAATGTCAGCGCGCGTGCTCATCACCTGGCGTGAGATGTTGTGATGGGCGGCCAGTGGAGTGGGCACGGCACAGTCCGCGCCAAAAACCGCGGCCCCGAATGAGAAGCCCACTGAGATAGCATCTGCCGGCGGTGCCGTGCCGGGCTGCCTGCCGGGCTGCCTGCCGGGCTGCCTGCCAGGCCCGCGGAATTCGCGACCGGATTAGAGTCTGCGAATGAGGTGTTTAGCATCAGTACAGGGTACAGGCATTTTGCTGTTATCAATCGCCGTGTCCACCCGGCCACCAAATTCCTCCTTCACTCTAATTACCTCGTCGGGGACCGAGCCAGCGCGGAGCGCGAAACGGGCGTCGCCCTGTCTCTCTCGCACCCGTAGGGGACGCCCCGCGAGTGCGAGGGAGACAGAGCGACGAGAGCGACTCTCGGAATGAGTCTGCAGGCCGGCAGGCCGACGGCAGGCCGACGACACCGTTCCGCACTCGAGGGGCTGTTCTGTCGCGCCACTGATAGGGAACCAGTTCTGCGTCCAGGCCCCTGCCACTGCCACCGCCGCGCCACGCCGGGGCCGCAGCCTGCTAGCCTAGCACCCGAGCTGATTCCGAGTTTTTCGAGATTCTTTGTGCCTTGCCCGCTTTGCGCAGGAAGCGGGGCCGTCAGTAGGCCAACGGCGGCCTGCTATACGCACCTAGCAAGCGAGCAAGCGTTGCTGCATCCCGGCCGCAACTGGGCCGTGGCTCTCGATCAGCTTTGACAGCTTCGATACACGGCGAGGCAGGCCAGGCCGCCAGGCCGCGGCGGAGCGGCGGGGCCGTGCGCGAGAAGTCCTAACGGGTCACTGACACTGCCCTGCACTTGCAGAGCCAAACCGACACATAGTGGGCCAGAGAAGACCGACCCCGGACGCGTTTCGAGCTCCAAAGTCGAACCAAACGTGTGACCCCACCAATGGATTGCTCTCGGAACGAGGAATCCATTGGTGGGGTCACAAGCTCAGTACGAGTCCTGTTTAGCGGCTCTGGTGCTCAAAACGCGTCGGGATTTTGACCGCCTCCACCGGTCGCGCTGCGGTACCGGCGTTCCGGCTGGAGGTCGCTTCGGCGAAAGCCGCCCGCGCCTGTCACTCCTTTATCCCCCGGGAAGAGCAAGCTCTTGCGCTTATGCGGAGTTCCGACGAAAGTGTCGTCTTTTGAGCTGGAGGGCCGTCATCGCCACGGATGGCGGGACCGCAGACAGGGGCCGGCCGAAGTCACGTTACTGTCAGTTCCGTCCGCGATGCGTGCCAATGTGCTCTAATGTTGGACTGAGCGTGCCAGCCCTCATAACCCCATTGTGCGTTCCCCGCCCTGCATCGCCCTGCGCATCCTCTGACCTTTACCAACACTGTCGCATTGTTGTTTTACATCCGACCAGCCCTCGCCGCTGATCCATCTTACAGATGGAGAATAGAATTTGTGATAGATATGGGCGGAGACCAGGTCGCAGCTATGACGGATGGCTTCCTCCAGAGACATGAGCTGGGCTGGTCATCTATACGGCCTGCGTCTTGTGCTCCAGCAGACTGAGAGTCGTCGAGAGCTGTCTCTCTCGCACTCATGGGCCGTCCCGTGTAGGTGCGAGAGAGACAGCTGGACCAAAACTACTCTGCTGGACCCGCCGATTGAGCGAGGCTAAGTTTGCAGGCGGACATGGAGGCTGCGGCTCCATTGGCAGTTAATTGGGACGACATCGCTGTTGTTGGCTAATTCCAGATCGATACTGGTGATATTCCCGCCCCACCGTTGGGATGATAACCGGAGATTGCGCGCTCGGTGAGTTTTTCTCATTCTTTTCAGTGACGTCTTCTAGTTTGGGCGCGCTCCGCCGGCCGAGCGCGCCGCCGCGGAAGGCCGTGTGTGTGTGCAAGGGGCGTTAAGATAGTGCGCCCGGTCCCGTTTTGTCCTCGGAAAGGAAATGTAAATATGGTGGTGTTTTATCTTTTTTATTGCAGGATGTTCCAAAATAGTCGGGATTCACTCCCAGTCAACGAACTCTCTATCTCGAGGAACTAGGTGTGCGAAAGGAAACGACGTCCACTTCTCACTCTCATTATCGACAGTTAGAGAGGAAAAGAAACACCATCTTTTTTTTCGCAGTGGACCATTCAGAAACTCTTTGTCCACCAGTTTGTCGATTGATTGAGGATTGCGATACCACCAACACACATTCCCAATCCGCGGACACTGTTAAAATGTGCGTCTCGTGCAATACGGGGTTGTTTATTGCGGGATGTGTGTCGGTCGGGAAGACTTCGAGAGAAGTGAGCATTCAAAAACGGTCCCCACGCTCGCCTCGGCCAGGACCCCTGTTGGGTCGATAGGATTCGGAGAAGGCAGGACAAGTGGAGGATGTCACCTGCTAGCACTCAGCATTCGCGCTGTGTCCCGCCGTGTCCTGCGCCAACCCGATTAATTAATTTGTCTCTCCTTCTTTTCATTTTTCGGGCAGATGGACGTCGCGGCATGGCGTAACAATACGACGACGCGGAATACGAATCGAGTATTTTGATTGCTCAATTCACCGGTTCAAAACAAGTCACACCTGTGCGCCCGTGCTTATTGAAAAACATATTTCCCGTCCTCCGTCAAGTTTCTCATCGCGGGGCATTCTCATGCTAAGCAAACGGCTCCAATTTAATGCCTTAATTTACGACGAAGTTTTGTGACAGTGTAAGGACCACCCTCGTGCGCCAGGTACGTTCCCGCCACCTGCGTAGGCCATAATAAAGGCTGGATATGCCTGTGTCTCGGAGGCGATACGACTGTCGCCCGGCCGGACGGGGCCTGGACAGCCTACCTGGGGTTAGGTTGGGTCGCTTGTTTGGGTTCCCGCGGTGCGACGTAACACTTGGTTTTGACACCATCGCACGGAAGCACCTCCCGGCGAAGGAGTCCCCTTAGCGAGAACGTGGCGCGTTGTGCATGACAATCGGAGTCCGTTTTGGAAGGCAATCAGATAGACACCACCGATTTCACCCCAGTCGTTACCTCGGGCTTGCTCTGGTCAGTGTCAACGCAGAGTCAACCGTCGTATCATGCATGTGGGTACGGCCGACGGCTAAATTCGGCTGCGTTTTCCACCGACCCGGCGGCAGTCTTCGAAATTGAAACGCCAAACACGAGGCCGCGACCGCCACGACCTCTCCGGGGCATTCCTAGATAAGGGTGCTGTAAAGGGGCGTTCCCCGGGAAGCGCTTGATAAGCCGGCACACACCTGACTGGCGCAGCACAACGAGGCCTCGCAGAGGAAACACCGAGGGCGCGCGTGCCGTCGTCAAAGCCCCACGAGGGGCGCCAGAGAGACTTCCTGATTTAGGCGCGGCGAGGTTTCGCAGGCTTGGGCACGTCCCGCCCTTTTGTATCCGCCACTGTAATGTCGTCACGCGGTGGCGTCATGCCTCGGGGACACCGAGGCACCTGGCCGAGCGGAGCGCCCTGTACAAATGGAGGTGACATCTGTGTCCGACTAGTCCTGGCCCGCGGCGGGGCCCGCGGCGGGGCGCGGTGCTCTCTCCTCGGACTGGTGGGCTGCGTGGCCAACGAGGCCACCAGCCACCACGGCACAGCACGGCACAGCACTACAAAGGGCTGCCAGCGATACTCCACGACTCAAAGAAGAGCCACTCCACGGCGTATACTCCACGCGCCGCCATTGTCGCCCAGCAGGCCGGCAACCCGGCAGGCAGGCGACTTGCGTCACGCAGCCCGCCGGCGGCCAAAACTCTGGACGCGTTTTGAGCTGCAGAGTTACTAAACAGGGCTCTAACCGAACGAGTGAGCCCACCAATGGATTCCTCGTTCGGAGAGCAGTCCATTGGTGGGGTCACACGTTCGGCTTGAGTCACATCTAGCGGCTGTGGAGCTCAAAACGACCGCCTCCACCGGTCTTCAGGCCCGCTGACCGTCGCCGAGGCGAAAGCTCGCGCCAAAAAGTTAGTTTATTTAGGCAAAAAGTGAAGGTGGCGGCGCGTCGGGGGCGCCGCGGACAGGCCGTGCAGCAGGCCTTTGAGGAGGCCCTTTCTCTCATCAGCGTTCGGCGGCCCGGGACGTCCTGGGACCGTCTGAGGAGAGGAGGGTGGCGTCCCGGCATGCCTCTGCAGGGGCCGGGAGGATCACAGCTGCTGCAAAGGAAACAAGAAAACGCAATTTGTAACGAAGTTTGGCGAGTTTGCGCGACACTATTTTGAAGGGTGGTAGTGGCGGGCGTGGAAGAGGCTCCGATTCGACGGTGGAGGGGCGCGGGGCGGGGCGGGGCGGGGCGGGGCGGGGCGCGCCGATCCCCTGGGCAACGCACCAAACGAAGGGGCTGCAGCACTGCGAAAAACAATTACGTCGAATAAGTTCATGAATTTGGGCGCCTCTGCTCGACATCTGGACCTCGGCCGGGTGACTGGGACCCTCGCAGCTGGCGCTAGTTTCGGCGGTTTGGGCTCCGACACTCGACAGCAAAGTTTCCGCGTGATGGCGAACTGATCTCTGCCAGCGTCGGTGATTAGCAGAGCGTCCAGCCAGTCCGGGAAGAATGGAAATGCATTTGCGTTTTGCCGTAAGTGGCGTTTTGATTGGCGGAGTCACTCTTCGCTGTCTTCATTCATCTGCGATGCAGCAACCACACTGGAAGGGAGGGGGATGGCAGTGTCGTGGGCCCCATTGTCGCCAGCCAGAGCATTGTCATAGTTTGGCTAACAAACTCAATTAATTGGGAGCCATTGTGGGTAGGTCTGCTGTGTAACTTGCCCGCTCCAGCCACCTGCGGCCTACCGGTGTTGCTCGCCCGTTAGACACTAAATCGAACAGCCAAAAAGCGGGGGACTACACCGGCAAACCCGCTGGACGGACTTTCAGTTCATCAGCAGGAAACTTGGCCATTTTCGGCAACCGCATTTGTTGTTGTTGTTTCCGGAAAACTTTTCCATTTCCCTTGTCTGCCGCCACACCGTCCCATTAGCTTTGACAGACGTAATCACGTAATGCAATGTCCACACCGTGCCTCGTCCCCATCAAGCGGGCCAAGCAGGCCGGCATCGAGACAGGGAGTGTCACGGGCGGCCTTCTTTCCCGATCAAAGCCCAGCGTCGGCCACCCTGGCCACCCTGATCCGTCTAAAAAGCTCTCACAAAGGTTGGCAAAACAACAATTATTCCATTTGACTGCAGCGCCGCCCAAAGCAAGGAGGACGGGGAAAATCGCCTACTAAGGAAATTAGACTGGGGACGTCTTTGACTGATTGAATGGAGGGGAGATGAAAAATATGGCGGAGTGGGGGAAGAGTGGGGGAAGAGTGGGGGCGGGGCAGGAAGAGTTCGTCTGCCCTTTGAAGTCCCCGAGTCCCGCGGGGCAGCCTGGATTACTCTAATCCCACGCTCGCGTTTCACAATTATTTCGTACTAGGATTTTAACCATGGTTTCACGAGCCAACTCTCGAATCCGGTTATGCGCACGCAAATGGCATCACAATGCCGCCAGTCGCCTGAAAATGGCATTTGTTGCCTCTAATTTGGTGGGAGGACGCGTGCCAAAGCCATTCGTCGCCGGACGTCTGAAACGCCATTAAGATATCAATGAAATTAAACCTGGTCGTGCACAATACCCTCGCGAGCCGCAAATACTACCCCCCCCCCTCCCCTCCAGTCCGCCTGACTTGGCCGACAAGGGCCTGGCGCTCCAAACCACCCCCAGGCGCCCCCGGCTCCAAACTATCCAGCACTTGCCCGCCCACGCCGCTCCGCTCCGCCGTCTGCCTGCCGTCTGACTGTCCCTCAACCCGATTTCCGACTGTACGAAGCAGAACGGCCCCTTACCGGCCTCTCCTCCCCCTCCACCCTCTTCGGCGGCCGGCCCACCCCGTCGTTTAGGAAATGGTTAACACATTTAATGGCGTCACGTCGCCAGGCCCATTATTTTTGCCTGACTTTTGTTAATTCAACGCAAGCGGGGGCACAAACGCTTTCCACGTGGACCGGACTTCTGCGTCAACATGGTGTGTTTGTGTGTGTGTGTGTGTGTGGCTGGTATCACCATGTGCAGTGGTAGTGGTATCTAATGAACTGCACTGTGTGGCAATGCTGTGCAGTCCCTGTCGCACGGGAAAGTTACTTCACGCAAGCTGCGCTGTGCGGTGGCTGGAGGCAGGAGGCGGGGGGGGGGGTCTCACGGACGTATGTGGTGACAAGTTGGCGGGGTCAGGGGCGCCCCACTATCGGGGTCCAGGGGCGGGGAGGGGGTTCGTTCCGCCTCATCAAGCAGCCTCGGCGTGTTCCACATGGGGCTCATATTAACATAAGGGCCCACGGTCGGGGCGCCGGTAGCGAGGTTCAGCCAGCCGCTCGCATCCCGAAATGCAAAACACGTGCCCGCAAAGGGTTAGCCGGCCGCGGGCACAGACTCCGGGGGCAGTTTTACGACAATCAGTCCCACGCAACGCAGCCAGACGCGTCTTGGCACGGCCTCAACATCGGCAGCACCAGCGCCGCGCTTTTCGGTTTCCCTTTCGCCCGGGCGCGTCCGGGACGCCCCGCAGATCCTGTATGGCTCCATTTTTACACGCGGGCCTTGTCTTTTGGCGGGCTTGCGTGGCGCTCCCTGCCGCCCGGCCCAGCCGCCCGGACCGGCCGCACAAGGACATGGAATTTATGAGGTTCTCCAGGCCGCCATCGGTCCCCGCGGTGTCACCGGCCGGCCCATGGCGGCCATGGCAGTGGCAGTGCCCCGGCAGTGGCGTGCCGGCTGAAGGGCTGACGTACGGGCGACCCACTGCCGCCAGGCCGCCAGCAGGCTGCCAACCCGACGGCAAAAACGCGGCGGCGTGGAGCCGACAAAGCCGACACGGCCCGTCAAAAGTCGTCGTCATCGGAGACTTTGTGCGACACGTGAGACGCGGGTGGCACCACTGCCAGGCCATGCCGTGGCTGCAGTAAGCCTTTAGTGGCTTGCGCGCGCAGAATGTGTTGGCACAGCCTCCTTCCCTGATCCTCCGATGTGTTTTTCCAGAAACGAAAATAAAACTGAAGCGGGCCATGGATCCCCTCTCCCTCTCCCCGAGCACTTTCATCTTCGACACAGCCCTTCCGCCTCGGAGGGAGGGAGGGCGCGCTTGGGCGGCGGGCGAGAAGTCGCGCCGAAAGAAGAAACTTCCTGCCGCCGCGCCGCGCCCTCCGCCGGCCCATGGCTGGCCCGCTGGTTGAGGGGATCGTTTTCATGCCGTCAAGGGGTTCGGGCCGATATAGCGCCACCCCTTTACCCCGCCACCGCACTCGGCCCACCCCGCAGGGCCCGCAGGGCGCAGTCTCGGTCGGACAGCTTTTCCCGAAAACGGGTTGCATTTAATATTATTATATTTCGGGGCCGCTTCGTTCATCCGTTTCCATCCGAGCCGCCACTAAAAACGTCAGGAAATAATGAACTTTTTCACAGTAAAACACGTGTTGACCTCATCAGAGGGCTCCCCCCTTTTTATTGCTTTTCTGGGCGTAACCGCTTTGCGCCTCGAGCCATTAATATTCTTTCGTCATAAAATGGGGTGCTCGTGTGACACCGTCGTGACACCGCCACATCGCCGCCACACCCCGGTGGGGCCAAAGGTTGCGCGGCCGCACAGTGGGCCAGAAGACCGGCGGGGCGGTCAAAATCCCGGACGCGTTTTGACCTCCAGAGTCGCTAAATGGGACTCAAACTGAACGTGTGACCCCACCAATGGAATGCTCTCCGAACGAGGAATCCATTGGCGGGGTCACACGCTCGTTTCGAGTCCCATTTAGCGGCTCAAGCTCAAACTCCCACACTGCACTGGCAACCCGATCCATCGACTTGGCGCAAACAGCTTCATTAGGGTGGCTTCGCCGAGTCCTCCGGAGAGCACTGCGCCCTTCACTTTCGCCCCCACTTCTTCATTTGCGGAGTTTTCTTACGGAGCCCCTGGGAAAAGTGACACCCTGCGAGGGCCATACCCACTGCGAAAAAAAAGAAGGAAAAGAGAGGAAGATTATGACTTGCTTAGGCCACACCCTCGGTCCTGTGCGAGCGTTTCCTTCTGGCGAAAGTGAATTTCTCATGCCACCGTACCGCAAAAATACTGCGTCGTGTCGCTGTCATACTTTGCGAAACGGGACCACCACCGGGCCGTCCGCGCGCACAGTCCCACCCCCTCATTTTCTCTCTCGGAAGAATCAGCGGCAGCGGACCACAGAGGCGCACATGTGTGGCTGGCTCGGGTAAACACGAAGCCGAAAAAGCAAAAGCCGCGTCGGGCCAGCGGACGGAAGCAAAGCCGTGTCGCAAGGCTGTCGCAAGCACGCGGAGATGGTTTTGTTGAAATTAATGACTCAAGCAATAGCCGGGAATAAGCGGCGTGCTGCCCCATTTTTCACGAGGCAGTCCGGTAATTTTCCAAGTACCATTTGATGTTTTTCAAGTACCTCTTGGAACTTTTCAAGTACTACCACTTGGTACTATCAAGTACCACTTGGTACGATTCGCGAGCCCTGGGCTGGCAGGGCGTTGACACTGGTTGACACCCGCGCCGGAAATCGACTGGTGAGCGGTGGGCAGGTGAGGACAGCTCATGGCGCCCCTGCGCGCCCCTCCCGGGGCCCTCTCATCAGCATGCGCCCCGCCTCCGTCACGCCTTCGTCACGCGCGTCACTCGTGCGTCACGCCAGTCACGCCCGGCAAGCAAACGCCAAGCACGCACGCACACCGACAAGTAGGCACACGGACAGAAAAAAAAGGGAAAAACCACAGTAGCGCCCAACCCCTTTTATGTTTTTATTTCTTTCGCGCTGGAAAAGAAAGGCACAGAGGATTTAGAAAGTCTTTTCCACATTTGCTCGCGCGGGGGTTTATCCTCGCGGCGGTGGGGCCTTCTGCCGGTGGCCCCTTGTGGACGTCCGTGGGGCAAGCGCCGGCGGCGTGAGCACACACTGTGACTGACCCATGCGCACACACACACACACGCACACACAAAGCGCAATCAAGGTGTACGTGGCCACGCGACCATTATCATATGTATGCCCATACATACGGAATGTGACGAGGTTGACGTGTCGCGTACAAAACACACACACACACCCTCGAAAATGTGCCTAGAGCCGTTGACTGCGGCGAGCCGCGCCGCTGTCCAAGCGAACGGTTCTGATCAAACACACTCGGTCTCCGGAAAGGCTGGCCGGCCGGCGGGCGGCTTCATAGAAGGCGGCGCGATAGCGGCGGCAGGTGGGAGTGAGACAAACGATAAGCGTGTTTGCGGCATTGTCGCCACAATGAGCGTGTGAGCGCCGCGCCTCCGCCCCTCCCACCTCGACACGTGACCGCCTCAACCCTTTCCGAAAAGCACCTGGCCGCCGTCCCTGCGGCAGCCGGCAGAGAGAGAGAGAGAGAGAGAGAGAGAGAGAGAGAGAGAGAGAGAGAGAGAGAGAGAGAGTCCGATAGCGCCCGTGAGAGTTTTGAGGTTGGACGCCTAACCTCACTTATCAGTACGCGCCAATACACCGCTCGGCGGGCTTGCGCGGCCTGCGACTCGCGCCGCCGCAGGACACTTCGGAGAACACATCGTTTCCATTCCTCTTTCCCCCCTTTTTTCTCCCTTTTCCCCTGATTACCAAACAGCGCGGCGCATTCCTGGGCCGTGGTTAGGAACGTGCTTTGTTGCGGACTTACGCAACCGCGCGCATGCTAAATATGCGGCAAAGCTACCGAATGACATTCGGGTTCAGGGACTCTGTGGCCGCAAAGAATCCAGTCACCTTCTCGGCGGACAATGAAATCGCTGGAAAATAAATGCCCCTCGAATTGTTTCTCTTTGAGCACAAAGAGCGGGTCGTCGTTCCTTTTTCCCACGCGAGGAGAAAAGTGTGGAAGGCATTGGACTCATCGGACGGATTCATCAACTACTGCTAGGAATTTCGCTCACCTCAGGGACGCGTTACGGTCCTGAATCCTTCAGGACCAAGTCTAACCGTGTGGCCCACTGTGCGGACGCAGCCCGGCCGGCCGCGGCCCCGAAATCAAGTAGTGCATGGTAATAGGCCACCTTCTTGTGATTTTCTCATCAAAACGAGGATGGGGCCGCTGGACACGCGCCCGCAATCTGAGCCGCCCGGCCGCCTGATGAGAACTGGCCACCTCAATACTATAAATCTTGCGTGAACGAGCATCGCAGCTGATTATGGGTCGGCCCCTCGGTTTGTTGGTCCTCTTTCAATTTCGACGACGAGGTGGTAAAGTAAAACACGAACAGTGGGGTTGCCAGGCACAGTGGGCCAGAAGACCAACTGGAGGCGGTCGAAATTGCGGACCCGTTTTGAGATTCAGAGTCGCTAAATGGGACTCGAGCCGAACGTGTGACCCCGCCAATTGATAGCTCTCCAAACGAGGAATCGATTGGAGGGGTCTCGCGCTCTGTTCGATTCCCATTTAGCGACTCTGGAGCTCAAAACGCGACTACAGTTTTGGTCTTCTGGCCCACTGTGCATGCCCGGGGATGCCGCGAAATGGCAGACGACGTCGCAACGGTACAGAGCCCTTTGCATATTTATGAGAAAATAATATTATTCTTGGATAGGTCGGCGTGGGGGCGGCGCTCCCGATCCTCCAAAGATCAACAGAGTGATCGGCCAAGTCGAACAAGTCGGAAATCGAGCGGGAGGGAGGGCCCCATTTAACGCGTCCCAAACGGCGCTAGTTTTCCCCGAGAAAACACTGGCAGAACAATATTTACGGCGCTTGTTAAAACTCGAGCTCGGTGCACCTGGTGGCCGCGGTTAGTTTACGGTTTTTTTATTCCGTCAAAACGCGCCGCGGGTGAGCCTCGGACAATAGTTCGGTACGTGGGTTAAGGTCGCTCGGGCCGGGGCACGTATAAATCTTTGGGGTAATGTTTGAGCTGCTTTCCTCCGAACGTCTCGGTACAAGCGAGCGTCATGCCGGTTTGCATTTATGCACAGCGACTCCTCACGACTCCCTAATAGCCAGCCAATCACGACACGCTAACGGTGTGCCGCCGCTACCGCAGGATTCTCAGTCCGACTGCACACAAAAATGCAAGGATTGAGACACATTCTCCATCGGGCCCCGCGGCCGTGACAGTCGCGGGTTCGATCCCAGCCGGCGGCGCGGCGTATCGGCTTTTTTGACAGGTTGATTCCGCCGCTGCCCCGCCGTCGCCACCCGCAGACCGCCGCCCCGCCGCAGCGGGTGCCATTGTTCGCCAGAGACGGTTTCACGGAAAAATTGAAACTGACCAAGGGGGCCATAACCCACGCCGTGCCGGCCGGCATTAACTCACAAACATATTAATATGGTAATGAGACCCCGACAGGCCGTCCTCTGGACGCTTGCGCCCGGAGTCCCGAGTCCGGAGCCCGGAGTCCCGAGCCCGGAGTCCCGAGCCCGGAGTCCGGCCCGGACCCAGGCCAACACGGCCCGTGCCGTGTCCGACCGACCGCGGCCCGGCGGTTCAACCCTGCCTCAGGCAGGCGCAGTGATAATTCTTCGAGTAACTGAAACTCGAAAAGTTGAGAAAAGCGAAAGGACTTTGGGCTCATTCATTGCGGGAAGTGTAGTCGTTGGAGAATGATTCGCAAGATCGCCGAACAATGGCCTTCCTTCCTGACACTTTGCATACAAAACGCAAGGGAGATCCGAAAAATAAAGAGGAAGAAAAATATGTGATCGGTAAGGAACATACACCATGTTGCGCTACCTTTGCGGCCTGCGGCCTCCACTACCCCCACTGCCCCGCTGCCCCCACAGCCCCCACGGCCCCCACGGCCCCCACGGCCGCGCGTTCCCATGAGACAAAAGCCTTGCCAGAAACCCCAATTTTTGCCTTTTTGCTTTACGATGCTCGTTCGAAAGGGCGCCGCGTCGTTTTACTTTTATGGTGTTGGGTCCATAAACAGGGCCGCTGGGCCGCCGCCGGACTGCCGCTGGCCGGCCGGTGCGACAGCGGGGGCACTGGAAGTGGACCGAAATCATCACTCGCCCGGTACAAATCAGGATGAGGAACAGCGCGCGCGCACGCGAGCGGCCCGTGCGTCCGGCGAGCGCATCGCCCGCGAGAGGCGCTAAGGCGCAGGAAGCAACACTCTCACTTTTTCGCGGCTAATCCATCTGATAACTGTCGCGAATTAACGACCGCCGGTCCACCCCAGGCAAAAATCGGCCCATTGGGAAACATTGTGGCGGAGGGGAGAACACAGGACCTCCTGTCACGCGGCGCACAGCACTTGCAACGGCGCCGCAGGAATCGCGGGGAAGCCTTTGACGGAATCCCGCCCTCTTCCTGACCGTTCTGGAGACGCACGCCGAGGACTGAAATAGTGACGGAAATGGGCGAACACTGGAACCAAACAGTGGGCCGTACAGTGCGAGACGAAACTTAGACGTGTTTCTGACGCTCGCGAATAGCCGCCGCAGGCTCGAACCCGATAAACGGGCAATTGACCACCTAGAAACAAATTGCGATGTCGCTAACTTAGCGCGAGGCAACTGAAAATTTCAATCGATCTAACATTTGAACCTGCAAGCGAAAACGAAATCGGAATGTGGCCGCTACCGCACCGTGCTTTGTGGATGGCGCTGGCCGATCACCCTTTTAGCACCTGAGCTAACAAAATGATTCGTGACCGAACGTGTGACCCCGCCAATGGATCCTCGTCGGAGAGCAATCCATTGGTTGGGTCACACAGTCCCATTTAGCGACTCTGGAGCTCAAAACAACGCGTCTCGAATTTTGGCCGCCTCCACCGGTCTTCTGGTCCACTGTGGCGCGCCCTGTTCACACTTTCTAAATACTCTAGTGCCGCGGCTGCCCGGAGTGGCCCCTCTTGTCCGTCTAGCCGCACTGCCCCGCGGCGTCCCGGCCCGTCCCGGCCCGTCCCGGCCCGCGTCCGACGGCTGGCAGGTGTCCGCATTTCCATGAGAAAGGCCACGCTGCCGCGCCGCTGCGGCTGCTCGGCCGACTGCATAAGGAAAAAGGCCGGCCGGCCGCGTTTCGGTGGAGTGGAACAAGGGGGCGGTGACAAAATTCCAGGGCAGCACCTGCGCCGATTCCAGCGCACTGGTTTTTCCAGTGCGCCAGGTCGAGATTCGACCCCGGAAGGGGGCCAGCGCACTGCAAAGGTGTCCTGTTGGGTTCGCATCATTATCCCCTATGTCCTCCCTCGCCTCAGCACTCGCCTAGACCGACTCCGAAAGTCGTTTTCGTCGCTCTGTCTCTCTCGCACCTGAACGGGACGCCCCATGAGTGCGAGAGAGACAGAGCGAGTGTGCTGCTGGACGCCTCCGGGCTGCCCTCAACCTCTCGTCGGCGAGGACGTCAGGACGTCGCCGTGCTGGGGCATAAATGACTGCCATCATGCGTCGCAACAACTACGCCCCGTAACGATGCGAGGCGTATTAGACTTTCAGAGGAGAAGAAGACTCTTGCTTTCCAGGCTCCGGCAGAAACCTCCCCTCGGCTAACAATCGCACATCCCCTCTGCCTCAGCCCGAGGCTGGCTGGCCGGCTGGGGCCGTCGTCGGGGTCTGAATGTGCCACTTTTGAAAGGGGAGTCTGCTCCGCTCCCTCCCTTCTCTCTTGTAGTGTCGCCTCCTTTCAGGCGAGGGTCGCAGCCGCCCTTAGTCCGGCAGGGCACGTAAGGACCGCTCCTGTTACACTGCGCCCTTCATTAGTTGGCGCGTCCACGCAGGGCCGGAAAGACCGAGGCGGTCAAAATCCCGGACGCGTTTCGAGCTCCAGAGTCGCTAATCAGCACTCGAACCGAACGTGTGACCCCACCAATGGATTGCTCTCCGAACGAGGAATCCAAAGGTGGGGTCACACGTTCGGTTCGAGTTCTGGTTAGCGACTCTGGAGCCCCAAACGCGCCAAGAGTTTTGACCGCCGGTGCCGGTCTTCTAGCCCACTGCGGACAAAATATGAGTTAAAAGTGGCGGATTTCGCTCAGGAATTCCGTGAATCAGGGTCTCTGGACCGTGATCCGCAGGAAAACAGGGCAGCTGCTGTATTGACGTGGGTCGGGCAGCGAAAATAAACAACGCCGCGTGAGTCGGGAAGAATTGACATGCGGGTCGTCAAATGGATTCCGAGTCCACACAGCGGATTCCGGAAAGTGTCGGGGAAGTGTTTCTCTTCCGACGCGGCTTACTCCCAGGAAGTCCCGCTGCACCTCGTGGATGCAGTCCCAAGTCGGGCCGTCCTTTTCTGATCCATTTTCTCGCAGCGCCCGGGGGATGTGGTGGCTGGCTTGCTGGACACAGCCCCGCCGGCCCCGTCGGCCCCGACGTCCTAAGTCAACACTGCCGTCGTGGACCCAGTGGCAATACTCGAGTCCCTTTTGCAATCCGCGATTGTGTCCCGAAAAGCCTCGCTGCTGCAGCCGCAACTGTTTGCAGACATACAGGGGGTGTCGCCCGGGCCAACCGGGACAAGCGGGACAAGGGCGCCCCGCCACCGTCTCTGTCGCACTGCAGGGCGTGCACGGCGTGCCGTGGGGTGGAGAGAGAGAGAGAGAGAGCGACCACGGACTGCCATTGGCGGGACGCTCTGGCCGCCTCTGTGGGGGACATATTAGTAGACACAGGGCCACGCTGCGGTTCAAAGAGCCGAAGCGACTTGCACCAACTCGCCCAAAAAATGGCAGGTGCATTTTTTTTTCCCGCGCACCCTTCCTCCCTCTTCCCGCCAAACAAAATATTTTCCCTGGCCGCGATGTGCATGTAATCGTCCGCGAAGGAAGGCGAGAGAGATTCGCGAGAAGTGCATTAGAGCAAAAGTGGCGGAGTGCGGAGGAGGGCCAAGGACCAGGGAGGCGGCGGGCGGTGGACACGTCCTAAACAAACAGCCAACACAGGCAACGCGCCGCGCTGCTCCTTTGCAGCGGCAGCCAGGCCCAGCCAGGGTGGCTGTGCACGCTGCGCACTGCGGCCGACACCAAGTCGCAATGCAATTTCTCTTTCGTTCGCAATGATATCGAACTGATTACCGCTCCGATGGAACAAGCGGGTCCCTTGTCTCCTCTCCTTCTGTCTGTCTGTCTGTCTTCTTCTCTCTGCCCTCCCCCCCCCCCCCCCCCCCCCGCCAGAGACAGGCTCCGCCCTAGCCCTTCCGTATCCGTGCCAATTGTTTAGTCCTAAGGCTACAATGGCGAGGGCTGCGAAGGACCGTCTCTCAGCAGACTGACTCCGAGAGTCGTCCTCGTCGCTCCGTCTCTCTCGCACCCATACCGCACACGCCCCGTGAGTGCGAGGGAGACGGAGCGAAGGACGCGACTCTCGGAATCAGTCTGCTGACAAGAACAGTCCGCGTCTTTTCGCGAGGCTGGGTCCGTCGGAGGAGCCGCGCGTGTTCCTCTTCCGTCTCCGCCGCGCGCGCCGCGCCGGGGCCGGGCCGCAGTGCGTGCGAGAGAGACGGAGCACGGGGCGGCGTAGGCAACGCGCTCGGAGCGCCTGTCGAACGGGCGGACTACTCGCACGGCGCTCCACGCGGCTGGGGAGTACCCTGCCAAGAGATTGTCCCCCGGTTTGTTCCTCCTCGTTCTCCTCGTCCTTCTTCTTCTTCTGCCTCGCGCCCAGCTTGGCCAACTAGCGGCTCGTTGGCCCAACCCAAAAGCCAGGCCGACAGAGCCGAGCGGGTGGGACGCGGCTATTGACACAGCAATCTTATCTGTGCGGGGCGGGGCCTACACACAGTGACACACACTGCCATACAGTCTCACAGTCACAGACACACTCACACACACACACACGTTGCGACACAAATATTTGGTGACGTTTTCAAGTGCCGAAAAGGGTCGGGCTGGGCGCGCGGCAAGACGCAAAGGGCCGGCGCGGGCGTAGGGCGCGGGCCCAGGGAGGGCCCATGGAGGGCCCAGGGCAGGAGTGGAGGGCGAAGGGGGTCGCAGGTGAAGCCTGCAGCTTATTCAACGCGGCCGGCGCGGTGCAGTGTGCGGTGCCACACTGCCACACGGGCGCCACACTGCCACACGGGTGCCACACTGCCACACGGGTGCCACACTACCACACGGGAAAAGGGCTGACGCGGCCGCCGAGCCGAGGCCGTCGACGACGCCGCCTGCTGTTCCAAATCCCTGCAAACGCCCTTCAACAACTCAATTCAAGCAGAATTCTTTCCGCCAAATAATCTGAGCGAGAGGCGGGCCCGCTTTTAGAAAGGCTTCGGGCGCGCGGCGGCGGCGCACGGCTTGCCTCGGACTAGCGCGGCCCAGCGCGGCCCAGCGCGGCCCCGCGCGGGGGAGCAATCATTTCTTTCTTCTTTCTCCCTTCGCCTTGGCTTCGGCTCGGCTTCGGCTTCGGCCCGCGCCGCCGCCGGTTCAATTTTCCCTCCGCGGCATACGTGTCTCTGTGTGCGAGCGAGGGGGCGGGGAGAGGGGCATTGTGTCCGCCCCCCTCCCTCCTCTCTCTCTTTCTTTCAGCCTCAGCGCCACCCGCGGACTGACCGCCGCCGTGCCGTCGACTCCCTGCCTGCCTGTCCAGAATCACCTGTCACTCCG
Source organism: Thrips palmi (assembly GCF_012932325.1). Lineage (NCBI taxonomy): Eukaryota > Metazoa > Arthropoda > Insecta > Thysanoptera > Thripidae > Thrips > Thrips palmi. The sequence continues at coordinate 7,502,491 of NW_023144634.1, forward strand.
TTATTTTGCCCTGTCTTTGTCACGCAGTCGGGTGAGCAGGGCAGGGCGTTCCGTGAGGTGCGAGAGAGACAGAGCGACACCCAGTGACCCTTTAGCCCCTAATCCGGAAATGGTGCATGCTTAGGAGTACGCCACGTCTTCCGAGGGCCTCGTCGACGGGCAAGGGCCCAGTGCAGGGCCGGCCGCACCGCCGCCTTGGAGCGGGCCCTCCTGAGGGCGAGGCTGGATGCTGTAACGTAACCCGAGCACTGACATGGCCGCGGCGTGGTGGGGCGGGGCACGGCGGGGCGGGGCGGGGCGGGGCGGGGCGGGGCGAGGCGGGCGCGTTCCGAGGTGCGTCCTCAGTCCCTCTCGCGCCCACGGCCGGCCTGTGCTCCGCCTGTGCTCCAGACAGGTTCCCGAACGTCCTGGGCCCCGGGCAGTAGCAGCTCCGGCAGCAGCCTTGAGACGAGGATTGGACCGGGGGAGGGGGACGGGGGGTACCCAGCGGGTAGTCGGGCTGGGTACCCGGTACTACTCAGCGGGTAGCGGCCGTGCAGGACGGCGCAGCGACTGCCGCTCGCCGACGACGGCGCAAAGGGAGACAATGAGAAACGCGCCGTCCCATTCTTCGACGAGTCTCGCAGAGCTCAGCACTGACCATTTTCAACTGGCTGAACATGTCTCGAAATTCACGAAAGACCCTCGGAAACCCCCTTATATTAACATTTTTCTCGACCTCCGCGTGGTCACTTTGCGGGTTTTCGTCCGATTTCCACTCCAGCCTCCGCCCACTCCTTCGTCTCGGCCACGCTCCAGGCATAACTGGGTTGCGGTCAGCGCGCTCGAACTTGACCCCCGCGCGAAGGCCGCCGCCGTGCTGCCGCCGTGCATGCTGGCCGGCGTGGAGGCTGGGGTGCCGTAAGCGGGGCGGCTCGGTCGAATCGTCAGACAGAGTCAGACGGAGAGGACGCAGCCAATTAAAACACGGCCAGGAGTTAAAGCGAAGCAACAAGGAACAAAATAAAGCAGCAGCCCTGCTACAACGGCTGCAACAGCTTCTGAAGAGGATGTCCATGCAGCACTGCAGGCTGTGCAGGCACTGCAGGCACTGCACTGCAGGCTGCCCGGTCCTTGCGCGTCCAACACATCTAGCCGAGAGATGCGGCTGCCGTCGCCGTGCTTCACGCGATATGCGCGGTACGCCGCGTGGATTTCTCCTGCACTGCCAACGGAACGGGCTGTGCTCGCTGGCTGCACCCGATTTGGGTCGAGCGAGCGGCCGCCTGAACCGATTTGAATCGATGGACAGGTTCCCAGTGGGGAGGGCGGTAACTGCGGGGGCTTCCCTGGACAGTTACGGCCCCGGCGAGCGCTGCAGCGCGCTGGTGCGGGGGCGTCCCCCGCAGAGGAAGTCCCGCCCTGCCCAGCCCGCGCGCCGCGCCACACCGCGCCACGGGAGCGAGAGAGACACACGCTCCAATCTCCTTCTCGATTCCGTTGGATTGAGTGAATAGTCACTTTTTTTCGAGCTGCCCGTCGGCCTGCCGTCGGCCTCATCGAGTGCCCCGCGACACTCGCTGGGGCCACAGATGTGTGTCCGATGCCCCTCCAGCCCCCCTCCACAGCACGGCCGTCTGTGTCCGTCTATTAAAACTCATCTGCTCTGTGATATCTCATCAGTCGGGCCCTCCTGCCAAGACATCGAGACACCGAACAAAAAGACCACGACCCCGGCGGGGCTCTCGGAGCCCCCGGGGCACGGGGGGCCTCCGTGCGGTCGCGTTGGTGCGCCGAGATGTCATAAAGGAAAGGGGGAAATCTCCGCGGTACCGCGCTAGAAAAAGCCGGTCGGATTAAAATGTCGGCGTTGCGACCATTTGGCGTGGGGCATGGTAATGACTGACGCGTTTGGAATGCGCGCCAAGCCGCGACGAGCCGAGCGGGCCGAGCGCGGGGCCGAGCCGAGCCGAGCCGAGCCGAGCCGAGCCGAGCCGAGCCGAGCCGAGCCGAGCCGAGCCGGGGCGGCGGGGGCTCCTTCGTAATCCCGTGCCGCTGAAAGCAAGACGTTTACCAACGATAAATCGCATCGGATTATACCGGCCGGTCCGCGGCCCAGTCGAGGCGTCTTCGTCGCTCTGTCTCCCTCGCACCCACACGGAGCGCCCCGAGAGTGCGAGAGGGACAGTGTGCCGGACGGCACGGATGGCACGGATGGCCCCCACCGCCACGCCGATCGGAAGCATGGAGGCAGAGGCAGCGAGGCGGCCGGACCGGAGCCGCGGCGCTGCGGTGCGGAGCGCGGACGGCCACCTATCTCCATTTCAGAGCCGAATACATTATCGTCTCTCCCGCAAATGGCCGTAAACGGAGCGCTAGCGTCGCGGCGGTGGCGCAGTCTAGGTGCAGCGTTAGAAAGCCCCGACGACTCCCGCTGACAATCACTGGACCAGACGACAGACAACCGCGTCAAAAGCACAGAGGTCCCCGATGACCACCGCATCATCGTATGCAAAGTGGGGAAAATTTCGCTTGAGGTTCAGAGCCGTTTGAACCGAGCGAGACATATAATTCATACCGGTAATTGGGCTATGTTTCATAGGCTGCACGTGTGTGTGTGTGTGTGTGTATGTGCTGTGTGTGCGTGTGTGTGTGTGGTCGGCGTGCTTGGCGTCATCTCAGCGCTATACTGCACTCGCAAACGAGCAGTCGTACATCCCGGCAGCAGCAGCAGGGGCAGCAGCAGCGGCAAGGGCACCAGAAACAGCAGCGGGTACTTTTCACGCTGCAGCGCGGTGCAGCGCCCCGTCAGGCCGTCAGCGCAACATTCCCGCTTCGACCCCATGATGTTAAATCAATGCACTTTTCGCCGGCACTGATAACTCCGAACAGGACCTTCTGTCTCTCTCGCACTTGCACGGAGCGCCCCCCGCGAGAGAGGCAGAGCGTCGCCGTCGCCGTGCTGAGGTAAGGTTTCGTTATGATACGGCGTGTCGCCTCTTAGCGGCGCGACTCATCGATAGATCGAACGATAGATCGAACGATAGATCGATACGCGGGCGATATTCATACCCGCGTCACGTGGCCGCGGCGCGGCGGGTTGCGCTCCGGGCGGCTCCGATTCAGACGTGTCTTGTAATAGAGCGCGAGTGGCGCGCAACGATGTAGCGGACAGTGGCGCGGACGGACGCTCGCGGCCCGTAAATCAATTATTTTACCTCCGTGGAGTCGCGGGGTGACCGTGGTGGCGAGACCGCGGTGCGACCATAAGGCCGCGGACGGACCGACTGACAGACAGACGAAAAGACAGACAGACAGACAGACAGACAGACAGACAGACAGACAGACAGACAGACAGACAGACAGACAGACAGACGGACGGACGGGCGTTGCAAGTGGTGTGCATGTGGATGACATCTACAATGTCTTGAACGTGATTGCCTCCCGGCCTTGGTTGCGCTGCCCTGGGCTGCCCTGGCCCGGAGTCTTCTGTCTCCCTCGCACCCATCAGAGACGCCCGATGAGTGTGAGAGAGACGGGGCGACGAAAAGGACTCTCGGAATCAGTCTGCCGGCCGGCAGGGCGCGAGGAGGAGATTCCTGGGGAAATAAAATTCGCCTTTCTTGCCTCGCCTCATTCCCCGATCCGTGTTTTGTTTTTGTATTTCATTAAACGCGCTCTCGTCGTTTTGGTCTCGTCGGTTTGCCCCGTTGCTCTTTTTTCAGGCAGTTATTGCTCGCTGCGTGCGACGTTCTGCATGGCCACTGACTGTGCGGCGCTGTGCGGCCGGCATGCGTTCTGCGTTCGCAGGGCGCGGCGTGGCGCGGCGTGGCGCGGCGTGGCCTCAGTCAGAAGGACTTCTCTGCATTCAGCCATTTTCGGGGACGCAAATATGATCCCGCTGGACGGAGTGCCCATGAACTGGCGCAACACATGTGTGCAAAATGACTCAACGCGAAAAAAAAAATTCTGCTTGAGGTCACATTTGAAATGAAGTGAACAGCTGCGACACGTGGGTGCGGCCCAGAGCCCTCAGCCACCCCGCCAGAAATTAAAAACAAAAAGCGTCCCTCTCTTTAATTTTGGGGATCGGTTCTCGCGGGACACGCGTGGTGTGGTGCTACACTGTACGCCGCCCTGCCGACGGGAAAATTAATTCATAAAAATTCAGCGCGGGCAATCAAACGCGCGTTGCCCGATGTTGGCACCTCGAAATGGCCCAGCTGTGTGTCGCTGCCGTCCCCTCCCCCTCCCCCTTTCCCCGATGCGCATTTGCATAATTTGTTAGTAATAATGGTCGCGCCGGTCAGAACGGACCGGAAACAGCAACGCGCCCGCCTTTTTCGATAACAATTAAAACCCGCGGTGCTGTTGCTGCCGCCCGTCATACACATGGCGGCGCGGCGCTCCGCCGGAAAATGCCTGGAAAAAGGCGGGAAATTCGACATTGTTTCGGTGGGTCGTTACGGGCGGCGCTGCGCCGTAAATTGACGCCTCCGTTTCCGAACGGGCAGTTACTGCGCACGCGTCCGCGGCGGGGCAGGCGCCAAGGCGGCCCGGCAAGGCGGCAAGGCCGTGGGAAGCTCTAGTAGCCAGGGCGGCCCGCCGCGCCCCGCGTCGTGGCTTGTTTCCAGCCAAGTGTTTCTTTTCTTCCGCTTCCCGCGCTTTTTTCGCGGCACGCGCTTCGGGGAATCTCGGTAACGGGCCGTTCGCAGTGACGTGACGAAGAAAGGAGGCCGCACTCCTAACCTTCAAAGACCCCAACGGGGCTGTCCGCGGAGGAGGATGTTGTGGTTCCAAATTCACGCGAGCTTGATCGCTGGGGCTGAGGAGCTTCGCGCCGAGATTTCAATTTGGAACGGAGAGTGCTTCCTTTGTGTCCGAGGTGCTGTGGATGCAGCGGCCGGCACGTTCGGGAGCCGAACGGCCTTCGTGTCAAATCGCTACCGCCGCCGTCTCGCCTGCCCACCGCCCCGGCAGCGGGCCGACGTTCCCACAATGGACTGGAACGCCTGATTGACATCTCAGCGCGCCGCCGCGCCGCTACGCCCGAAAATATCGACGCCAGCGGTGCGCGGCGCGTCGGTGGCAGAGGTATTATCGGTGTAAGTGGTTCTAAGCGTCCAGCGCGGCCCACCGCCCCGCCCCGTGAACAGTACAGACCGGCCTGTGATTACTGTCGGGGCGGGGCGGGGCGGGGCGGGGCGGGGCGGGGCGGGGCGGAGCACTGGACGCGGGCAGACACAGGTGTAAGGAAAGTGGGAATCGCGCGGGAGTCGAACCCGAGTCCTCGCGTCCGTTCGGCGCGGATAGGGACGAGGAATCCAATCCCCCGTTCCTTTTCGCCTTTTTGTTTGCAGTGGCGGGGCGACCCGTGCGTGTGGGACTTGTGGGACACTGGGCGACACGGCACGTTGGATTCCTGGCCCAGCTTGCCCGGCTGCCCGGCTGCCCGGCCCCGGACTCCAGCCGTGCTGCTTACGACTGTAATACACCGCTCGACTTATTGCAGCGACGCGCGGCAAGGACATGTACGCCCACTCGCAGGACACGGTGGAACACGGTGTCCTCGACGTCGCACTGCAAAACACCTCTTGTATTCAATTCGGGCCCCGTACAGTGGGCCAGCCGGAGGACCGGTGGTGGCGGCCAAAACTCTAGACGCGTTTTGAACTCGTCGCTAAACAGGACTCGAATCGAACGTGTGACCCCACCAATGGATTCCTCGTTCGCTGAGCAATCCATTGGTGGGGTCACACGTTCTATTCGAGTCCCATTTAGCGACTCTAAAGCTCAAAACGCGTCCGGGATTTTGACCGCCTTCACCGGTCTTGGCCCGCTGTGTCCACTCCCGGGCGTCGCTTGACCGGGCAGACGGGACGCAGGCCGCTTCCGGCTGGCTGGCCACGCGGCGCGGCGCGGCGAGTACATCCAGTGTACGTCCAGTGCGACATGCCCCCTTCATTTGTCAGTCTGCCGGTACACTGGTGGCACACCACTCTGTCCCGTCGACTTGAGTGCCGCGCGCTCTTTGTCGCGATGCGACTCTCCACTTCGACGCACCGCCCCGGGCGGCGCTCTGAAAGGGAAACGCGCCCTTTCCGCGCAAAAAGCTTTTCTAAAAACGGGAAAATTAATTATTTTTTCGGAATGGAATGATGTTAGTGTACTGAGAGCCGCCCTTCGCAGGGGGCCCGTCGGGGGTTGCGTGGCCCTTCGGTCGGTGAGAGGCGGCTGGGGGCGGCTGGGGGCGGCTGGGGGCGGCTGGGGGGTGAAAGGGGTGACGGGCTGAGGGTCGCCCGGGGGTGTAACTACCGGGGGCAAGGCGGCGGGCGACAGCTTCTGATTTAAAGTCGTCTATAACTCCTTGTGATGTGTACACACGGCTCAAAGACCCTCTCGCTCAGGGTGAAATGACCCTCCGCGCCGTCACACACGCACACACACCAACACACACACACACACACACACACACACACACAGCCTGGAGCCAACCCCCTTCGTATCTCTCTTATCTCGGTCGCGCCCCGCGTCTACTTCCGTTCGAGCGAGAAACTCATCTTCATTTTCGAATCAACTGGGAAATGATGTTGCCTTCTCTCTCTCTCTCTCCTTCTTCGGCGGGTGGCTCGCGACGCGTGCGCCTAGTTGGAGAGACGTCGTCGCCATTGTGGGACTCTCTTCCACTCGACTCGCCGCCAGTGTACTATACACCTTTGTCACTCCCCTCTTGGCGCGTCTTTCGTCCGTCCGCAAGCGTGCGAGCGAGCGAGAGGGAAAGAGGGACAGAGAGAGGCCGTTGGCGTTTTCGTGATTACGTCCCGATATGGCAGCCAGGCAGTCAGGTTGACGCGGCGCGACACGCACGCCGCGCGAACCGCCACACTGTCTCCCTCGCGCCGCCGCGGCACGCCCCGCGAGTGCGAGAGAGACGGAGCGACGCGCGCGCTGTTCGGAACGAGCATGTTGTGCCGAGGCTCCCCCTTGGAATAATTCGCCCCAAAACACCCAAACAACACCCGCACCCCCCGCACTACGGCAGCGCGCTGGCAGCACACTGGCAGCACGTCAGGAAGTCTGGCGGCGTGACGCGTGACGTCACACGGCGACGGTGGCGCACCGTGTACATCACCCTCTTTGTTTATTTTCCGTAAAAAAAAGAAAGGAAATACAAAAAAAAGCCGCAAAGTCAGTCTTTTCATTTTATTTCTCCTACGATGCTGAGGCATGGGCCGCGCGCCGCGTTTGTCACTGGGGCTTTACGTGGCCGGTTCCTCATCTCATAACTCGGAAAAAAATTGAAACTGGAACGGTTCACGGACACGCGACGGCAGTGCGCCCCGTGGCCCCTGTGCTCCCTCTCTCTCGCACTCGCAGGGCGTGCCCGGCGTGCCGCAGGGGTGCGAGAGAGACGGCGAGAGGGCCCGTGCGCGAGGATGGGCGTTGCAGCGTTGCAGCGCGGCGTGTATTAAAACGCCGCCCCGCCGGAAGGAGGCTGTAAAGAGCAAGGAAGGCGGAAAATTGCGCGCCGCGTCGGCAAGCAGACTGACTCCGAGTCTCGCTCTGTCTCTCTCGCACTCACGGCTCGTGCCATACTGGTGCGAGAGAGGCAGATCAGCGAGAGGGTCTCTCGGACGGGGACGGCACTGTCCACCTCTTGTTCCGCCACACTTGCCAGATATCGCGAAAGACAGGGAAAGGCAAAACAGAACGGCAATCAAACCCTCCCCCAAAATGATTTTTTTTTAGTTTTTTTTTCAGTTTTGTTTGGTTTTGTTTTGGTTGAGTTATTCTTCACAACCCGTGGCGGGGCTGATTATTCCCGGCGAGTTCTCGATCTCGCTCGCGTCCCAAAGGAGTCTGCAGACTGATTCCGAGGGTCGTTTTCATCGCGCTGTCTCTCGCACTCGTGGCGCGTCCCGCACCGGTGCGAGAGAGACAGCGCGACGAAGACGACTCTCGGAACCAGTCTGCCGGTGCGTTGGAATGGGAAAGGTCAATCTCAACTTGTCCAATTTGGATGGATGCAGGTGCGGCAAGGCGAGGCGAGGCAAGGCCTCTCGGCACGCCCTTCCACTGCACTGGAAGGCCGTGGAGGCCCCGGGCCCACCCCACAGTGATGCGGCACTTCCCCGTGGTTCCCAGAACGGGGCAACCCTTCGCAGCAGACGATGCCCTGAATGAAAATGAGAAGGGTCACAACAATTAAATGAGTCCCTGGCTTTTCAGAAATGTATATCAACATGGTTTGGTGCTCGCATTCTTGCCGGGGCCCTCCGCGTCTCGGACAGGCCCCGACAGTGCCCCGCCCCTTCGGCCCTTTGGCTCACAGAGGAGCCGACGAGTGGGCGAGGCCGGCCATTTGACATCCCTACGGTGTCACGACACCTCTCTTTCTCCAGAATGAAACCGTTCCGTGTTGTCATGGCGACGGCTCCATCCCCGTGTGGGGCCCACACTGTAGGCCCCACGTGTGATCTATGCCGCCCGCCGCCTTTCGGCCCCTCGGCTCCAAAGCGTCGATAAGTGGATGATTAGCTCGATTTATACGCCTTTGAATTCGAGGAAAAGCGCCGGCGTTTTCCCTGTTCTTTTTCCTGTTTTCACCCTTGTTCAATTCAATTTTTCATAGTCGATGGGCCGCAAGGGCGGCTTTTCCGCGACTGTACATGTGGCACCGTTTTCGTCTGTTTCCCGCTCCCGGCCGGCAGGGGCGCCACTCCGCGCCGGCCGATTGAATGCGCAACAAAAGGCGTATCGCTTTCCCTTCAGTTTTCAGCATAAAAGATTGGAATCCATCTGGCAGAGCCCCGGTCGGGTTGCCGCTTGATATCGCCCGTCAAAGAGCGCGCGGCGAGGATGAGGCACTGCCAAAAAGCGGAGCCGCGCCGCCCCCCGCCGGGAATCGAACCCCGGAACCTCTCGGCCGCGGCGAAATTTAGCGGGTCGGGTCGGTGTAACGCGGACTTACATATTGGACAGGTGCACATGCACCGGTCCGTGAAATGGCGAAGGGGTTGGCGGCCACCCTCGCGCCCACGCATGAGAGGGAGGAGAGAGAGAGAGAGAGAGAGAGAGAGAGAGAGAGAGAGAGAGAGAGAGAGAGAGAGAGAGAGAGAGGAAGAGAGAGAGAGAGAGAGAGAGAGAGAGCGAGGGCGTCAGACAGGGATAGAGTGTGGCGGGGTCGGGCCGTTCTTAGGGGTGGCGGCGGCCTCCCTGGGGGAATGAGAGGGCGCAGGGGCCACGCCAGCCTTGCCAGGCCGTGCGATTGTTTCCTGCATAGCGAGGTCCGCCGCGCGTCTCCCGGCGCACTCCACGTGTGCGTAGTACCCCGGCGTAACTTTGCGCTGCCTGTACGTACACTCTGAAAAACAAAAATCGGAAATAAAAAAAAAGTTGGAAGAGGGAGAACGCCGGTGGCGCATTTTCGGCTCAACGTACCCGCGCCTTGGTCCCTCTCTCTCTCTCTCTCTCTGTTGGCGACCGGCTGACAGTGACAGTGTAATACGCGAGTTTTGTTTTGAAGTTTGTGAGGTGCAGCGGAATAGTAGCTGCTCAATAAGTGTGCCCGCACTCCAAGAAGTTCTCAGTGCTGCTGTGGAAGTGTGGGGAGCCGTGGGACGTGTGACCTAGTGACTTAAACTGTGATAACAATCTTGATCAGTAGCGGCGAGAAGAGAGGTTAGACGGCCGCGCAGTATAGTCCGCCCGCGGGTACAGTGTCTCTGGCATCGTGACTTCGAGATATCGATACATCGACCATAGCTCATTCGCCGCTCCCAGCTCCTGGCTGCTGTTGACATCTACGAGCAGACAACATGGGGCCGTGCACTAAGTGTAATGAAGATCTCCAGTTTGATTACGCGGAATGCAGTTCTGCCAAGGCATGCCAACTTCATTTCGGCTCCTGCTCTGGAGTTTCAGAGACGACATGGCGGAAAACTGATAAATCGAATTGGAAATGTCCGCAATGCAGGAAAACCAAGACCAGCAGTGATACGCCTGTGTCACCAGAAGAAATGCGAGCATTCATGAAGTCAGTCAAGGAATTCATGGCCTCAACTGCGAAGAAGTTGAATGTTGTGGAAGAGTTACAGAAATCGGTGGACCACATGAGTGATCAGTACGATGAGATCCTCAAGCAAATGAAGCAAGCGGAGACTGACAGAGCGGAGCAATCCACTAGAATTGCCAATCTAGAGGAAATGGTGCACAAGAGAGACAACGACATTAAATCCCTTCAGAAGAGACTCAGGGAGACTGAACAGTATGCAAGAAATAGGAACGTAGAAGTAACTGGAGTAGAAACGGTGGCTGGAGAAGATCTGAAAGCAGTAATGGCAAACATCGCTGTCAAAATCGATGTCCCCTTTAATGAAAAGGATATTGATGTGATCCACCGTCTTCCGTCCAGGAGAGGCGATGGGCCTCCGAAAATTGTAGCGCAGTTCACCGACCGCTCTACTCGGAACAGATGGCTCAAACAGAAGAATCATGGAGGTGTCATACTCAGCAGTGCGGTGGTTCCGGGAGGCACCGGGAGTACCAGGGTGTACCTCAACACCCATTTGACACCCGAGTGGCAGCGGCTCCTGTGGCTGGCCAAGCAGGCTGGTCGTCCAAGGGGGTACAAGCTGGTGTGGTTCCAGGATCATCGGATTATAGCCAAGAGAGACGTCACCGATCAGAGGCCTATCTTCATTTCGGATGAGGAGGACATTGCCCGATTGGGGTAAGCCAATCCCTCTGGAATGTGTTTAGTGGTTGAGGTTTGGAATCATGATGGACTGTGATGTGAATGTGATAATGCGTAGTAAATTAATTGAAGTGGCAAAGCATGTAGATAAGCTTAAAGTTGTACATATTAATGCGCAGTCACTGAATAATTCTAGTCACTTTATAGAGTTCTGTGATAGTTTTGCAAATAGTACCATGGACGTTATTGGAGTCAGCGAAACATTTTTTAAAGAGAACAGCCAGATAAGTGTTTCGAACTATAATGTGTTTCATGCGAACAGGTGTGATAGGGCGGGTGGAGGCGTTGCCCTTTATGTGCACAATAGGCTGAAAGCCAAACTTTTGGCATCGTCAAATGGTGAATCGCATAAACCTGAATTTGTTATTGTAGAGGTACAGTGTGATATAGATAAGGTTCTTGTTTCATGTATGTACAGACCGCCAAAGGTGGGCTATCTAGACACCTTTTTGGATGAAGTGTATAAGTTCCTGCCTTTTTACAAGTATTCTGTGATATGTGGTGATCTAAATGCTCGTTTTGGTAGTAATTCTTATGAAACTAAACTTGTGTGTGAACTGCTTGATCTCTGTGGTTACGTCTCTGTCCCTTTTGAAGCCACCTTTAAACAGCATAATTGTAAATCCATACTAGATGTGATTGCAAGCAACTGTAATGATCATGTGGTTGAGTACGGCCAATGCGTGGCGCCAGGCTTCTCGGCTCATGACCTTATATACTGTGTGTTGGACTTTAAAGTTCAAGCAGTCAAAAATAAAAAAATAACATATAGGAACTTTAAGAAAATAGATAATGCTGCTTTAGTTGATGATGCTAAAACAATGCCTTGGAGTAAGGTATATGAATGTGCAACCTGTGATGAAAAAGTTGAAATGTTAAATGATTTCTTGTTACAGCTTCTAAATAAACATGCACCCTTAAGGACTGTAAATGCTAAAAAAGATGATGCACCATGGATGACTGATGATTTAAGGGTTATGATCGATGAAAGAGACAGAGCCAGGGCCAAAACTATTAAACTAATAAACCCCCTTGATTATGAAATGCATAAGGACTTAAAAACAAAACTAAGCAGCAATTACGCAATGCTAAAATACGGCATTACCACACAATCTTTGACACAAATGAATCTCCAAAGCAAA